>NC_089502.1:67105059-67413047 GCF_036850765.1 Saccopteryx bilineata | reverse complement strand
AGGTGTTACATTTAAAGCAGCATTGTTCCATAGCACATCCCTTCCAGAAAATGCAATTCATGTATGCTGTCTTCCTCCTGCTCCGAAGTACTGGCATTTCCTCATGAGCAGGAAGTCATATAACATCCAGAGTGCTAATACTAATCCAACATAGATCTGGCATAGGGAGTGAATTTTTTGAATGTGCAGAATAACATTCATATATCTGTTCCATCAATAGAATATGCAAAATGTTCTGCCTTGCTCAGAAATACGCAGCCTGACTGTGCATGGAGTTATGTGAGGTGTTTCATCAACTGACTCAGGTAAAGGAAACTGTTCATAAAATATACTAAATTCCTAAAATTATGATAGTGTAGTGCCTTTATACACAAGACTAAAAGTTTTGATTATGGGGTCAATTGTTTTGTAACTGTTCTCCCCCTCAATAATAAAAGGACTGCAGTATTGCTGTCAGCTCATCTATGTCCATATGTGTAGTGCTTCTGGAGCTGTGGAGTTTATAACACAGTGGTTACTTACTGCAATATAGACCCTGGGGAGTCCAGTAGAAATGCTGTCCGGAGGATATTGGGTGATAGGATGAACCAAGGATGACCTGAACAGAAGGGAAATTTCAAATAGCAGTTAAGGTCATAAGCAAGAATTCTAAGGTAATTTTTGCTCTTTTGGTTGTTATTTCACTCACTTGTGAAATTGTATTTTTTTAGTGTTTAAGAAGAATATTTATGGTAAAGATGTAACTCTTAATTTATAAATTAAAATGTGGCACTTTTCCTTTGCTTTAAAGCATGTCTTTATACAATGCTCATTTCAAAAATTTTAAATGTAAATATAATTTATTGATGTACTTTAGTGTTGTTGTTTGCCATTCGAATATATTTGATGAAAACTGAACCTTGAAGCAATGTCTGGGAACCATTGAAAATAATATTCTTCATTATGTAAACAATGTAATTATGAAAAGAATTATTCTAACATAATTATAAATAAAGAGGAACAATTCAAAATTGTATTTATAGTATGACTTCAACGTCAATATCATATCAATTTTGACAAAGTTATCTTAGCAGGTTTAGGGCTTGTTGTGTGTTCCTACCTTCAGGAATGCTTGTGGTTCACTGCAGGTCATCATTTCAGGTACAAGATAAAAAAATCCCATAAAATTTACCGTTATTTTCTCAAGAAGACTATGAGGCAATGTCCAGAAACATATAACTGGGTGCAGAGTTTCTGAGATGATCTCTTCAACCAATTATTTTGTGTAATAAACTCCCAGTTCAGTCTACAACATTGATGTCTTTAACACAGTGCCCCACACAAGATGGTTTGTTATGATCTGGCAGTTACTCATATCTGATGAGTGATTTCCAACTGCTAATAGATGGCTATACTGTTTCTATGGTAGATGATCTCTGGAGGTTGTGGCTTCTGCCAACCCAGATCATCCAGGCTTGTACAACACTATGTCCACCTGGACATTTGAGTTACTTATCACATTTGTATTTTGTACTTGAATTGCTACCATAACAGTGCCTAAATGCATCAGAGATGAATTGTGTTTTCTGATTGGTCTGAATATTCATTCCAAGCTCTAATGACTGACCTTTTGGACACATGATGATAAGTGTCCTCAAGGTTATCTCTTTAAATTAAAATAAGTCTCCAAGTAACCATATGAGGAAGCCATATATAGAAGTTCTGGCCAACAGCCTCAGCTAAGGCCCCAGCCAATAGACAGTATCAGTTTCCAGATGTGTGAATGAATAAGTCTTCAAGTGATCACAGCCCCCTGTCTTTGAGCATCTTCTGCTGAGGCCTTAGACATCTTTGAACAAAAACAAGAAATCAGCCCTGGCCGGTTGGCTCAGTGGTAGAGCATCGGCCTGGCATGCAGGATTCCCGGGTTCGATTCCCGGCCAGGGCACACAGGAGAAGCACCCATCTGCTTCTCCACCCCTCCTTCTCTCCTTCCTCTCCGTCTCTCTCTTCCCCTCCTGAAGCCAAGGCTCCATTGCAGCAAAGTTGGCCCGGGCACTGAGGATGGCTCTGTGGCCTCTGTCTCAGGCACTAGAATGGCTCTGGTTGCAACAGAGCGATGCCCCAGAAAAATACACACACACACAAAAAAAAACAAACAAAAACCAAACAAACAAAAAACCAAGAAATCTTTGTTGTGTACTGTTCACAGTCTTAACCCAAAGTATTTGTAAGCATAATAAAGTGGTGGTTGCTTTGTGCTTTAAATTTGGAATGATTTATTATTCAACAAGAGTTAACTGGGTGAGGAGCTTGTACCTGTATGTGGAGTGCTACTATAACAAAACTTAAAACTGTGTGTCATTGACTTTAGGGCCAGGCAGTGGAAAGGACCTTGAAAAGAGTAGTATAAAAATCCTACAGGGCCTGCAAGGCACTATGGGTAAAGGCTTCAAGTAAATTGGAAGCTGAAAAGGGAGCCCTTATTATACACGAGAAGAAAGGCAGCAATCTTTTACTATGGTACTATGGAAAATAAGAAATATACTTAATAAACTTGATGATTTATCTGTATATAGAGAAATATAAGCAACATATTGAAGGCAACTCCTGACTTCTTTTCACTGAATATTGTGGTAGAGATGTGAGCTAAATAATTAACCTTCATTATAAAAAATCCAGGGCTTATTGGGTTTGAAAAATCTTTCTATTTTTCTTTCATAACCTCTCTAGACTGTAATTCTCAAATTAGAAAAAGCTTTAGACCAAATATTAAAACCAGATTGGAATTGTAAAATCTTTTGTTAAAACTTTAAAAAGATGTAAGGTAGTTCCTTCCAAAATCTTTCAGACAGACAAAGGTCCTCAAAGGATATTAAGAACATATGTTACAGATTATTTTTCCTTAACAATAGGACTTTTAAGTACTTTAGGGTGATTATTTACAACAGTCACACAGAAAACAAAATGAGCAATGGCTTTTGTCTAATGGAATGAATTATAAATTAGCACAAAGAAAGCCCATAGAGTTTTTTAAGTATTGTATCAGCTTGAACTAAAAGAGATAGAAATTGTACAAAATAGAGTCTTTTGGACTCTCAGACTACTACAGGAGAAAGCAAGATGAATAAACTATTCAACTGCAAACATGAACTATTATTTTTATGCAACAAGGAAATACAACTTCGAGTTAGAACCAAGTGACCAAAAGGTAGAGTAAAAAGAAATAGAGAGCAACTTTCAAGCAGTTGGACACAAGGAAATGACAACATGTCCATACTTAGATTTCAGAATTGCTATGGATCAGTGATTGCTACATTCTCTCTATTTCCCCCTTTCTCTCAGTTCCATCGGCATCTATAGTGACTATGTTAAGCCTGCCCTCCGAATTGTATGTTGGGTTTGTCTATCAGATACCTTGCAGCTGTAGTGTTCCTATCTTCAAGTCAAGATATACTCAAGGGACTGGATCCAAAGAAGCAAATCTGAAGATCTTCACCTATGCTTGAACTTCTTTTAGAGACTGAGACCTGGTAGTTAAACTTCTGTCATATTGGATTAGGTTTGGAAGAGGGGATCGGTGTATTTTGTATGTGGGAAGGGTGTTAATTATTGTAGCCTGTGGGTAAATTGTGACAGATTGTATTTTCCAAAGTTAACTATAACAATATCTTCCATACCATATGCTTGTTTAAAAATGTGACTTTAACATTTCTTTCATCAAGAGCTATGGGTTTATGTCCCTCCCATTCAATTTGAGTGGGGTTGTAGCTATGGAACAACTGATGCTGTGTGACTTTAAAAACTAGAACATAAAAGGTAATAAAGTTTTTATTTTGTGACTGTTGGGACACTTGCTCTTGGAACTCAGCCACTATGCTCTAATAAAGTCTAAGCATCTATGTGAAAAGGACACATGGTCCAGCTGACAATTCCAGCTGAGATCAGTACTGACAGCATCAATTGCCAAACATGAGAATGAGTGAGGCTTCAGATGATGTTAGCCCTTAGTATTTGATTCTTCCCAGTTGGGGCTCCAGACATTGTGAAGCAGAGAATCCATCTCTGATATATCTTTTCTCAATTCCTAACCTGTAAAATCTTTGTGCATAATAAATCAGTTGGTACATGCCATTAAGTTTGGATGGTTTGTTATAATGCAATAGTAACTGGAACAGGACCTAATAGCCAGTTAGTACACTTCATTCTTAAATCAAGTGCTAGCTGGCTAGGTAGAATGTTTTACTATAGTTCTGGTTGAGGAACTCCATTTCTAGACTTTTGAAGCTATAGTTAAAAAAAATTAGTCTGGAGAGATTAGAAAATTTATTGCTGCTTGGATTAGGAGTCTGTCAAAAAGTTGTATCTGTGGAATATATTAAATGTACCAGACAGGTCAGTCTTCAACCTTTCTAGCTTCCTAACATATATAAGGAATGTATCCTTTTCTCATAAGTAACAATGTCTCACTACAGCAGTGGCATATACAAATACAAGATATGTATCACAACCTACAGGGGGTAAGAAGAAATGTGTAGTTTAGAAAAACCCTTACTCCCTGGAAATTCTTATGTTTTCTCCATTCGAGATTCAATGATTGATACACTAGTATGCCCCTGAGACCTGAGACAACATAATGGGCAGGTTTTAATTTCTCACTGGGTGGGGGCATTGAAAAAGACAAAGGAAATCATTAAAAACTGAAATTATATTGTGTCCTTGAGTTGTGACATAAGGCTTGGAGTTTCATATTTGTTTAAAAATGACCCTTTGGTTAATATACACTGCTCATAAAAAATTAGGGGATCGGGGAACATGCAGATACTCCAGTATTTTCAGCCTTTTGTATACGACATTTTCACTAATGAAATAAAATTTGCTTTTGCATCTCATTTGCATAATTGAACAACTCTCTTTGACTTGTCCTTTGTTTTTCTGATGTTCTTAACTAAAAAAAATCAAATGCTTCTTTTTTATCACTTCATATTCATTTTGAAACATTCCCTAATTTCTGTGAGCAGTATATAATTTGAGCAGAGATGCACAAAAGTAGATAGAGGCCTCACAGTACTAATGATATTATTTTAAGGTGTGGCAGAAAAACTGTCCTTAAATATTCCTGAGCTCTTTCTATCAGTGAGTCCCTTCCCCTACAATAACAGAGCTATATGTGGAATCTAATGAATACAGTGAACTGAGAAACAGAATAGAGGCAGAGATGGGGTCTCAGAGACTAGAGGGACAGCTGTCAGAGGGAAGGGGGATGAGGAGAGGGGATCAGAGAAGGTAAAAGGAGTAGTGAAACTATATATACATAACACAGAGATATTGATAACAGGACAGCAAATCCCAGAGGGAAGGGGGCAGGAAGTTGGGGGAGGGGATAGTAGGGGATACAGGGGTGGGGGTGAGGGTTTTACATTAAGTGGGACACTTGAATCCATGTTAACACAATAAATTAAAATTAATAAAATATAAAAATGTGGTGAGAAACTCTAAAGTATTATCCAATTTTAGTTCAACGCATTTGTTACATGGTGTGACTCACATCCATTTGTTGCCTGGTGGGAGTAAAATTCAGTCCCAGATAAACAAGAGCAAAGATACAGAATTACAAAGTGATGGTTTAAGTTTATCTCTATTTCCTCTAAATCTTCCTTTCCTAATACATGCTGGCATTTTCAAACCAAGCCCATCCCTTCACCTTCAGTCCCTCCAAAGCTATGTAGCTATGTTGTCTCATCTTTGTTATATTTTGTGACTCAGGGGGAATCTCCCTTTAATATCCAAGAAATGTGTGTATTACAAGAAATGTGGGCATCATTTGGTGAATATTAAATAATTGATAAAATGCATTTTGGAATTCTGTTTATGAAAAGAAATGCGATTTTATTTTATTTTTTTTGTGTGAGAGAGACAAAGAGAGGCACAGGTAGGTACAGACAGACAGGAAAGGAGAGAGATGAGAAGCATCCAGTGTTCATTGTGGCACCTTAGTTGTTTATTGATTGCTTTCAAATATGTGCCTTGATGGGGGGGGCAACCGCAGATTGAGAGACCCCTTGCTCAAACCAGTGACTTTGAAGCTCAAGCTGGTGAGCTTTGCTCAAACCAGAGGAGCCGTGCTCAAGCCGGGCGATCTTGGGGTTTCGAATTGGGTCCTCCACGTCCCAGTCCAACACTCTATCCACTGCGCTACTGCCTGGTCAGGCAAAAAATGCGATTTTATATACGGATCAATCAATGGCAATAAAATTGCAGCTTTCATTACAAAAAAAAATGTATTTTAGGTAAGTGGGAAAGAAAATGAATGTCACTGAAGTAACATCTGAAAAGGTAATGATTATAAATTTTTTTCACAAATATAATTTATTTTCTTTAAAAAATATAAACTTTTAAACCCTAAATTCTTACATGTTAGGCAGTAGGTAGGTTCTAGTTCTGCCTAAACTTTAGAAATTGGTGTAAATGTGAATAAAAATGTCAGGGCCAACAACAAAAAGAAAGAGGGGGAGAAGATGGATATTAACAGTAGCAAAGGACGATGGAGTGCAAAAGTACTCACAAAATAGTTTGCTACAATGAACAGGGTAGGGACCCTTTTCATTACTCAAAGGTAACCACCATTGAAAAAACCACCACAGAAGCACATGAGATAAAAAAGATAGCAACAGAGGAAAGATGTATGGAATACAACCAAATAAAAACAAAAGATAGAAAAACGAAAGAGAAGGATCAAACAAGACACAAAACTAACAGAAAGCAAGATATAAAATGGCAATAGGGAACTCACAAGTATCAATAATTACACTAAATGTAAACGGATTAAACTCACCAATAAAAAGGCACAGAGTAGCAGAATGGATTAAAAAAGAAAATCCAACTATATGCTGCCTACAGGAAACTCATCTAAGTAACAAGGATAAAAACAAATTCAAAGTGAAAGGCTGGAAAACAATACTCCAAGCAAATAACATCCAAAAAAAAGCAGGTGTAGCAATACTCATATCGGATAATGCTGACTACAAGACAGGAAAAGTACTCAGAGATAAAAATGGCCATTTCATAATGGCTAAGGGGACACTGAATCAAGAAGACATAACAATTCTTAATATATATGCACCAAACCAAGGAGCACCAAAATATATAAGACAGCTACTTATTGATCTTAAAACAAAAACTGACAAAAATACAATCATACTTGGAGACCTCAATACACCGCTGACGGCTCTAGATCGGTCATCCAAACAGAGAATCAACAAAGACATAGTGGCCTTAAACAAAACACTAGAGCACCTGGATATGATAGACATCTACAGGATATTTCATCCCAAAGTGACTGAGTATACATTTTTCTCCAGTGTACATGGATCATTCTCAAGAATTGACCATATGTTGGGCCACAAAAACAACATCAGCAAATTCAGAAAAATTGAAGTTGTACCAAGCATATTTTCTGATCATAAAGCCTTGAAACTAGAATTCAACTGCAAAAAAGAGGAAAAAAATCCCACAAAAATGTGGAAACTAAACAACATACTTTTAAAAAATGAATGGGTCAAAGAAGAAATAAGTGCAGAGATCAAAAGATTTATACAGACTAATGAAAATGACAATACAACATATCAGAATCTATGGGATGCAGCAAAAGCAGTGATAAGAGGAAAGTTCATATCACTTCAGGCATATATGAACAAACAAGAGAGAGCCCAAGTGAACCACTTAACTTCCCACCTTAAGGAACTAGAAAAAGAAGAACAAAGACAACCCAAAAGCAGCCGAAGAAAGGAGATAATAAAAATCAGAGCAGAAATAAATGAATTAGAGAACAGAAAAACTATAGAAAAAATTAATAGAACAAGGAGCTGGTTCTTTGAAAAGATCAATAAAATTGACAAACCCTTGGCAAGACTTACCAAGGAAAAAAGAGAAAGAACTCATATAAACAAAATCCAAAATGAAAGAGGAGAAATCACCACGGACACCGTAGATATACAAAGAATTATTGTAGAATACTATGAAAAACTTTATGCCACTAAATTCAACAACCTAGAAGAAATGGATAAATTCCTAGAAAAATACAACCTTCCTAGACTGAGTCAAGAAGAAGCAGAAAGCCTAAACAGACCTATCAGTAGAGAAGAAATAGAAAAAACCATTAAAAACCTCCCCAAAAATAAAAGTCCAGGCCCTGACGGCTATACCAGCGAATTTTATCAAACATTCAAAGAAGACTTGGTTCCTATTCTACTCAAAGTCTTCTAAAAAATTGAAGAAGAAGCAATACTTCCAAACACATTTTATGAGGCCAACATAACCCTCATACCAAAACCAGGCAAGGATGGCACAAAAAAAGAAAACTACAGACCAATATCTCTAATGAATACAGATGCTAAAATACTAAACAAAATACTAGCAAATCGAATACAACAACATATTAAAAAAATAATACATCATGATCAAGTGGGATTCATCCCAGAATCTCAAGGATGGTTCAACATACGTAAAACGGTTAACGTAATACACCATATCAACAAAACAAAGAACAAAAACCACATGATCTTATCAATAGATGCAGAAAAGGCTTTCGATAAAATACAACACAATTTTATGTTTAAGACTCTCAACAAAATGGGTATAGAAGGAAAATATCTCAACATGGTAAAGGCCATATATGATAAACCATCAGCTAACATCATGTTAAATGGCACTAAACTGAAGGCTTTCCCCCTTAAATCAGGAACAAGACAGGGTTGTCCACTCTCTCCACTCTTATTTAATGTGGTACTAGAGGTTCTCGCCACAGCAATCAGACAAGACAAAGAAATAAAAGGCATCCATATCGGAAAAGAAGAAGTAAAGGTATCACTTTTTGCAGATGATATGATCCTATACATCGAAAACCCCAAAGAATCCACAAAAAGACTACTAGAAACAATAAGCCAATACAGTAAGGTCGCAGGATACAAAATTAACATTCAGAAGTCAATAGCCTTTCTATATGCCAACAATGAAACAACTGAGAAGGAACTCAAAAGAATAATCCCCTTCACGATTGCAACAAAAAAAATAAAATACTTAGGAATAAACATAACAAAGAATGTAAAGGACTTATATAATGAAAACTATAAACCATTGTTAAGGGAAATTGAAAAAGATATAATGAGATGGAAGAATATACCTTGTTCTTGGCTAGGAAGAATAAATATAATCAAGATGGCTATATTACCCAAAGCAATATACAAATTCAATGCAATTCCCATCAAACTTCCAATGACGTTTTTTAAAGAAATAGAGCAAAAAATCATCAGATTTATATGGAACTATAAAAAACCTCGAATAGCCAAAGCAATCCTAAAGAAAAAGAATGAAGCTGGGGGCATTACAATACCTGACTTCAAACTCTATTATAGGGCCACGACAATCAAAACAGCATGGTATTGGCAGAAAAATAGACACTCAGACCAATGGAACAGAATAGAAAGTCCAGAAATAAAACCACATATATATAGTCAAATAATTTTTGATAAAGGGGCCAAGAACACACAATGGAGAAAAGAAAGCCTCTTCAATAAATGGTGCTGGGAAAACTGGAAAGCCACATGCAAAAGAATGAAACTGAACTACAGTTTGTCCCCCTGTACTAAAATTAACTCAAAATGGATCAAAGATCTAAACATAAGACCTGAAACAATTAAGTACATAGAAGAAGACATAGGTACTCAACTCATGGACCTGGGTTTTAAAGAGCATTTTATGAATTTGACTCCAATGGCAAGAGAAGTGAAGGCAAAAATTAATGAATGGGACTACATCAGACTAAGAAGTTTTTGCTCAGCAAGAGAAACTGATAACAAAATAAACAGAAAGCCAACTAAATGGGAAATGATATTTTCAAACAACAGCTCAGATAAGGGCCTAATATCCAAAATATACAAAGAACTCATAAAACTCAACAACAAACAAACAAACAATCCCATAAAAAAATGGGAAGAGGATATGAACAGACACTTCTCCCAGGAAGAAATACAAATGGCCAACAGATATATGAAAAGATGCTCATCTTCTTTAGCTATTAGAGAAATGCAAATCAAAACAGCAATGAGATACCACCTCACACCTGTTCGATTAGCTATTATTAGCAAGACAGGTAATAGCAAATGTTGGAGAGGCTGTGGAGAAAAAGGAACCCTCATACACTGTTGGTGGGAATGTAAAGTAGTACAAGCATTATGGAAGAAAGTATGGTGGTTCCTCAAAAAACTGAAAATAGAACTACCTTATGACCCAGCAATCCCTCTACTGGGTATATACCCCCAAAACTCAGAAACATTGATACGTAAAGACACATGCAGCCCCATGTTTATTGCAGCATTGTTCACAGTGGCCAGGACATGGAAACAACCAAAAAGCCCGTCAATAGATGACTGGATAAAGAAGATGTGGCACATATACACTATGGAATACTACTCAGCCATAAGAAATGATGACTTCGGAACATTTACAGCAAAATGGTGGGATCTAGATAACAGGATACGAAGCGAAATAAGTAAATCAGAAAAAACCAGGAACTGCATTATTCCATACGTAGGTGGGACATAAAAGTGAAACTAAGAGACATTGATAAGAGTGTGGTGGTTACGGGGGGGAGGGGGGAATGGGAGAGGGAAAGGGGGAGGGGGAGGGGCACAAAGAAAACAAGATAGAAGGTGACAGAGGACAATCTGACTTTGGGTGACGGGTATGCATCATAATTGAACGACAAGATACCCTGGTCTTGTTATCTTTGAATATATGTATCCTGATTTATTGATGTCACCCCATTAAAAAAATAAAATTATTTAAAAAAAAAATGTCAGGGCATGTTTTCAGGCCTGACAAAAACCATTTACAAAGTTTTGACTCACCTGTTGGTGGATGAGAGCCAAATAGCTTGTATTTTCTTATGTATTTTTTATGTGAGCTAATTAATCAACAGAAAAATTCTGAATTTTCCTGGGTTGAAGGTATATAACTGAAAAATTAAAAAAAAATTCAATGACTTCTTATTGTTCTCAATTTTAGAATTAAAATTTCTTTGTCCACTTATCTAAACTTGTGTTTATAATATAATTGACTTTATTATGAATGCCTCCCCTTCCTTGTAACATTTTTATGTCTTTCCTGTTGAGCAAGGTCAGTGTTTCTCCAATTTTGGATTGCTGTGTTATTTATTTCACTTATTCAAAGAAACTAGCAAGTTTGTAGGAAACTGATAAGGTCATATGCAACAGATGAGTTGGAGTGGGAGAAATGGAAGGATATAATTGCCTCCAGGATTTCTTTCTAACATTGTAAGTGGAGAACTGAAGTTCTCACAGAACCAGAAGGTTTATAACCGGGAAGATCTCTGGAACCACTCTTTAATTACAAAGAAACTTGGTATACAATAAACTTACCTAAGGTGTAGTGTTTTTGTCAGTTTTGTTTCTGGTGTATCCAAGGGCTTATAATAGTTTCTGGCATGCAATAGGTGCTTAATAGAAGATTTCATTGAATGACTAAATGCAATTTCCCTTTTGTCTGGGAGACAGCCTGATATGGTAGAAAGATATAGGCTCTGAGATGATCCTTTAACTGATATCAAATGTTAGAGTTATCTAAGAGTTTAGTTAAGGACTACCTACTTCTCTAAATCTATATTATTTCCTCAGCTGTTTCATTCACCCCCAAATCTTCAATTGCCATGTATAAGGTGGTGATGTTCACATTTTTATTTCTACCTTTAATTACATATATTCGATTACCTGCTTGACATCTGTGCTTGAATGACTCACAGACATCTCACTCTCATCATATTTAAAATTGAACTCAGTATCTCTTTCCCATATAACTCCCATTACTTACCTTGTATACACCAATTCATCAGAATCAGAGACAAATAGAAACAAAACTACTCTCAGTCTCTATTTCTTCCTCCTGGCTATCATCCTAGAAAATTCCATGTTTAATATCTGAGCTTAAATTTTGAGTTTGAGTTTGAGTTCTATTCAAGTTTTGAGAAGTAGAATAAGAGGTTGAGAAGGAATACCAAGATTAGGGTACACAAAAAAACCCAGAGACACAGCATCATGACTCTCAGGAGATTCACAACCAAAAAGATTAGATTGGACTCTGCTTAATATACCAGTAATTGAGGTGTGTGGACAGAGAAGGGTTAGCACGTGACGTTCTTAGCACTTGACTATAAAGACTAAAAATAGCCGCTTTCTTTACCCTTCATTTTTTGATACTTATAGAGAATCCTGACTTCCCAGACCCCTAACTTGTAGTGGGTGTTCAGAATGGTAATTACCTAGATAAAATGAGAAACAACAGGATATTTCTAGATGGAAAAAAAAGATCACTGTGGTTCACAGCAGTGCTGTCAATGCTCAAGTGTAGTGCCAGGTGTTTTAAGACGGGTGATGGGTAAAGTTATATACACTGCCAATCCTGTCAAGTATAAAATGAATGACAGGTAAACATTACACCCCATCTAGTGTGAATAATTTTGAGACCACTACATGTGTAAAAATAACTGGCATAAAATGGGGTAGGTGGATCTAATACAAGGTGATATATAAACATGATCTACCACCTAAAGATGAATTAGGGATATATACCTTTGCTACATGTGTAAGTCCAGCACTTGGGAACCAAGGCAGGAGGATGAATCATCTGTATTTTGCTTAAGAAAAATTTATAGTTCACTGTGTATGATTTCATGAAAAGGAGAGGAGATAGTGAATCAGAAGATGAGCCTGGAGGAGTGGTTGCCATCACAAGCTAAGGTGTCTACTTACCCATACCCACAGGTTTTCTAATGGATAGTGTGATTTGAACATATGACTCTTTCAGAGTGGTGTCAGGAAGTTACAGAAAACAGAAGAGTCTGCAGGCTTACTTCTCTAGGGAAAAGGGATCTGAGACGGAAAAGAGAACGCTCATTTTTTTTTTTTTTGATTTTATTTTATTTTATTTATTTATTTATTTTTTTTTTATAATTTTATTTTTTTAATGGGGTGACATCAATAAATCAGGATACATATATTCAAAGATAACAAGTCCAGGTTATCTTGTCGTTCAATTATGTTGCATACCCACCACCCAAAGTCAGATTATCCTCTGTCACCTTCTATCTTGTTTTCTTTGTGCCCCTCCCACCCCCTATCCCTCTCCCATTCCCCCCTCCCCCCCGTAACCACCACACTCTTATCAATGTCTCTTAGTTTCACTATTATGTCCCACCTACGTATGAAATAATACAGTTCCTGTTTTTTTCTGATTTACTTATTTCGCTTCGTATCATGTTATCAAGATCCCACCATTTTGCTGTAAATGTTCCGAAGTCATCATTTCTTATGGCTGAGTAGTATTCCATAGTGTATATGTGCCACATCTTCTTTATCCAGTCATCTATTGATGGGCTTTTTGGTTGTTTCCATGTCCTGGCCACTGTGAACAATGCTGCAATAAACATGGGGCTGCATGTGTCTTTACGTATCAATGTTTCTGAGTTTTGGGGGTATATACCCAGTAGAGGGATTGCTGGGTCATAAGGTAGTTCTATTTTCAGTTTTTTGAGGAACCACCATACTTTCTTCCATAATGCTTGTACTACTTTACATTCCCACCAACAGTGTATGAGGGTTCCTTTTTCTCCACAGCCTCTCCAACATTTGCTATTACCTGACTTGCTAATAACAGCTAATCGAACAGGTGTGAGGTGGTATCTCATTGCTGTTTTGATTTGCATTTCTCTAATAGCTAAAGAAGATGAGCATCTTTTCATATATCTGTTGGCCATTTGTATTTCTTCCTGGGAGAAGTGTCTATTCATATCCTCTTCCCATTTTTTTATTGGATTGTTTGTTTGTTTGTTGTTGAGTTTTATGAGTTCTTTGTATATTTTGGATATTAGGCCCTTATCTGAGCTGTTGTTTGAAAATATCATTTCCCATTTAGTTGGCTTTCTGTTTATTTTGTTATCAGTTTCCCTTGCTGAGCAAAAACTTCTTAGTCTGATGTAGTCCCATTCATTAATTTTTGCCTTCACTTCTCTTGCCATTGGAGTCAAATTCATAAAATGCTCTTTAAAACCCAGGTCCATGAGTTGAGTACCTATGTCTTCTTCTATGTACTTAATTGTTTCAGGTCTTATGTTTAGATCTTAACTCAAAATGGAGAACGCTCATTTTGAAAGAGAGTATGAACTCAGAGCAAAGGTACTTTAATATCTGGATTTTAAGCCAGCTTTATTCTATCACCCTGGTTGTGCCAAGGAAGGGTGCACAAAAAATTCCAGGGTTGTTTTGTATGTGAGAATCTGGGCTTGTGAACAAAATTTAGAGTGCCCAGGTATAGGACTGTTATTTTCCCATTCCTGCAGGAATTAATAATTAATTCCTCATAAAGATTCACATTGTAGCATTTTCTGCAAAGATTTTACTAGAGAAAGTTTTAGGGGGTCTAAGGATGCACCCAAGTTTTGCTCCATTGAGGTTTTTGACATGTTTAGATATACTTGGAGAACTGGTGAAAAAACAGTGATAAGAATCTATTATAGTTAATTGCTCCACGATGCCGCTGCTGGTCAAGGGGCAGCGAGTGCGGCTCCCGCAGTCTGCCGGGGATCTCGTCTGAGCCCACCCGCTTTCAGAGGTAATGGGGCTACCTGCTTGACACATTGTGATGGAACCGACACCAGAGCTGAGGTCCCCTTGATGATGAACTCCATAAAATCCTTTTCTGACTCTGCCCAATGTGGAAGGCTGGAACTGCACCTCGTGGGCGGCTTCAGTGACGACAGGCAGTTGTCACAAAAACTTACTCATCAACTTCTTAGTGAATTTGACAGACAAGAAGATGACATTCACTTAGTGACATTATGTGTGACAGAATTAAATGACTGGGAAGAAAACGAAAACCACTTTCCAATCATTTATGGCATTGCTGTCAACGTTAAAACTGCAGAGATTTACAGAGCCTCCTTCCAAGATCGTGGTCTAGAGGAGGAGCTGCGTGCTGCACGAGCTTTAATAGGAGGACCAATGATTAGTTTTTATGATTCAAAGACAGAACAACTTCGAATAGGACCGTATTTCTGGATGCCATTTCCACATGTGGATTTCTGGTTGCAGCAAGATGATAAGCAAATACTAGAGAATCTGTCCACTTCACCTCTAGCTGAGCCCTCTCACTTTGTTGAACATATTAGATCTACCTTGATGTTTTTAAAAAAATACCCATCTCCAACAAACACGCTATTTCCTGAAAATGAAGCTCTCCTCTACAAAAAGAATGAAGATGGCTTATGGGAAAAGATCTCCTCTCTAGAAAGCTAAATATAGAAATTACCAAAGAAAGCAACTTTTTCGTGTGACCATTGGTGGAGGTTGGACAGAATGTGAATTTGAAATCTACATCTCTTGAGTCTTAGTGTCTTTCAAATGACTTTCAAAATAAAATCTTATTTTGGCAAAAAAAGAAGAAGAATCTAGTTAATTGAGGAGTCAAAGAACCTCTCGGATAATCACATTCTCATGGAACAAAAAGTCACAGTAATCAAGATGAGTTCAATGGGCCAGCTGCATCAGAAAGAGTGATTTTCAAATATAGCACAGATATATAACTCTGTTGGATTAGTCACTGACCTCGTTCGCCCACAGGCACATTTCAGTCCTAGAGGGATATCCAAACAAGAAAAAGAGTGAAAAATGTAGCAAGCTGTTTCACTTATTGCACAGCATTACACAACTGTTTTACCATATGTGTGTCATTTTTCCTGTGCACACATTGTTTAATTCTTCTATTGAAGTTTCAGGAACATTAATGTCAGCAGCCTTAGATGGGACATGGCATTCTCAGTACACATATCCCTTTCAGGCAAAGGCAGTAGGTATCAGCAACATTAGTGTAAAAGCTTCTGAGAGTACATTCAGCAGCAAGAACCTTCAAAAGCCATCAGTAATGAATAGTACTTTAAGAGGTAATGGATACCTTAGTGTTATTTATTTATTTGGCATGAGCAAGGAAGAGTAAGAAAATAAGAGGCACCAAGTACCAGCCAAAGGACTGACTGATTCACACAGCATCTCAAAGATGAAGTCTAAGGACTCTCAAACCTATTTTTGTTTCACTAGGGTCATGAGTAGAGTGAAGTAAAGAAGGTACTACATTTTTCAAACAAGTGAATCCAGAGTCATGGAAATCCTGTGTTAGAATAACTCTATTTTACATTCATGATAATGTGGTCTGGGAAACAAAAGTCACTTATGATTATACTATTTTTTTGGGGGGGGGAAATAAATGTATAACAAAATCTAAATACAGGGTGGGACAAAAGTAGGTATGCAGTGGTGATTACATGAAACAAAGTTTATTCTTGTGTTATTGTTTATTAATTATTGCATTTTCTCCATATGAACAATGGAAAACCTACTTTGCTCCACTCTGTATATTATTAAAATGAAGAAAAATTAGGTAAAATCAATTTTCTAGTAATGTTAATGGCTTAATTAACAAGACTATAAGTGGATAAGCTAGGGGTATAAAGAGTAAAATTGATGATCCTTCAAAAATTAATAACAAATGTCAATGAGATGTATCAATGATGAAACATATTAATTATCAATGAGAGATTATATGCTAACTGGTAATATACATATTGAGAAAAGCTAATATATCTGAAATCTCCCAAGTCTGTCATTAAGAGTGTATTAAATATTACAGTAAAACTTCATAATTATATTGAGCATCTATCTGTGCCAGATGCTTTATATAAACTATCTCCCTCAGTCTTCACAACAACTCTGCATGTTAGGTACAATTACTCCTATTATGTAGATGAAAAAGCTGAAAAAGAAACTGTGACTTGACCCTGATATATTACAAATATGTGATGGAATTAGAATTGCAATCTTGTTCTGATTTACGTTAATCTTCTGCTACAATATTCTGCCTTCAAAGAAGGTTGCATTTAAGCATAAAAAATGTATAGCACTGTCACAAGAATAGCATATTTTTAATATGACTCAATGCAAATCTGTCTTTAATATCTAATCGATGAGTTACAAAAAATGTTTGTACCTTTGGTTAATATTAAGTAATTGATAAAATGCTTTTTGGAGATCTGTTTATGAAAAGAATGAAATTTTACATATGGAACAACCAACAGTGAAATCATTGTAGCTGTCATTACAGAAGAAAAAAAACATGCATTTTAGGTAAGTGGGAAGGAGAATGAATGTCACTGAAGTAATATCTGAAAAGGTAATGATTGTACAATTTTTTTCACAAATATAATTTATTTTCTTTAATAATTTTTGAACCTTGAATTCTTATATGTCAGGTAGCGAGTCAGTTCTAGTACTATCTAAACTTCAGGAGCTGGTAGAAATGTGAACAAAAAAGTAATGGCATGTTTTTAGGCTTGATAAAAGAATTTACTCTGTTTTGAACCACCTGTTGGTGGATGAGAGCCAAATAGCTTGTATTTTCTTTTGCATTTTCATGTGAGCTAGTTAATCAAGATAAAAATATTCAGAATTTTCTTGAGTTGAAGGTATACAACTCAAAAATTAAAACTTTTCAATGATTTCTCATTGTTTTCAGGATAAAAATCAAAATACTTAAGGCCCTAGAAAGCCCTGCATGCTTTGACATTAACCTCTTTCTCTGCTTCTCTTCACAAGTCACTCCAATCCTTGTTCTCTACACTCTGGACACACTGTTTCAATGTCATTATATATATTGTACTCAAATTATGACACATCACGGAAATTATTTTGTCCTCCCATTTGAAAATATTTAAAGTATAACAATAAGTATATAAAATGAGAACTGATAAGTATGTTCACAAAGACTTATTTGAAGAATTCTAGATTAATGTAATAAAGTTTAGATTAATTAAAAACAATTTACTTTTTAAGATTCTCATGTTTTGATAAAAAGAATTATGCTGGGCAAAGTTAAGTGATATTTGTTTAAATCTTTTGTGTGTGTATGTGTGTGTGTGTGTGTGACAGAGACAGAGAGAGAGAAACAGAGAGAGGGACAGATAGCTACAGACAAACAGGAAAGGAGAGATGAGAAGCATCAATTCTTCATTGTAGCAGCTTAGTTGTTCATTGATTGCTTTCTTATGTGTACCCTTGACCAGGGGGCTCCAGTAGAGCCAGTGACCTCTTGCTCAAGACAGCGAGCTTGAACTCAAGCTGGTGAGCCTTGCTAAAACCAGTTGAGCCTGTGCTCAAGCTGGTGACCTCAGGGTCTCGAACCTGTTTCTTCTGTGTCCCAGTTCAATGCTTGGTCTACTGCGCCACCTCCTGGTCAGGCAAATCTTTTTTGATTTTAAAAAGTATTTGAGGAGGCTCTAAAACTAGTTTTAAAGAGCAACACTGCACTCTTCTGGTTCTCCTCGGTCTGCTCCTTAAAAGTGTATACATAATAGAGGGAAAACAAAAGGGTGTAGAATAAAACAAACAAGAGACATAACAACGAAAAATAATTGTGGATCTTATTTGGATGGTGATGAAAAAAAGTAAATGGATGTAAAAGTACATCTTTAAAGTAATCAGGAAAAAATTAATGTAGTCTGGGTGTTACATGGTATTAAGGAATTACTGTTAATTTTTTAAGGTATGATAATGACATGGTAGTTATATGGAGAAATAAACATTATAAATTAGATATGTATGTTGAAATATTGAGGAAGGAGCAGACATGATGTCTGGAAGTTGCTTTAAAATATGTCAGCAAAAAGCAAAGGGAAGGAAGAAACAGATTTAAAAAGATTGTCATAATGTACACTGGACAAGTTAAGTGAGAGAGTAAACTCCATAATTTAAAAAAAAAGTTACAAAAGTATTAGAAGAAAACACACACGCACACACATTTTATAATTGAGCAATTGAAAGGTTTTTGTTTGTTTGTTTGTTTGTTTGTTCTTTTTTAAAACTATAGATCAGGATTCAGGAGCCAAAAATTAAAAAAAAAATCAATAAGGTCAATTACTTTTGTGTGTGTGTGACCAAGACAGAGAGTGAGACAGAGAGAGGACGGACAGGGACAGACCGGCAAGAAGGGAGAGAAATGAGAAGCATCAATCCTTCATTGTGGCTCCTTGTTCATTGACTGCTTCCTCGTATGTGCCTTTATCAAAGAGCTACAGCAGAGTAAGTGACCCTTTTCTCAAGCCAGTGACCTTGGGCTCAAGCTAGCAACCTTGGGTTTCAAGCCAACCACCATGAGGCCACATGTATGATTCCATGCCCAAGCCAGCAACCCCACGCTCAAGTTGGTGCACCCTTGCTCAAGCCGGATGAGCCTGCGCTCAAGCTGGCGATCTCAGGGTTTGGAACCTGGGTCCTCCGTGTCCCAGTCCAATGGCTTCATCCACTGTGCCACCGCCTAGTCAGGCTGTCAATTAGTTTTTAAAAAGACACTTCTGCATGACAAAAAAAGCATAATTTATCTTTTGATTGAGCAATCCTTATGAAAATTTATGGCTACAAATATACATACATATATATATATATACACACACACAAATATACATGTATATGCCTACAAATATATATATATATATATATATATGAATACATACACACACAAAGCTACTTATTGGTGTACTGTTTGTAATAATAAAAGATTTGAAATAATCCAAACATTTATCACTAGAGGATTTGTTAAGTAAGCTGTGATAAACCCATACAATGGAGTGTTAAGCATCTGTTAAAAAAAAAAAAAAGAGAAGCCTCTCTGCATGTACTGATATGAGACTATTTCCAGGATATATAGTAAGTTAAAATGAGTAAAAAAAAGGAAGATTATAATATAATGTCTTTTGAATAAAAGACGGAAGTGATAATGGCACATAGTTTCTTTAATTTTTAAATTTTATTTAGAAAATTAACTTTAACAGGATGACATTGATCAATAAGAGTACATAGGTTTCAGATAAACATTTTTATAGCATTTGAACTGTTAATTATGTTGTGTGCCCATCACCCAAAGTCAAATCATTTTCCTTCACTTTATATTTGTCCCTCTTTACACCTTTCTCCCAACTCCTCCCTCTCCCCTCCCTCACATTCCCTTCCCCCTTCCCCATGTCCCCCTCTCCTAGACAACCACTTCACTCTTATCTATGTCCATGAGTCTTAGTTTTATATCCTACCTATGTCTGAAATCACACAGTTCTTAGCTCTTTCTGATTTACTTATTTCACTCAGTATAACGTTCTCAAGGTCCATCCATGTCACTATGTCATCGCTTCTTATGGCTGAGTAATATTCCATTGAAAGTGATAATGGCATATAATTTCATTTTTTTGTATTTACAAAGAAAACCATTGGAACTATCTACAAGAATTAATGAAAACATTAGTTGCAGGGTACAGAAAAGAGAGGTGCAGATGTGGAAGGGAGATGAATGGGACTTCTTAATATAAACCTTGATTTATTGTTTTATTTTTGAACCATTTGAGTATATTATATATGCAAAGTAATGTAAATAACATTTAAAAATTTTACTTTCTTTGTTTTAGTAATATAATTATGTGAAATCTATATTATACATTAAAAATTATTCTTATTTTATTAAGATGACATGGTTCATCAAATCATTCAGGTTTCAGGTATACACATCAATATAACACCATTTACACACTACATTATGTACCCATCACCCTAAACAAAGTATATTTCTGCCTCCATTTCCCTCTTCCATTCTTTCTGTCTCCCTTCCCTTCCCTACCCTTCTTTTCCTTCTGGATATTGCCACTCTGTTGTCTGTATGTATGTGTTACGTATATATGTTTTTTTTTTCTTTCCGTTGGCTAATCCCTTTACTTTATTTCGTTTTAAAATATATAAGTTAAGCCTGACCAGGCGGTGGCACAGTGGATAGAGCATTGGACTGGGATGCAGAAGACTCAAGTTCGAGACCCCTAGATCACTGGCTTGAGCGCAGTCTCATCTGGTTCAAGCAAGGTTCACCAGCTTGAGCCCAAGGTCACCGGCTTGAGCCAGGGGTCACTCACTCTGCTGCAGTATCATCTTACTTTTCCGGTATCATCTTACTTTTATTCTTTTTATTGCATTTATCATTCTCATAGCCCCCCAGGTCAAGGCACATATGAGAAAGCAGTCAATGAACAACTAAGGTGCCACAACGAAGGATTGATGCTTCTCATCTCTCTCCCTTCTTGTCTGTCTGTTCCTATCTGTCCATCTCTCTCTCTCTGTGTCTCTGTCACCATATATATATATGTTAAGTCCTCAAAAAACCTTCCATATTTCATCCAAGAAGATTTAGTCTTTTTCTTTACTGTGCTTCTACATTATTATAAATGTAGTTTTCTATAACACACGTCACTCACTTTCACAATTTTTGTTTCTTGTCAGTCATTCCTACAAAGCTATGTACTTAAGTGTAGGAACTTTGAGTTAATGCATTTCTGTCTTTCAGGAAGTGCACAATGCTTCACATGCAGTAGTTGCCCATTAAATATAACCTTTCAGGTCTTTCTTTTTAAAATATTTTCCTGTATCATCTTACTTTTATCCTTTTTATTGAATTTATCATTCTCATAATTAAAATTATTTGCTTAGTTTTGTTTGTTTTTATTAGATGGTGAACCCCTGATGATTTATTAGGTATTCAATTAAGATAATGAACTGAGAGATCTTGAAAAATTAGAAATTTTAAAAATAATTTTTAAGTTAAATAATGCTAACATTGGCCCAGGCCGGTTCGCTCAGCGGTAGAGCGTCGGCCTAGCGTGCGGGGAACCCGGGTTCGATTCCGCACCAGAGCACATAGGAGAAGTGCCCATTTGCTTCTCCACACCCCCCCTCCTTCCTCTCTGTCTCTCTCTTCCCCTCCCACAGCCAAGGCTCCATTGGAGCAAAGATGGCCCCGGGCGCTGGGGATGGCTCCTTGGCCTCTGCCCCAGGCTCTAGAGTGGCTCTGGTGGTGGCAGAACGACGCCCGGAGGGGCAGAGCATCGCCTCCTGGTGGGCAGAGCATCGCCCCTGGTGGGCGTGCGGGGTGGATCCCGGTCGGGCGCATGCGGGAGTCTGTCTGATTGTCTCTCCCCGTTCCAGCTTCAGAAATAAAATTTAAAAAAAAATAATGCTAACATTATAAAAATACTTAATGGTATCTAAGGTGATCACTCTAGTAAAATAAGAGAATCTCAATGAGTGAAAAATAAAAACCATAACTTAAAGCTTTTTTCATTATACTGACATGCTTGTCTATGAAGACTTTGAACATCCTATAGTTCTTTAATAAAGGTACACAGAAATCTATTAAGTTGTTTTAAAGATACCATTTTTGTTAAGTTTTTAAAATTTGAATAATTAATTTTGAATGATTTTATACAGATTACTATAAATCAATAGGATAGAACAACATTCATAAATAAAAAATGAAGTTCCAAGACTGATAGAAATATTTTCTTAGAATACTAAATTCTTTGAATGCATGAAAGTCCTTAGCTTAAATGTATTTATTTAGATATTCATTCATTCTGCAAATATTTTTTGAACAACTGCTATGTCACATATTCTGAAGTATTAAGATATAGGTGAAATACAGTCTTTGTCCTCCAGGAGGCAGTATAGTATAGTGGTTAAGAATATATGAAATTAATACTACTTTTGAAATACTGCTTCTCTACACAACCTTGAACAAGTTACTTAAACACTGTGTCTTAATTTTATCTTCTGTCAAATAGGGCAATGATAGCTATCTCACAAGATAGCTATGAAGATTTAGATGAAATAATATGCATACAGATTGTTTACAGTGCTTGGCACATAGTAAGCTCTCCAAAAGTGTTTCTTTTCAACTTTATTGTCCAAAAATAGAAGTGTTCTTTTATGCAATCTATTTTTTCATAAGAGTAGCACTAATACATTTTATTGTAGAATGTGACTGCATTACAGATACTTACTTAGTATTCATACATGGTACTCTTATCTTAATTCTCAGGCTCTATGAAGCATGGTCGAACAACTTCTTAGAGTAGTGAGGATATTAGTAAATGAAATTGATGAATAATTATTAGTACTCTTAAGTACTAATTAAGGCCAGCTTAAACACTTGAGCAGCTGTTTGGCAGTCCAAGGACTGAGTGTACTGGTTAATGGCAGGAGGCACTTTCAGATGCTTAATAAGAATACCAAAACTGATGATAGGAGAATGCATGTTATTTATTTCAATGATACAGTAGAATTCTAAAAAATATTCTAAGTGTATTAAAAAAGAATTTAGATAAGAAAATGGTTACTACTAAAAGTGAGTGTGAGTTCACTAACAATATATTATGCTAGACTAGTAGATAAGTGTTACCTAAATTGGTCTCCCTCAGAACAATGAATGCTAATAGGATAGTGCTGCCAAAATTGGATAAAATAGTATGCAGTTTTTCCCAAATGAGAGAATAACTTCAAGGTCGGGCAAAAGTAGGCTTACAGTTGTTTGTATGGAAAATAACATAATAAATAACTTTTCTCTTTTTTTGGCTTGTTTTTTAAAAGATTTTTTATTTATTCATTTTAGAGATAGGAGAGAGAGACAGAGAGAGAGAGAGAGAGAGAGAGAGAGAGAGAGAGAGAAGAGGGGGGAGGAGCGGGGAGGAGCAGGAAGCATCAACTCCCATATGTGCTTTGACCAGGCAAGCCCAGGGTTTCATACAGGCAACCTCAGCATTCCAGGTCAACACTTTACCCACGGTGCCACCACAGGTCAGACAATATAATAAATAAATAATCTTATACTCACAACTGTAAACCTACTTTTGCCACACCCTGTATTTTGTATACGTATATGTGTGCATATGCCTTCGTGCGTTACTTATCAATATTACCCCAAACTAATGTTTTGTAAAGTATAGTTTTGAAAATGTAGTTCAAGTTTTTTTTTTGTTTTTTTGAAACAGAATTTTTATTACTTTTATATGCAGAAAAACTCAACAGTATATAAACTTATTTCAGTTTGATGGCCAGTTCTTTAGCCTTTACTTTTTCCAGCTTGGCAATGTGAGCCACTGACTTTGGAGCCAGAATATTGTCTCTACAGTGACAGTGTATCTCATCATATCTGCTGTTGTGATTGGCCCAGTAATTTCCACCAGCTTAGTCGGCGCTCTTTTGTCTTCTAAATTATCCTGTGTGAAAGCAATGGTGGTGCAGGTCTTCCTGACCTTCCCTTCGATAATGAAATAGGGAGCCTCCATTTTGTGTGTGTGAAAGAGAGAAAGAGAAAGAGGCACAAAGGGAAAGAGATGAGAAGCATCAACTCACAGTTGTGTCACTTTAGTTGTTCATTGATTTCTTGTTATATGTGCCTTGACAGGGGAGCTCCACATGAGCCAGTGATCTCTTGCTCAAACCAGCCACTTTGGACTCAAACTAGCAACCTTAGGCTTAAAACCAGTGAACTTTTGGGTTCAAGTCAGAGACTATGGTATCATGTCGATGATCCTATGCTCAAGCTGCTGATTCCGTGCTCAAGCTGCTGATCCCGTGCTCAAGCCTGATGAGCCCACACTCAAGCTAGCGACCTTGGGGGTTCATACCTGAGCGTCACCACCAGTCAGTCAAGGGAATTCCCATTTTACTGCACAGTGCAGGCAGGAAGACAACCAACCTGATGGGATCCACAGCATGTACAGTGACTAACAGCTGGGCTATCTTGTTCTCCACCAGGGTGGTTACAGTGTTAACCCCTGCTGGTCTCTTGATGGGGACATTACCTTTACTAGCAGCTTTTTTTCTCTGCCTTGGCCAACAATCTCTGCCTCTTCTCTTACTTTGTCCCTGGTCTGTATTTGTGGGCCAGCTTAAGCAGCTGAGCAGCTGTTTGGCAGTTCAAAGACTAGATGAACTTGTTAATGGCAAGAGGTACTTTCAGATGCTAATAAAGAATAACCCTTTAATCTATAGTCGAAAGTAATAGTACCATTTGACAAAGTGAGCGAAGTCCCTTATGGGTTGGATGTATTGTCCAATACTAAAATTCTTAGGCCTTTTCTCAAACAGGGACTTTATTGCCTTCTTGATCTCCTGCTTTTTCATGACAGAAAGGCACTTGCTTCCTCTTAACCTTATTTCCTTTCAAAATCTTGGATGGCAGGAGGAGAGCCAGTTTAAGTTCCTTTATAGAATTAATAGAGTAGTAGAAAGGAGAATGAGCAGAAATACTGTATTTTACTTTTTAGAAAGCATTTGAAAAATTTATTTTATTAATATAAAGCAGAAAATTGTCTTCCAGATCAGTCATCTTTAAACATTTTTTCTTGTATAACCCTTAAAAGGATTTGAAAACATACATACACCCTTACACATTTTAAAGTTGACACCAAACAATTTTCATCATAATTTTACAATTATTTTTAAACATTATGGATCTCAAAAGCATAGAATTGTCTTTACATAAACATTATCTATACTAATTCTTTTCATCAATCTCATACATAGACTATTTTAAGTCACTTATTCAGTAAATAATTTTAATATAATAAGCATACACAACCTCAGCACCCCCCCAAAACTTGGGCCTTGAGAGTAAATTTACATTAATCCATATATTTTCTCCCAATGTTCCATTCCCCTGGAATATATATACCCTGAATCCTATGTTCATTGTTTCCTGGTTTTCTGTTTTATTTAACTTTATTATATTTAAATGCATTTGTAGAAATATGAAAACTTCCTCTACATCACTAATCATCAAAGAAATGAAAAATAAAACCACAGGAATGATCACTTCATATCTGTTCAGAATGTCTAACATCAACAACAAACAAGTGTTAGCAAGGGTATGAAGAAAAGGAACCCTTGTGCATTGTTGGTGGGTATGCAGATTGATGCAACCACTAAGAAAGCAGTATAGAGTTACCTCAAAAATTAAAAATGGAAATACCTTATAACTCATTGATTATACTTCTGGGAATTTATCTGAAGAAACTCAAAACACTAATTTGAAAGAGTAGTCTTGCAGAGATAGCTCAAGTGGTTAGAGCGTCATCTGGAAGCACAGAGGTTGCCGGTTTGATCCTGGCCGGGGCACGTACAGGAACAGATCGATGTTCCTGTGTCATGCATGCTCTTTCCTTCTCCCTCTTTTCCTCTCTAGCTCAAATTAATCAATAATAAAAAAAGATGAGAAAAAAGAAAGAAAGAAAATATATGCTCCCTTATGTCTTTTGCAACATTGTTTACAATAACCAAGTTTTGGAAACAGCCCAAGTCTCATCAATAAATGAATGTATTTCATTTAAATGTAGAATCTAATGAACAGAATAAACAAACGAAATAGAAACAGACTCATAGATATAGAAAACAGGTTGACAGTTGGCAGAGAGTACAGGTTTGGAGGGCTGAGTGAAACATATGAAAAAATTAAGCAAAAAACAACCAAAGCTCATAGACACTGACAACTGTATGTTCACTACCAGACAGAAAAAGAGGTGGGGCCAGTAGAAGTGGAAAAATGGGGGACAAATGGTGATGGAAAGAGACTTGACAAGGGGTAAGGAACACATAATATAATATTCAAATGATGTGTTATAGAATTGTATGCCTGAAACCTACTTAATTTCATTAACCAATTTCACTCTAATAAATTCAATAAAAATTAAATAAAATTTTAAAATAATAGAAACAAAAAAAGTCTGAGAAAGAAAAAAATTGATTTATTTTTAGGTATTTATTAACTTACATTATTTTATATAACATGTTTTATTTTTTTATTAATTTTAATGGGGTGACAATGATAAATCAGGGTACATATGTTCAGAGAAAACATTTCCAGATTATTTTGACATTTGAGTATGTTGCATACCCCTCAACCAAAGTCAAATTGTCTTCCGTCACCTTCTATCTGGTTTTCTTTGTGACCCTCTCCCCCCACTCCCTCCCCCCCCCCCGTTACCATTACACTCTTGTCCATGTCTCTGAGTCTCGTTTTTATGTCTCATCTATGTATGGAATCATATAGTTCTTAGTTTTTTCTGATTTACTTCTTTCACTCAGGTTATCAAGGTTCATCCATGTTATTGTAAATGATCCAAGGTCATCATTTTTATGGCTGAGTAGTATTCCATAGTATATATGTACCAAATAGACACTTCTCTAAAGGGGACATACAGAGGGCCAATAGGCATATGAAAAAATGCTCAACATCAGTAATCATTAGAGAAATGCAAATTAAAACCACAATCAGATATCACCTCACACCAGTCAGAATGGCGCTCATCAACAAAACAACACAGAATAAGTGCTGGCGAGGATGTGGAGAAAAGGGAACCCTCTTGCACTGCTGGTGGGAATGCAGACTGGTGCAGCCACTGTGGAAAACGGTATGCAGATTCCTCAAAAAATTAAAAATCGAGATGCCTTTTGACCTAGCTATCCCACTTTTAGGAATATACCATAAGAACACCATTGCACTGTTCCAAAAGGAAAAATGCACCTCCATGTTTATGGCAGCATTGTTCACAATAGCGAAGATCTGGAAACAGCCCAAGTGTCCATCAGTGGACAATAGATTAAAAAGCTTTGGTACATATATAATATGTTTTAAAAAGCTCATTTCCTACATCTTTTGCTAATGTGTTGGAATATCATTTTATTTGTATAGTGATCTTCCACCCAGCTTTCTTGCCAAATAAATTTGTTATTTAAAATAGGTTATCTGTAGATTTTGGGTTTTCTATAACATAAATATTATTTATAAATAATGACATTTAAATTTCTCCCTTATGAATTATATCTTTATTTTATTTTTCTCGTCTTACTGTATTGGCTATGTACCAGGTAAGTGGAAAAGATAATAGTGAGAATCTATGTTCTATTCCCACTCTCAGAGAAAAAGACAATTATATTTTACCTGTACTTATGATATTTGCTGAAGGTTTTTGTACCCATTTTTTGGGTCAAATTCAAGAGACTCCCTTTTAAATTTCCCATTTCTTATCTTTTTAATCATGAAAGAATGTTAAATACATCAAATTAGTTTTTCCATCTATTTAAATGATCATATGATATGATTTTTCTCCTTTCTTCAGATAAAGAAGGGAATTACATTGATTGCTTGTCAAATGTTAAGGCAATACTGAACTTGTAGAATAATCCAACTTGGTCATAAAGAATTATCCTTTTTATGTGCTACTGGATTTGGTTTAATACTGTTTTGTTCAGCAACTTTGTTCCTATTATTCCACAGTGAGATTGGCTTATGGGTTCTTTTTCTTGTAATGTGCTCATCACGTTTTGGAATGAATATGTAGCTGTACTTTAAATGATTGGGAAATGACCTTTTTCACCTATTGTCTGGAGAAATATGTACAAAATTGTTATTCTTTATTTCTTAAATTTTTGGTAGAATTTTCCAATGAAATCTCTTGGGCTTATAGTTTACTTTGTAAGAATGTTTTAATTATATATAATTTTTTCTTAGTAGTTATAGAACTATTGTTTTTAGTTCATTCTGTGTACATTTTAGTTAAGTTGTGCTATTCTAGCAATTTGACCATTTTATGTCATTTACTAGCATAAAATTATTAATAATATTTTACTACTAGATGCCCCAACTCTCTCTTTTTTCCCCTCCAGTATTTCCATATTTTAGATTGATTTTTTCCAAATGAATATTTTATTAGCTGAATAAATTTTATATATATACTTTTAATATATATATAAAATATATATACTTTTACCATTTTTTGTATAATATAAAGACCTTTTAACCTTTGAACACTTATCCAATTGATATTAAATATTTCTTATGTCTTTTGATTCTGAACATGTTTAAACTCCACAAGACACAATTGTCATTCTTTTACATAGTCACTGTTTATTACAAATCGACATAAATATTTATGTAAATATTTCTATGGTTCTTCACTCCATGTTGTGTCTCAGCTTTCATCTATAATATTTTTATTTTGCCTGAAATGCATACATTAGTATTTTAATTAGTGTAGAACTGTTGGTGAAAAATACTGTTTATCTGAAAATGTCTTCATTTCACATTAGTTTATAAGAAATATTTATGTTGGTTTTAGATTTTTTTCTGTTTAAAGTTGGATTCTTTCAGTACACTAGAGTTATTTTTCCATTGTCTTTTGTTTCCCTTTATTTTATGATGAACAAGAAACAATAGGTCATATTGCTTCCCCTTCTATAGTAATATATCTTTTATTCTTTGGTTGCTTTTATGATTTTTATCTGTCATTGGTTTCAGTAACATTTTTCTCTGAAGAAGAAGAACTTTTTTTCATAAACATCTTATAATTTTCCAAATATAGTCTTTTATGTCCTTGGTTAACCTTATTCCTAGTTTTTTTTTATTTCATTTAAATATTAAATTTAATGGGGTAATATTGATTAGTAAGAGTATATAGGTTTCAGGTGAATATTTCTATAGCATTTGAACTGTTGATTGCATCTGTGTGCCTATCACCTAAAATTAAATAATTTTTCATCACAGTATATTTGTCCCTCTTTACTGCCTTCCCCCCTGCCCTTTCCCCTGGTAACCACTTCACTTTTGTCTATGTCCATGAGTCTCAGTTTTATATCTCACCTGTGTGTGATATCATACAGTTCTTAGCTTTCTCTGATTTACTTATTTCACTTAGTATAATGTCTTCAAGGTCTGTCCATGTTATTGTAAATGGCAATATGTTATCATTTCTTACCGCTGAGTAGTATTCCAGTGTATCTATATACCACATCTTCTTTACCCAATCCTCTATCAAGAGACACTTTGGTATTTTTTAAAAATTAAATTTATTAGAGTGACAAGAGTTAATAAGATTATGCAGTTTCAAGTGTGGAATTATGCTACATCATCTGTATATTGCATTATGTGCCCATCACTTAAAGTCAAATCTTCCATAACCATATATTTGACCCTCTTTAACTTTCACTGCCTTCCAAACCCCCTTTCCTCTGGTAACCACTATACTGTTACCTGTTTTTTTACTTCTTTTTTTTTAACAGAGTCAGAGAGAGGGATAGGTAGGGACAGACAGACAGGAGTTTTATATCTCACATATGAGTACAACTATATGGTTTTTAAATTTTTTGGTCTTATTTATTTCACTTACCATAATATGCTCAAGGTCCATTCATTTTATTGTAAATGACAGTATTTTATCTTTTCTTATGTCAGAGTAGTATTTCACTGTGTGTGTGTGTGTGTGTGTGTATTCCACAACTTTTTTATCCAATCCTCTATCAAAAGACACTTCCGGTGTTTCCACGTTTTGGCCACCAGAAACAATGCTACAATGAATAAAGTGATGAACATATGTTTGTGAATAAATGTTTTCAAAATTTTAGGGTAGAGACCAAGAAGGGTTTGCTGGGTCGTATGGTACCTATTTTTAATTTTTAGAGGGTCCTCTATCATGGTTATAACAATTTACATTCCCACTGGTACTGAAAATGTGTTCTTTTATTCACCACAGCCTCTCCAAACATTTGTTATTACTGGTCTTGTAGATAATAGCCATTCTTTTTTTTTTTTTTTTTACTTTTATTAATTTTTAGAGAGGAGAGAGAATGAGACAGAGAGAGAGAGAAGGGGGAAGGAGGAGCAGGAAACATCAACTCCCATATGTGCCTTGACCAGGCAAGCCCAGGGTTTTGAACCGGTGACCTCAGCATTCCAGGTCAACGCTTTATCCACTGCGCCACCACAGGTCAGGAGATAATAGCCATTCTAACAAGTGTGCGTTGAGTCTTATTGTAGTTTTGATTTGCATTTCCCTAGTAGATAGTGAAGTTGAGCATCTTTTCATATACCTGTTGATCATTTACATGTCTTCTAAGGAGAAGTGTCTATTCAGGTTCTCTTCACATTTCTTAATTGGGTTGTTTGTTCTTTTGCTGTTGAGTTGTATGAATTTTTTATATATTTTAAAATTTAACCCCTTGTCAGAGATGTTGCTTGCAAATACTTTCATTCGATTGGTTGCCTTTTTGTTTTGTAAGCAGTTTCTTTTGTTGGGCAGAAACATTTTAGTTTGATATACTCCAATTTATTTATTTTTGTTTTTAGTTCCCTTGTCTTTGGGAGCAAATTTATAAAACTTCTCTAAGACCAAGGTCCATAATATTATTACTTAAACACTCATTTTTTACTATTTTTACACAGCAATAGTAAAAAAATGAGTGTTTTAGAGGTGTCAGTGCAATTAAAAAATGAAAATGGTAAAAAATTGGAAAGAAAAAATAAAACTGTCATTTTGCTTGGATGATATTACTGTATAAATATAACATACAAAATATATAAAGGTACATTATTAATATTAACATTAGTACGTATGTTTTTTTTCTATGTATACTGCTCACAAAAAATATGGGATATTTCAAAATGAATATGAACCAATAAAAAGATCCTCTAATTTTTGTGAGCAGTATATTTGATTGTTTCAGGTCTTATATTTAGGTTTATGATTCATTTTGTCTTAGTTTTGTGTATGGGGGAAACAGTAGTCTAGTGTCATTCTTTTGCATGTGGCTTAACCTTTGCAGCACCATGTATTGAAGAGGCTTTTTTTCTTTGTTGTATGTTTTTTACTCTTTATCAAAAATTACTAGCTCATACATGTGGTTTTATTTCTGTGTGTCTTTTTTTCTGCCAAAAACACGTTGTTTTGATTATTGTCTAAACAGAATTCTATTTTAGTCCTAGACATTTTTGATGAGAATATTTAATAACAATGAGGCTCTGGATGATATCTTATTCCAAAGATTGCTTTCGGAGCAATACCAGGCTACCTTAATCTAATCAATGTCTTTTTGGGGTATGGTCCAGTTTTGTTTTCTAATTGTGGAGCATAACTCTTTGGAGAAATAATGCTATGTGACTTCAAGATAAGATCATAAAAGGTAATAAAACTTCTGCTTTCTTTGTTGGATCTCTGAGCTACACTTTAAGAAGTTCAACTATCTGAAGTTGCCATGCCATAAGAAAAACTATATCACATGTTGAGGTCACGTGCAAGCACTCTAGTCAATATTTGCAGTTGAGTTTAGTCCTTGAATCATTTCAATATAGGTACCAGATACATGAATAAAGGAATCTCCAGATGATTTTTGCTTCTAGGCACTAAGTGACTCTTACCCTCCAAAACTTTTCAGGTACGGATACTGTAGATTAGAGAAATTTTTTTTTCACTGCTGTGCTCTGACTGAATTACTGACCTATAGAATCTTTGAGCATGAAAAATTTTTTTTCCATGACACTGTTTTGAATATGTTTATTACATAGCAATAGTAAAAAAAAAAAATGAGTGTTTTAGAGGTGTCAGTGCAATTAAAAAATGAAAATGGTAAAAGATTGGAAAGAAAAAATAGAACTGCCATTTTGCTTGGATGGTATTACTGTATAAATATAACATACAAAATATATACAGGTACATTATTATTTTTTTTTTTTGTATTTTTCTGAAGTTGGAAACGGGGAGGCAGTCAGACAGACTCCCACATGCGCCCGACCAGGATCCACCTGGCATGCCCACCAGGGGGCAATGCTCTGCCCATCTGGGGCGTCTCTCTGCTGCAACCAGAGCCATTCTAGCAACTGAGGCAGAGGCCATAGAGCCATCCTCAGTGCCCGGGCCAACTTTGCTCCAATGGAGCCTTGGCTGCGGGAGGGGTAGAGAGAGACAGAGAGGAAGGAGAGGGGAGGGGTGGAGAAGCAGATGGACGCTTCTCCTGTGTGCCCTGGCCGGGAATCGAACCTGGGACTCCTGCACGCCAGGCCGACGCTCCACCACTGAGCCAACTGGCCAGGGCTCCCAGGTACATTATTAATTTTTAACATTTTGTGTTTAGCAAAGTTTCTGGATACAAGGTTACTATAAAAAATCAATTTTATTTTTATATCGTAGTCATAAACTTGCTAATTTTCTAAAAGGAAATATAAAGAATTATAGACAATAAGAACACTTAACAAAGAAGACCAAAGTAGAGAAACTTGCGGTAAGAGATTTCCACACATTAAAACATATTAAGATTGTGTGGTATTTATTGCCACAAAGGAAGACATAGAAATGAAACATAATAAAGATACGTAAAAATCCACAATTATTGAGTACTTTTCTTCTTCCAGGCAATGCGTTACAATTAAGGTTAAAATGGTGACCTTTAGAGTTGGTTAGATTTGAGATCTAATCCTGACTCTGAAATTTACTAGCTATGTGACTTTGGGAAAATTACTTATTTTCTTGAGTCTCAATTTCTTCTGTAAAATGAATGTAATAATATCCACCTCTCAAGGCTGTTCTATGGATCACATAAATTGAAGAACAGAAATACTCTGAACAGAGAATAGTTAGGAAACTATAACTATTGAACCTAAAAAAAGATGATGAAACCACTGGACCAGAGGGGGAAACCTGCCAAGGGAAAGTCAAGAAGTTAGGACAGGTGACTGACTCTCTCTATCCACTCATTTTGCAAGTTTCTTAATTTTGTTCATTTGACATAATTTGGACATTTGAAATTACAGTCTGATGTCCTCTCTGGACATCATCAACTGTTAGCTCATTTTCCTAGAGCTACAAATAACCATTTGTTTTCTCTATTCACCATTTAAACATCTCCGCAACATTGGATCCAAATTCCCTTTCTTCAGCTAGTTAATAAACAAACAATACAAAACAAAACGTAGCTAATTTATTTCTTACACGTATTTTCAATTCTTTTTCGGTTTTCATTTTTTTTCCTTCATTCTTGCGTTTGCCAATCAGAAGCAGGATTCCCTATTTTAACAAAAAGCAAAGCTCAAAAAGAAACCCAATCCTGCCGTTTCTGAGTTTAGAGAAACCTGAAACTTTTTAAAACCTTCTGTGGCATTGCTCTGTCCTTTAGCACCTAACTCCTGCTACCAACTTACATCAGACCAATCAGTACATCATAAACAGCAGTCCTAAAATGCACAAAGTTTTGAGAGCAGGGGCTTTCTTATTAGTTTCTTGATTCAATATACAATTTCCTCTTTCAAGGAATATCTGTCTTCTTATTTGCATACATTTCTGAGCGGGAAGTTATAAGCAGAACTTTTAGTCTCCGTGGGAAAAAGTCCTTCATTCTAATGCAATGTAATTAAAAGCTCCTTTTTTTTCCTGTTTCTTTCTTCTGTCCCTCCTTTCGGGGAGGCAATAGTCAAAAAGAAATCTTTCAACAGATCTCGCGGTGCTATTCGAGATTACCTATTAAAAAAAATTAGAAATGATGCAAACAGGCCTTTGCCTTCCGGGATTTGGGGCTAGGACTGCAGAGCTCCGAGCCTAGTGAAAGCAACCAAGGCAGGAGGCGGCGCTCTGGCGAGTTCCCCTTTTACATTCCCCAACCCTTCTCTTCCAACTTCTGTTCAGCCCTTAGCTCAATTCCAGCCTTTGCTGCGCTGCTCTCCAGCCATTTGCAGGACCCAAACAACCGCAGCAGCTGTTGTCAGGATGGTGATCCGCGTGTATATTGCATCTTCCTCTGGCTCAACAGCGGTAAGGAGGGTGGGGAGTCCACCTTTGTTGTTTTCCGTCACACCAGTCTTCTGCTGCGCCAGAACCGTTAAATTGCAGAAGTTCTTATGGAAGCTTCTTTTTCGGAAGACGCTCCCCCTCCCCTTTCTTCTTTTTCTTTCCTTTGTTGCATCGATTTCATTTTGGCCGTGGAGTTTTGCTTTGTTTGCCTTGTGACGTTAGGGCCACATTTCTTCTTTGAAGGAAAAAGGAAGCTACTGAGTTTTGGTAGATGTGAGATGGTGGAATAGGAAGTTTAAGATTAGGGGAAGGCGTCAGGTAAAATCACAAACTGGTGAGTTTCAAGAGAGGGACATTTGACATATGGGCTCTAGTAACTGAGGTGAGGGTCAGTAATGCCCATCTTAAAGGATGTTAAACATGCTCTAACTGATAGCGACTGAGTGGGGGCCTACTGAGGCACTGGAGTTATTTCCAGAAAGTAATACCTTATAGTCAGAGTTATTTTGCTAGCATGTAGGAGAGGGTGTTTCACTTCAGCATACAGAACCTGTTGGACCTAGACAGAATGGAAAGGGAAGTTGGGAACAATGATACAAAGTTGGGAGTTTAAAAAAAAATAAGGAAAAGGGACCTCTAACTTTCCCCTCATATTATCCCTTATTTTGACTTTTGCTTCTCTTCATAGATTTTACATCTAACATTTTCTACCTTCTTAAAATACGTTGGGAAATGGAAAGTGAACTAAGGAGTGTGGCTTCTTGTGTAGTGGTAGACTGAAGTTGCTTCTTCTTCAAATAATAGGACATTCTCCCCTCAATTTACATACATTTAATTTATAATCCCAAATTCTCAGTAACTGTGGGTAGAAAAAGGATAAACTAGGTTGAAAGCTGATTGTATATCCATTATAAATGAAAGTGTCAGTTTTTCACAATTCAAGAGGAAAGCCAACAGTGGCAAGAGAGGATGTTTGGGTTCAGATGTAGGATGTAAAAACCCCATCCCTCCTCAGAGCTTTAGAGCAGTAGTTTTTCCATGTTTTTGTTTGTTTATTTGCCCCCTAAGAGGTTTTGTAGTATAACTGAAGGTTGTGTGAAATCACAAGAACTTTGAACCTTAAACTTTGTCTTCTCTGGCCACCATTGTTTAGATAGTTTTGAAATAGAAAACTTTACATTTTTGAGCAAGGTTAGGTTGAAAAAAAATTATATTGCTTTTGAACCTTGCTTTATGAGTGTCTTGCATTCTTTTCCATATATATTAATTCTGATATTTTAAAGGTTAGGTTGCTCAGAGTCTCAAGTCCAATACAATGATAGAAAGTTTTATAGACTAGCTTAATACTCTTAAACTCTTAATTAGATTGAACAAATCAGGATGTTAGTTTCATTTTAGGTGAAAGGAAATTTTAATATTACTATATATTCTTTTCTTTCTCACTCTTCTAGCCCTTTCCCAAAAGCAGATTCAAGAGAAACTACTTTCAGAGTTTCTGTTCATGTAGGAACCACTGTGTCTCTCTGTGTTAAGCCTTAAGTTTCTTAAAGCCTCAAAAATGATTGTTGTTTCTTATTATGTTCATTTTTAGACTCCATTGTTGAAGACTATGCAAATAAGAAATATCTATGCTACTTGTGTTTTGTTTCAATTTCATTCATTTATGGGTAATTAGAGATTTGCTTTTTGTTGCAGTAATACTTTTGATGAACCTGTTATCAAAGTTTTATCGCTATATTGCCAAAATAATTCCTTGTTTTATTATAACTTTATGGCATTTTAAAATAATATTAAAACAATAAAAAGTGAGTGTACTTCAGGAAGAGATCCTTTATAAGTGGGGGGTACTATAAATGGGGATACTTCAGTTTACAACACTAAAGGTTTTCCTTCAACATCGATGCCATGTTGTTTTTAAAACATGATTTAGAAATTCTGCAGCAAACATCACGAGAACCCAACAATTACAGAAAGTAAGATACTCCTGTTAAGTAACTTAAGTGTAGTTCACTGAAAAACATTTAAAATACAGTTTTTGGTTTTGTATTGGTAATCTCCGACTGTTTTCTGACTCTTCCTAGTAGTTTTCATAAAAATAACCAATAATAGATATGTTATTATGCAAGGTAGGTTCTATGAGAATTGCAAGACAATATTAACTTATTCTTTCCTTTTCTCAAGATGCCCTTTCCATCATAGCCTGATTAAAAAAAAGTTTTTAAACTTGTACTCATTTCTGCCCCAATATGGAGGAACAACACTTACGTCTCAAAAGTTTAGGAATGAAAGCAAGTATATTGGGTTTTGTAATGGATTTCTTGATAGTAACCATAATAATGATAGTAGAAACACTTAAGTGTATTAGGTACTATCTCCTTTTTTCTTGACAATTTGTAGACTTATGAATCAAGCACTATGATTATCTCCATTTTTAAGATAAGAAAATACAGGCTCAGAAAGGTTAAACAGCTTTCTCATGTTCACACAACTAGTAAACCACAGAGCTTGGATTTAATGCAAGTTATATGAATACAAATAACATGTTTTTAAACACTAAGCAATATATCCTCCCAGTGGTGTCTGAGGAGATAATTGTGGACATGAGGTGAGAGGTATGGAAAGGAATAAGTCCTGTAAGTGGAACATTTGACTGGATATATACATATAGGGTAATAGAAAAAAGAAGTTAGTTTGAAAGGAACATAGTATGTCTACAGATGAATATCAATAAGTGGGGAAAGTGACTATTCATTCCAAGCCAGGGATATTGCGAAGACATGCACATTTGTAAGTGATCTTTTATAGGTAAAGCATGAAAATTCAGGTATTAATACTGTTTCTTTTTATGGAAACCATTTAGCAGCAATGCAATTCCCAAATTATCTGTCTATAGGAATTGATTTTTGCCTGTTTAGAACTGTTCATGCATGTCTTGATTGGCTATAACAGCAATATATACTGTGCTTTATTTTTTGACATTGTTTTACCCTATAAATTTGCATTCAATGGAAAAGAATAGTAAGCATAGAGCTTTTATAGCTTAATAACTTTTAACAAAAACAATGGCGTTTTTTTTTTTTGTTTGTTTGTTTTTTGTATTTTTCTGAAGCTGGAAATGGGGAGAGACAGTCAGACAGACTCCCGTATGAGCCCGACCGGGATCCACCCGGCACGCCCACCAGGGGCTACGCTCTGCCCACCAGGGGGCGATTCTCTGCCCCTCTGGGGCGTTGCTCTGCCACGACCAGAGCCACTCTAGCGCCTGGGGCAGAGGCCAAGGAGCCATCCCCAGCGCCCGGGGCCATCTTTGCTCCAATGGAGCCTTGGCTACGGGAGGGGAAGAGAGAGACAGAGAGGAAGGAGGGGGGGTGTGGAGAAGCAAATGGGTGCTTCTCCTATGTGCCCTGGCTGGGAATCGAACCCGGGTCCCCTGCATGCCAGGCAGACGCTCTACCGCTGAGCCAACCGGCCAGGGCCAACAATGGCGTTTTAATAGCTTGGTTTTAATGGGTTTGGGAGTTTTTTTCTTTCCATATTTCTTTTCCTTAGATTCGTAATGATCTCCATTTTGTGGCCTTTATGCACTCTAGGTGTGTTTGGGTAGAAAATTTAAAGCTGTAGTAGATAGATGATTTCTGAGAGTTTTATTTATAGAATAACTTTTGTAAAATGATCTCTTTTATGACTGATAAAGCATATATTTTTGACTGCTAAAGCATATACATTGCTAAAGCATTTAGCAAATGAAGTATACTTTCTTTCCTATAGTAGTATTTAGTGCACATGTTATAAAACAAGTGAGTAAAATGAATATTTGTGATAGCAAATGAATGAACAACTAGATGCAGTATTTTTTTCATTCACATAATATGGCTATAGAGTAATGAGACATATTTCTTCATCTATATAATTCTCAATTAGTTGCATCTTAGGTGACATAGTATTTTTGCTTATCTGTCTCTGTATTTACAAATTAAACATTGATTTGATGTATACAGTGGTCTTTGTCATAGCCTTTAAGGTTTCATTAAATGCTGTTTAAAGCTATTCATAAACTACTTAGAAGAGCAAAATCAGAAATTGTTCATCAGATGACTGTTTGGACATGCATTTGGATGTCCTGGAAAATGGGCAACTTTTACATGGCAAATGCAAGAGCTCAAGATCAGCACCTTCTGCTTGGTGCCCTCTATTTGGTGACTGATTTCCTAAATTTTACAGCAATGATAAAGCCTTTAGAATACTTTGGCCCAATTTATAGGGACTTGGGAAACACAGTTATCAATGATGACGATTGTTGGGCATTTAGAAAGATACTTAAATTCAAATGGTTTTAGGAAAGAATGTATTGTGGAACTTAGTAAAAGAATCAAAATGTGGTAGTAAAGGAGAATAAAGTAGATTTATGTCTAGCTCAAAGACTAATTACTTTGTTAAGGAAGAGTTTTTCTCGATAAACCTTAAGTCAGTCCTTGCCTTGGGTTGGCCTGGAAAAAAATAAATGGAAACCTCACACATAAATTCAGGTCACATGTTCTAATTATATGTATTCATCTTTAAATTCTTTTCAAAAATATATATTGTGCAATCAAACATATACCTTTTACAGGAATATTTTCTGATTTAATTGAATTATCAAAGGTGAATGTTTTATTTTATTTCTTACTAATAAAATTAAACAGATTGAGAATCTGTTGGTGACTATCAGACAATCTGTTTTCTTTCGGTTCTGTTTTGCAGTTTACCAGAAGAAAATTTAAACCTGGTACTTAATTACTTCCTCCAATCCATACCAAGATTAAACAAATTGTACATTTAAAGAAAAGGAGCAACTCATTTATGATGACAGGTTTTAGCAATATGAGAAGCAAAACTGACTTCATACATTTGGCCAGTAGGGAAGAATTCAAAACAAAGGTATTATTTTCTAGCCCAGTCCCTTACATTTTGGCTTCATTAGTTAGTCTGAAGTGTTATAGATTGCCAGACATCAGGCAAAAATTAAATATAAGTTTGAAAATATCATGACATTTCAAAGATTGTATATTTAAAGTTATTCAGTGTCAGTGCTGCTAGATTTTTTTTGTTTTATTACCTTTCCATTAACATGATTAATCAAGATTTAACTCTAATAATAGTAAAGATTAATATTTATTTATTCATCATATGCATCAGGGCACTGTGCCCTGTGCTTTACATACATTATCTCAATTACTTTTATCTTCATATTAACACTGTGAGGAAAGTGTTACTATTAGATTCTTGTCATGTTACTGGAGAGGGTATGTCTAAGACCCAAAAACATTAGGTACATTGCTTAATATCAAAGAGTTACAAATGGCAGAACTGGGATTAGAACTCAGATTGTTCTGATTCCAGAATTCACTCCTAAACACTGTTTTGTTCACACATCCCCTTAGTGTATGGGTATCAAACAGAGATTACGTCAATAGTACATTAAAATCTTATCAAGTGATTAGGAATCTATAATTGTCATTTAAGATGATATGATTTTTGCAAAGAAAGAAAAAGACTGATGTTGATTAACCAAGCAACTGTGTCTGTATTCATAATCTGCCTGAGAATTAGGTGAGATTAGGGAAGATAGGAAGTTTAGAAGCAACATTTCCATGTACAATTTATATATATATATATATAAAATTTTATATATATATTTATATATATATAAAATTTAATATATATATATGAGATTTTTAACTACTAATGGGTATTCATTAATTAGTGAAATGAATGTAGCTGTGTAACTAATTTAAAATTCATTGCAAAATTGCTTTTCTGAGGAACTTGTAAAATTATAAAATAATACTTCTCAATAAATTGGTCTATAATAATACCAAGAATAATTCCAGTATATATATATATGTGTGTGTGTGTGTGTGTGTGAATTGCTTAACCAAAGGCTCATTTTTCAATAGACTTTGTTTCACATATTGAACTTTTATATCTTTGAGTCTCTTCCAGAAAATTATCTTTTTGAGGCTATAGACCAACTTATTGTAATTTATGGCTTTTCGTTTTTTTATGATTCTTTGAGTTTGGTCCCTTTGGCTTAGTTCTTTCTGGAAATGAGACACTATCAAAAAGTTAGAGTGGGGGCAAACATTTTTGCTTAGGGAATTTCCAACAGTGAGTCAAGACAAAGAGAACTTCACCTTTTAAACTCCAGAGAATATTAATCTCAGTTAACAGTGCCAACATAAAATAAAAATTTTTTTGACCTCACCCAATGGTTGCGCAGTGGTTAGAGCACTGGAATGGGACACAGAGGACACAGTTTCGAAACCACAAGGTCATTGGCTTGCGTGTGGGCTCACCGGATTGAGCATGGGGTCTTAGGCTTGAGTGTGGGATCATAGACATGACTCTATGGTCACTGACTTGAGCCCAAGGTCACTGGCTTGAGCAAGGGGTCACTTGTTCTCCTGTAGCCCCCTGGTCAAGGCACATATGAGAAAGCAATCAGTGAACAACTAATGTGCTGCAATGAAGAATTGATGCTTCTCATGCCTTTCCCTTCCTGTCTGTCTGTTCTTATCTGTCCTTCTCTCTGTCTCTCTTTCTCTTTGTCTCTGTCACAAAAAACCAAAGTTTTTAAATCTATTTCACCACTATTATTCAGCCAATTGCTTTATCAAAGTGCAGTGTATTTTTCAATGTTAAAATTGTAACAGTAAATATATATTTAATAGTAGCAGTATGATATCAGAAATGACTCAGTCCAGTGTGATACTATAAACTTAATTTAGAAAGAAGATGAGCATAAGTAATGACTTAATATGTTAAAAGTATGATATATCTATCATCTCACTTTAATTTCTCATGCCAAGTAATTTGTCAGCTTTAGTTGTTAATAATAAGAGCTATTACTCATTAAGCAGTTAAAAATATGCCAGAGATTGTGGTAGGAACTTTATATATATTATATCATTTTGTGTGAGAACTCAATGAATTCAGTACTCTTATTTTGCCAACTTTTAAGAAGAGAATACAAGTTCAAAGAACTACTAATGTCAGAAAGTTAGCAAAGCACCCCCAGTTTATCTGTTTCTGAAGACCATGATCCTAACCCCTATGTTATTTTTAACTACTAATTGATATTCATTAATTACTCAATTGAATGTAGCTGTGTAACTAATTTAAAATTCATTGAAAAATTGCTTTTCTGATGAACTTGTAAAATTATAAAATAATACTTCTCATTAATTTGTGTATAATAGTACCAAGAATAATTCCAGTGGCTTGTTACATCATGTAAAAAATTTATAGAGTGAAATAAGTAAATCAGAAAAAAACTAAGAACTGCATGATGATTCCATACATAGGTGGGACATAAAAATGAGACTAAGAGGCATGGACAAGAGTGTGGTGGTTGGGGGGGGGGGAGGGAGAGGTGAGGGATGGAGTGGGGGAAGGGAGAGGCACAAAGAAAACTAGATAGAAAGTGACAGAGGACAATTTGACTTTGGGTGATGAGTATGCAACATAATTAAATGACAAGATAACCTGAATATGTTTTTGAACATATGTACCTTGATTTATTAATGTTACCTCATTAAAATTAATAAAAATTTATATAAAAAGGAATTTATAGCTCCTCAGAGCAGAAAATCAAAGTCATAATAGCTCAGTATATGTATGCTATACTGTATTAGTTATAATGCAGAACATGTACCTTTATACCAATATAAGAAAATCACTTTGTATAAGGCAGTTTAAAAGTAGATAGACAAATTGTTTTTGGAAGGGCTCTTAAGCTTTTAGCTAGAGCACGTAGTAGCTTTAGGGTGATGTATACATTATCAGCTGCTGTTGCCTGTGTGATTTGAGTAGGTCACTAAACCTTTCTTTGCTGCTCATCACCCTTACAAACAGAATGTAAATGACATAAATGAAGATTTTAATAAAAGAAAGTTTCTACGAGTGTTTTTTGGAACTTTATTACTGAAAATTATGGAATCTGATATCACACTTTCAGAAACTAAAACTAATTGGTCTTATGCATGAAATAATACTTGGAAATCAAAAGAAACCATGGTTGGGTTAAAAGTTTTTCAATGAATTCCTACTTTAAAAAAATCTTAAATAGCCCTGGCCGGTTGGCTCAGCGGTAGAGCGTCGGCCTAGCGTGCGGAGGACCCGGGTTCGATTCCCGGCCAGGGCACACAGGAGAAGCGCCCATTTGCTTCTCCACCCCTCCGCCACGCTTTCCTCTCTGTCTCTCTCTTCCCCTCCCGCAGCCAAGGCTCCATTGGAGCAAAGATGGCCCGGGCGCTGGGGATGGCTCTGTGGCCTCTGCCTCAGGCGCTAGAGTGGCTCTGGTCGCAACATGGCGGCGCCCAGGATGGGCAGAGCATCGCCCCCTGGTGGGCAGAGCGTAGCCCCTGGTGGGCGTGCCGGGTGGATCCCGGTCGGGCGCATGCGGGAGTCTGTCTGACTGTCTCTCCCTGTTTCCAGCTTCAAAAAAAAAAAAAAAAAAAGATAAAAAAAAATCTTAAATAAAGATTTTAGTGAATTTTACTCAAATACTCTGAACATGGTTGAGAGGACAATTAGGGGTAGTGGTAGTGATATAGAGAGTTAGCCAGCTAACAAGACAACACCTTGTGAATTTTAATGGGAGTAAGTATGAAATGTGACAAGTTCCATAATGAAGCCAATTTTATACCAGATTTTGAATTTATCTGATTTTTTAAAGTGTGTAAGAGAGAGAGAGACAGGAAGGGAGAGATATAAGAAGCATCAACTGGTAGTTGTGGCACCTTAGTTTTCATTGATTGCTTTCTCATGTGCTTTGACTAGGGAGCTCCAACTGAGCCAGTGACCCTTTGCCCAAGTCAGCGATTTTGGGCTTCAAGCCAGCAACCTTAGGGCTCAAACCAGTGACCTTGGGATCATGTCAATGATCTCGTGCTCAAGCCGGCAACCTTACACTCAAGCTGGTGACCTTGGGGTTTTGAACCAAGGACCTCAGTGTCCAAGGTCAATACACTCTATCCACTGTGCTACCACCAGTCAGGCTGCGTAGCAATTTTTATTTCATATGATTGAAGATGAGCACTTACTCTATGCAATATTATATGTTAAAAAAGACAAAAAGTGTATATAACAGTATTAAATTTTAATTAAAATTTTTCTTCTGAACATTTTCTAAAGCTTTAGGGATTCTTTCTATCACAGTAATTGTAAGTCACATACATAAAAGGAAGAGATTTTGAGGTCAGGTCAATATTTCCACCGTTAATGTCCTAGCTTTTAACTTCTCATATAAATGGGTGTTGAAATTTAAGATACTTTGTAGAGATCTACTTTGGAATAGTACTGTTTCAAAATTCAACTAAGATATCAACAACAACTTATCTATCTTCTCCAACAGACCATGAACTTCTTACTGCTCAGAATACGCTTATACATAGTAAGCTTCTAAATTAATATTTGTGATGCATAAATGGATGACTTATTTAAATTCAAGTTGAAGCAAGTCATTCAAATAGAGATGTTCAGTTGCTAGTGGGCAATATGTGGCTAGAACTTGGGAAAAATGGTAGCTGAAGAGTTGATTTGAGAGTCACTCACAAAGAGTTACCTAAAAACATAAAGTATGAGCTCACTTTGGAGGGAGGAATTATAGAGTGAGATGAGAAGAGGGATGTGAATAAGGACAGGGCCCTGGTGAATTTTTACATTTAAGATGATCTGAAAGGAAGTAGGTGGGTAAGGGAAGAAGAGGATTCACTGAGACATCAGAGTGGCATTCTTTAATGGAAATGGGTAGGGGAATGTTTTCAAGGAAGGTGAAAAATGTTGCTGATGCTATATAGAAATCATAAAAACTGACTTAAAAATGTCATTGAATTCAAAATAAGGAAATTACTAGCGATCTTGGAAATAGGATTTTCAGTGAAATAATGAGGATAGCAACCTGATAGGAAGGTGTTAAGAAATGCAGTGTATAGTGAGCGACAGATGAGTATATAGACTAATATACTGCTCACAAAAATTAAGGGATATTTCAAAATGAATATGAAGTGATAAAAAAGCATTTACTTTTTCTAATTAAACAAGAATATCAAAAGCAAACGACAAGTCAAAGAAAGTTGTTTGATTATGCAAATGAGATGCAAAACCAACTTTTATTTCACTGGTGAAAATTCACTGTACAAAAGGCTGAAAATACTGGAGTATCTGCATGTTCCCTGATACCCTAATTTTTGTAAGCAGTGTATTTGAGTAGCTTGGTAATAGCAAAGAAGAAGGAACATAGTTGAAAAGAAAATGAAATTATTATAGAGCTATTAAAAAACAACACAACTAAGTGAACTAGAATTATGCCTTGAAAAATTTGCTCAGTTTTCCCAGCATATATTTATCAGAACATTGTTCATTTTTTTAAATTTCACTGTAGAATTAACTTTAAATCAATGACTAGTGGCTTCAATATTCTAAAACCAGTATTTTACAAATTATGACACAAAGAGAAGATGAATATTTGTGATTAGAAAACAATGAGACCAAATGGCCATCTTTATGATTTATATCTGAAAATGGCCAATGGATATCTTATCAAGACAAATACAAATTACTTAAGACAACATTGTCTTTAGAGCACAAGAGCCTTTTCTAATTTCAGTTAGAAATAAAATCCTATAAAGTATGTGTTGACCAATGTAGAAACATGTCTTTATCTTTAACAGTAAATTTAAATTGTCCATATAAGAGAATATGCCAGAAAGTTAAATTTCTTTTAGAAATTATAAAGAACAGCTGGACAATTTTATTTCTTAGTTGTCAAATTTCAGTAAAGACCAGTTTGATGGTTTAGAAAATAGTGTTCTAACTTGCTATGAGATGGATTATTTTAGTCATAAAAAAGTACAACCAATATATATTTTTTAATTTAAACTTTTACATTCAGTCCCCTACCCCTAACCTTTTTTATATTTTATTTATTTTTCTGAAGTGAGGTGGCAGAGAGACAGACTCCAGCATGTGCCTGACTGGGATCCACCCGGCTTGCCCACTAGGAAGTGATGCTCTGCCCATCCAGGGCATTGCTCTGTTGCAACCAGAGCCATTCCAGCACCTGAGGCAGAGGCCATGGAGCTATCCTCAGCGCCTGGGCCAACTTTGATCCAATGGAACCTTGGCTGTGGGAGGGGAAGAGAGAGATAGAGAGAAAGGAGGGTGGAAAGGGTGGAGAAGCAGATGGGCACTTCACCTCTGTCCCCTGGCCGGAATCAAACCTGGAACTTCCACATGCTGGGCTGATGCTCTACCATTGAGCCAACAGGCCAGGGCCACCCCTCCCCTAACCTTAATCCAGTTTCCAAGAGTATAGAACGAGTATAGGATTGGCAGTTCAATAGGCAGATAGCCTATTTAAGATTTCTGGGCTGACTTGGGATTTGTTGAATACAATTCAGGAAAAAGAAAAATACAGTGAGAGAGAAATGAAACAAATTAGAATTTGGGATTCTATATAAATTAAATTATTAAATTCTAGGCCCTGGCCAGGTAGCTCAGTTGGGTCAAGTGCTGTACTGATACACTAAAGTTGTGGGTTCGGTCTGTGGTCTGGACACATACAAGAAACAACCAATGAATGCATATATAGGTGGAACAAGTCTATGTCTCTTTCTCTTTCTCTCAAATCAATCAATAAACTTTTAAATTAAATTATTAACTACTAGATCAGAGGGTGCTGTATTTCTAATTGAACAAGCATAATAGTATATATACACACATATACCATATAAACACTTGGCAGAAATGCTAAAAAATAGAGCCTTGCATGGGGTGGACAATTTGAATAAATTATGTAGACAAGCGTTTCCAATTCTGAATCTATGGGCTGTGCTGGGTACTCTCTCTTTCTTTTAAACTTCAAATTTATTCATTCAGAAAATATTTTTTTGCCATTCACTGGCCTAGAGGCTGGACTGAGGTCCTCAAAACCAAAAAAAGGGCCAGGATTAAATTATCAGCTACTTCCCTGGTCCAGAATAAGGAAGGAAATTTGGGGATGTATGTTTGGGAGACTCAGCTATAATGTTGGCTATAAAGGAAGCATATATGATGGGCTGAAAGGCAGAAGTACTTAGCGACTACTTGCATGCAAATTGATGATCTGTCTCACAGGAATCAATCTCCTGCCCCCCCCCCCAACAAATTTTCCAAAGTACTTTGTCTACCCCTTTCAGTCATGCTGACAGTGATTTCCTCCTTGAATAACTAATCTGGAAACAGCAATATTTTATTACTTCAGTTCAACTTTTACTCAGTTTTCCTGCCATTTTCCTAAAGAAAGTTGTGGGAAGTAGATCGTAAACACAATTTGCTCTTTCTTCTTATATTTGAACATTTTTCACAATCATAATTATTATACAGTTCTGATTAGAGCCAAATGTAACAGTGATGACACCAAGTTAAAGATTTGTGGTTTCATTGCCTATTTCTACTAGTTATCTTTGGATTCTGGAAAAAAAAAAGCATGCTGAACCGCCTTTTTCATTGTCTGAAAAAATGCCTTTAAGACTTCTCTGTAATTCCTTTACCTTTGGGATCAACCTTGCTTGATGTTTTGTGTAAACTATGCTTTATAGAACACTTAAGTGTCTTTATTAACTCCTTTATTTATAACATCCCAGCAATCTTATATATTTTTCTCCCTTCCTGCCCTCCTTAGCTTTTCTCATATCATCCAAGGATCTGTGCATTCCCAATGGCATGGTTTCAGTGCTTGGTTCAGAGTTCTCCATATCAGTGTGCTTTATTTATTTTAGGTTTAGTTCATGCCACTGCTACAGTTAAACTTAATGACGATCTCTTGAGCTAGACTTTCCTGTGTGGCAGCTATTAGGTGTTTGCCTTTGGTCAAGCATATGGCAAAGAGGCTGAGTTCTGAAGTAATCTGTATTTCTCTTTCTGTTTACACCATTAATTAGATAAAGATAATTTTAGCTCTTCCTTTCCCCTTTCAATATATGTATAACTCTTCCCACCACAAACATTTTAGATCTGTCAACAGTTGTTGCTTCATTACCAAGAATTTATAAACATCAAAATCTAGTTGGGTTCTGTTGTTCTGATGTATAATTTTTCTCTTACTTCCAAATTGTTATTCTTTTTTTTTTTTCCAAATTGTTATTCTTAAAATAGCATGATGGCTTTCAGATTTTCATATTGGTGCTTTATTAAACTAAAACAACTATGTTTAGATTGAGAGGGCATGGAAAAATTAATCTTTATTGTGATTAATGTCACTTGTTATTAAGAAACCTAGAGTATAATGCTGGAAGTCCCTTATCCATTGCAAAAAACAAAACAAAACAAAACAAAAAACCAACAACAACTTTTGGTCATTTTCATTTCAGTCAGCATCAAACATACTGAAAATAAAATATCAGAAGCGTCTGGCTAGAAGGGATCACAGGAGGTCATTCAGTCCGTCCACCTAAGCACTGCCTGTGAACTGTCCCAGAAAGATTGTTATCAATTTTCTTTTAGTAAACTCTCCAAAGAAGGAAATAGACAACCTCCCTTGGTAATATGCTGCAGTACTACTTTCGATTACTTGTTGTCCTAGACTCTGGAACTAAGGTTGTGGAAATCTGGGTGACTAATGGAGGATCGTTTCTTACTTCTTCTTGTGTAGTGTAGAGGAACGTTGGATTTTTGAAACCATGGAAGCAAAGGAAGTAAGACATGATACAATATGTAGAAATATATCAGTTATCAATTTAATATATATCTGCTAACTATCTGCTGATAAAATGTTCAACTCTGGACAAGATCTTTGTCCTGAAAGAGTTTACAACCTGCCTTGATTTGGAAAGCTTGAAATAGGTCTGGTGATTTTTTTCTCTTTTGCTCATTTTCTTTTTTAGGAAGCATGGTGGGTATTGTTCATATTTATATATCATACACACTGAGATCAAGCCATAAAGGAATATTCTCATATATGGGTTGTTTTGTGAGACTTGTGATTTATTGAATTTAATCTCAAAATCAGCATTTTTAACATTTTCAAATCAATAAATCCCTGAAGCCTAAGTATTTGGCAGTGTTTATTTATGATACATGATGATGTTTTAATGAAGAAAATCCTATAGTATTGCTGATATAAGACCTAATGTAATGCATTTAAAAGTTTCAATTTCCAGAAAAGTATTTTGTTGTGAAATTATGAATTGTACTGCTTGCTGTTGTGGAAAAAACACAGCTGATTTAGAACTCTGAATGGAAGGCTGTGACTTTTAAATATTGTGTAATAGTAATTTGTTTGGACTCTTTTCCTTTGTTAGTATACTAGTTAACCAGGGGGTCCTGGATTGGAGAACAAAGGCCTTAAGGTAATATGTTAATCTTTATGTTATTTCCCCTCTGTAAAATAGAAGAAATGACCTTATCCCTACTTCCAAAGAATCTTACTTAGATTTTTAAAAATGTGATTGAGAGCAGGTATTTGGGTTACTTTGAAAAAAAATTTTTTTTTATCAGGAGTCCAAAATAACTTGTTGAAACTGTTAATGCAGCCCTGTCCGGTTGGCTCAGTGGTAGAGCGTCGGCCTGGCGTGCAGAAGTCCTGGGTTCGATTCCCGGCCAGGGCACACAGGAGAAACGCCCATCTACTTCTCCACCCCTCCCCCTCTCCTTCCTCTCTGTCTCTCTCTTCCCCTCCCGCAGTGAGGCTCCATTGGAGCAAAGATGGCCTGGGCGCTGGGGATAGCTCCTTGGCCTCTGCCCCAGGCGCTGGAGTGGCTCTGGTCGCAACAGAGCGACGCCCCGGAGGGGCAGAGCGTCGCCCCCTGGTGGGCGTGCCGGGTGGATCCCGGTCGGGTGCATGCGGGAGTCTGTCTGTCTCTCCCCGTTTCCAGCTTCAGAAAAATACAAAAAAAAAAAAAAAAAAAAGAAACTGTTAATGCAAAATGGCCTCTCTATTTTTTTTTAATAAAATAGGATTTTCTGTTTGTTTTTAGAAGTCCAAAATTAGTTTTCAAGAGAACTTCAGCTTCTTGTTTTGTTCGAAACCCTAGTATTGTCCCAGAATAGTATCCTACTTATTATTCTTTTTTTCATTGAAAATAATTCTTCTCTTAAGGAGAAATATTGTGGGCTCTTATGTTTGTGTTCTCTCTCTCTCTCTTTTTCTTCCTCCCTCTCTCTCCCCCTTCTTTTCTGTTTTTTCTTTCTATGTCTTTGAAAGATTGCACTGTGATTCGCAGTTAGTCGACTGTGATGTTTAATAACAAAGTTGTATCCTGAAGGAGACATATTTTATGAAAGAAGAAAAGTATTAAATATTATTTAGGGCCTGCAACTCTGGAAAATAGGCTAATAATGCTACTTGTGGCATTCACATTTCTAAATTAAAGTTGTCACATATAAAGAATTTTGTGTATTTATTACCATGTTCTGGAAAGAGAATCAAATACTATTGAAAATGATCACTTTCTTTTCCTTGATAATCTTTCTCAGATGATTTCCTCCCCACTTTCAATTTCTTTGGAATCTATTAATAACTCTTATACTTATTTGTATAATATTTAAAATCTACTCTTTTTGAGTATTTTTCAACTTTTTAGGGCAAATTTGTAGTTATCTTTAGACTCATGACCATCCTAAATTATAAATAAATTTTATAAAACCCTACTGTATATACCCCAGATATGACTACTTATAAGTATAATTTATAAATCTGGAAGACAGTTTGAGGCACAGAGTATGTTTTAACCCCAAATCACATAGTTGGAAGAAGACTGAGACTAAATCAAGAATAACTATTAAGAGGTATCATTTCAGGTCACAATTAATCTGTGAGATTAAGATGGTTTGTATGTACTAACTACATTTTGTACATCAAGTTTATTTTGGGCAACCTGTATGATTTAACTGCATTTTCCTTAAACTCTATTTTTTGATAGTGCAATGAAAGGACTGCTGATCATTCTGTTTGTCAATTTTATCAACAGTCTTTTTTTTTTCCTTCTTTTTCCTCAACTTTGAGTTGGAATCATGGACTTAAAAAAATAATTAGGGAAACCATATGAAGGGTGTTAATGTATATAGTTTCTGCTTGGATATAGATGATTTAAAGCTGACTCAACTTCCATCTTTTAAAAGAAGATAATAGATCATATGACCTGATGAATGATGTGCAAAACTAAGTAATTCTGGTTTTCTCATAAGCCTGTACAAGTAGAGACTGTATTTCACTCAACATCCAGGACTATTTTTTAAGACTTTCAAGCCTGATGTAAGTTGTGCCACCCCTAACACCAATTCTATTAATTTTATTTAATTAAGAGGAAGGACACACTATAATTCTAGTTGGACTATTTAACCAAATTATGGTTCAATATAAAGCAGGGGTCGGGAACCTTTTTGGCTGAGAGAGCCATGAACACCACATATTTTAAAATGTAATTCCCTGAGAGCCATACAATGACCCGTGTATGTTACGCATTATCCAATGAAAATTTGGTGTTCCAGAGGACAGCTGTGATTGGCTCCAGCCACACACAACCATGAACATGAGCAGTAGGAAATGAATGGATTGTAATACATGAGAATGTTTTATATTCTTAATGTTATTATTTTTATTAAAGATTTGTCTGCAAGCCAGATGCAGCCATCAAAAGAGCCACATCTGGCTCGTGAGCCATAGGTTCCGACCCCTGATATAAAGTATACAAAAATAAAGTCAAAGCCTCAGAAAGAGGAATGTTGTACCTTAATCTAAGTGTGGCCAATAAATTATTTTTTTCTTCTGAAAAAAATGAAGTTTGTTTTTAAATTAGGCCTTTGTCAGATTTTTATACACTTACATTTAGCTCAAGGTTCTTTTAAATATTCTTTGGTGAAACCTATGGATTTGTAAAAATTGGCTGAACTTTTGCTCCTATGAAAGTTTTTTTTTTATTTTTGTGTGTTTTTTTAAAATAAAGAATGGGTTATGTTGATAATGTTAAATTTGATACTAGGGATGACTTAGGAATCTCAGAATCCAGTTGCTAATATACATATCTCTGAGTAATATAGGCTAAACCCCAGTTGAATTAAATTGATACTTTATATTTCATTGGAAGAAAAATCAACAATTCTTATGTCATTGAATGGTCTCTTTCTGCAATCTATTCCAGCCAGAATCCTTATATTAAGTTTCCTAAATATACCTTAATCTCCATAAAACACCTTCAACTGAAGTGTCTTTTTTTTAATTAAGTGAGGGGAGGAGGAGCAGAGAGACAAACACCCACATGTACCCCAACCAGGATTCACCCAGAAAGCCCCCTATGGGGTGATCCTCTGCCTATCTGAGGACATTGTTCCTTTGCTTGACAACCAAGCTATTTTTAGCACCTGAGGAGAGGCTACCTAGCCATCCTTAGCTCTTGGGGCCAACTTGCTGGAAAAAAAATTATGGCTGCAGGAGGAGAAGAGAGAGAGTGTGAGAGGGGAGGGGGAAGGTAGAGAAGCAGATGGTCACTTTTCCTGTGTGCCCTGTCAAGGAATTGAACAAGGACATCTGCATATACTGATACTCTACCACTGAGAAAACTGGCCAGATCCCTAAGTGTCTTTTTATATAAAATCTAGAGAAACCTTATGTATATTTTTTATTGTATAGTGAATTGAAATTTTCTATTTATATCTGTCTTCCCTACTAGACTGTGAACTCCTTGGGGTCAGGGACTTTGTATTGTTCATCTCCATTGTGTTCTCAAACTGTGTGGCACAGTGCCCAACCCCTAAAAAGTATGTAATTAATACATTTTGGAATTAGTGCATGCATGATTGCATGCATACATGAATAAAGCTCTTGATTTATCTCAAAGAATAATACCTATGAACTTATGGATTTAGTGTGCTAATTCTCTATTTTTTTCTATAACACATTAGTATAAACACACACAATTAGATATACATTTTCACTCATGTACAATATCATCTGTGTGCCATCAGTGAGAAGCCCTGCACTAGAAGCACTCCTTGGTTCAGACATCTGGGATTTCTACTAGGATGTGCCAGGTATATTTCAACCTCTATGCCTTTGTTCACAGCGTTTTCACCGCATGAGTTATTCTTCTCCTCCCATTCTACAGGCTTTGGTCTTACCCATTCCTTAACCCTTCTTTCTAATGAAGTCTTTTTTTGGCTCCATAAATTAAGGCAGTTATCTCTCTACATCTAACCTCTTTTAGCATTTATTATCTATATGTTTTTTGAAGGCTGCTACTCATATTGTCAGTTGTCTTTTGTGACTATGTTCCAATCACTTCATCAAACTCTCTAAAGATAGGTACTATATCACAGGTGTCTTCAATCTCTAGCTCAGAAAAGATGTTCAGTAAATGCTTGTTGATAAATTTCTTTACTTTTCTCAACAATATTGTTGTCTTAATAAAATAAGCAACATTATAGTAAGATTTTATGTTGAAGGAATGATATCTACTGGCAAAGTATAATTTTAGATCCATAGAATCTTCTAAGTGAACTGGAACTATAGCCCAGTTTACCCAACATTTTATTCAATGCAAACATCTTTTTTAAATAACATTTTAAATTTGACATTCATTCTGTGTTAATACTTGTAGTAATATTTCAAATAGATTATTTCATTGTAAGACAGCTGGTTAACTTTTACTGCTATTAATTATCACTCACTACTATTACTATTAAGTAAGTAAATACAACTTTTATTAATTCTAAAAATAGGTTGTTTCATTGCTAGACAACTTTAGATAGTAAAAATAATTTTCAATTAAGTCAAAATGTGGTTCATTCTAACCTCTATCCAGTGGTCTGGATTTTTGTATTTGTAAATGCTCTCTTTCATGTCAGATAACTTCACCTGAGATAAGAACTTGGTCTTGTTCCATGCAGTTTCCTGAAAAAACTTTTTTGATATCTGTCTCCAGACTGAGCATTCCTAATTCTTTCAGACATTGTATATGATATATAAATTTGATACTTTTTACCATCCTGGCTGCCACCTTCTAATTTGAACCTCACTAATTATTTTTGAAGTGATTAATCTTGAAATCTTTAGTGATGGTCTTCAATTCAGTCTTGGATATATATATATATATATATATATATATATATATATATACACACACACACACACACACACATACATACACATACATACATATATATATGAGAAATTTAATAAAATTTTAATAAAAGCATATTCAAATAAATGGTATGTTCACATTATCCTTGTGTATATGAGAGACTCTGATGGCAATGGCACCTGGAATAAATATTGTGATAGAGATAAGAGTTGTTCTTCTGTTTTAAAATTAAATGGAAAAGTGATTTTCAAATTTCCTGTTTTCTGTAAGGACAAACTGAGGAGGGTAGGTTGTGTGATCATTGGACAACTCTGGCTACATGCACTGGGTGAATTCATTGGGTAAATTTACACAGGTCACCTGTATACAATTGCAGTGAATTAATTATTGATGTTAGTGCCTATTGTGGTAGGCAGAATAATGGCCTACCAAAGATGCCCACATCTTAATCTCTGGAACCTGTAACTGTGTTACCTTATATGGCAAAAGGGACTTTGAAGTTGTGATTAAATTAAAGATCTTGATTTAGGAGCATATTTTAGATGATCCTGGAGGGACTTATGTCATCAAAAGTTTCCTTATAAATGAAAGATAGAGACAGGACAGTCAATGCCAGATTGATGCCATATCAAAATAATTTGAACAGATATTTCAGTGTTGAAAGTGGAAGAAAGTTCTAGGAGCCAAGAAATGTGAGCAGCTTCTAGAACCTGGAAAAAACAGCAAAACAGATTCTCCCCAAGAACCTCCAGAAAAGAATGTATCCCTGCCAATACCTTGATTTTAACCCAATGAGACATCTGGGATTTCTGAAACTCCAGAAACATAAGATAATAAATTTGTGAAAGTTTAAGCCACTTCATTTGTGGTAATTTGTAATTTGTTATAGAAATTAATGATTTTTTCTTGGCATAATACAGATAATTGACAATGAAGAGGTTCTAGAATATTGTCAGTAATGCAGAGGCAGAATTAAATTTTTATATGGAACAATTGAGCACTTTTCCAATGAGCTGCTCATTTTGCAAATGTCTAAATGGGACTATGATCAAAACTCTGGTATATCTAATCTGTCACTACAGGGATTATGCCTGCCTGCTTTTCTGAGAGAGACACATCACTCTAGGCACAGTCAGTAAAACACTTTCTGACTACATAATATAGGTATAAAAACAGTTTAGCAGAAGGAATCAAAAGCAGGTGCATTTTAAAGTCTAATCTCAAAGTTCTTCTGTCTCAAGAAAGATATTAAGCAAGTCTTTCTGCTTTTCTATGCCTAAAATCTTTGTGAATAAACAAATGTGTCAGATCTCCCATAATAAAACCTGTAACATATTGTGAATATTTGTGTTATTAGTTCTTCTCAAAGCTTCATGAAGATGATAAGCAATGGTATCTTTAACTTCTATGGAGGTTGTTAAGCATCAGTGAATGACAGAAAACTGAGGTATAATGATATTAAATGACTAGCCCTGGAATTTTTTGAGAAGTAGTAGTAGAGTGAAAATTAAAATTTTGTTGGTTTCAATGAGTAATATTTTTAGATTTTACTGAATTTTACTATAATAAGGATATTTATTCTAGAGGATGATTTATGTCATTTATGCTAATAAATTTGAATCTAAAAGTATTTTTTTCATGTTGTCAAAACTTACTTCAAAGATAAAACTGAGTTTCAGAATGATGAAGGAACTTGACCAAGGTTACAGAATTAACTAGTGATATAACTGGGAGAACATATGCAATTTTACATAAATTGTTGATGTTAAAACTAATCTTTGTAATTCAAGTGGAGTCTCCAGAATTAATTTATCTACAGAAGTATAGATATTTTAGGGCAGGTGTGATGGGCTGAGATAGGAATAAGGGATTATCTGGTTTATCTAGATTTTTTTTTTCATTTGCAGTGCTAGAACTCACTAAGTAATTGCCAGTCATCCTGATCACTTATAGGTATATGGGACTGGTTTTACTCTATATCTTGGTCTACTGATTGCTCTCTTAAAGCTAGAATTTAATGCAAACATTACTATGAAATTGTTTTGTTCTGTTGCAAATGGACTCTAACACTTCTTTATCTATATTTTCATTAGTATTGTATATTTTTCAGAAAAACACTTCTATATGAAATCACGACATTGATAATCTGTTTTAACAATATGTGTGTATGTGTATGTGAGAGAGAATGAGTTATTTCCTTTGCAAGAATCCCAGAGTCAGACAGAAATCTAACAACCCACGGTAGCCTTATAACTGTGGGCAAGTCATCCTTGGTTTATTGGATGAAGCATGAATGTGCTTAGATTTGGTTTTATTCCTGAGGTAGGCTGAATGATAAACCCCAAAGATATCTAGGTTCTAATCCTTAGAATCTCTGAATGTTACCTTATATGGCCAAATGGATTTCGCTGGTATGATTAAGTTTAGCATCTTGAGATGGGGAGATTATCTTGGATTATTGAGGTGAGCTCTAAATGTAAGTACAAGGGTCTTTATAAGAGAGCAGCGGAGGAAGATTTGTTTACAGAAAGGGACATAGGCGACATGATGATGGAAAGAGGTTGGAGTTTTGCCAAGAAGAGGTCATGAGCCAAAAAATGCAGGTGGGCCTTAGAAACTAGAAGAAGAGTAAAGGAGAATGCCCCTAAGAGCCCTCATATGGAACCGGCACTGACACCATCTTGATTTCAACCCCATACCTCCAGAACTGTAAGTGAATAAATCGGTTGCTTTAAGCCTCTAAATTTGTGGTAATTCATTATTGTGACAGTGAGAAACTGAGAATTCCTGGCTCTGACATTGATAAGTAATGCATGCTCAGACAATTCACTTAACTCTGTCACTTCTTTTGTTTTTCATAAGTAAAGTAGAACTTAACATTGCCTATACTACGGATCTCTCAAGGCTTTCATGTGTAAATTTGTAAAGTTGTACCTGAAATAAAAGTTTTGGGCTTTTCACAGTGATAATCATCATGAAAAATGGAAGGCCAAAGACCAAGTGTTGAACAATTGATTGTTAGACCCCACACCAGTTAGAAATAGGAGCAAATTGTTCAGTTAGTTCATGAATTTAAAATTGCCACATTTTATTTTGATCTGAAGTAGATTGCCAGAGCCATTGCTAAAGGAATCAATTAGTTTCTCATTTAAGAGTTCCATTTTATCTTTCTACGTAAAGACAAATAAAATGTTCCCTTCTGTACATTTCCCACCAACATATACACTCACTTTTTTGGGTCTATTTCCGAACAGAGATCCTGTTTCATTGCTTACAAAACCCTTGGGAATCAAGTCTATGTGAAGAATGCACAAAAATTTTTGAACAAACTATTAGATGGGACTTTTGATAGATTCCTACCCTGAAAGAAAGCAGTTATCTTAAGTTTTTAAAATTTAATTTAGAAAAGACTTGTTTTTGTTTGCTGTCTTGATAAGTATCTAAAGGCACAATGATTTCATATGTTTTGAAATTTTAAGTAATGACATTTACTTGCAAATACACTTTTAATCATGGAATTAATTTTTTTAAGTTTGCTTAAACTGTACTTGCTTTAACTAGTCTAAGCCGAGAGTGGGATGAGAGCTATGAATGATAAAATAATGCCCGGAACATTAACTCACATCATAACATATTTCACTCATTTCTTGGATTTATGCACCCTCTAGCAATTTACAGAATTTATTACAAAATAAACTGTGATCATGCAGCTTCCTGTTCTCTCATATATTTCATGAAGTAGGCAATTTTAGATGCCAAGGCTCTAGAAAATACAATTACAGTGATTTTACATGAATATGTATAGACATTTTCTAATGGTAGATAATATTAAAGTGTTTATTAGAAAAACAGTCCACTTTAACCTATAGTATATGTTAATCCATTTTACTTTGTTTATATATTTTGGGTATATAATACTAAACTTTTTTCCAACAAAATGACATTAAGTGTGACACATAAGGTACAACTTGTGTGTTACATATAGGCCTTAGAGGTTTTAAGATGAGCTACTACTGAAGTTTGAGAGCCCTTAATGCTTTGTATGGAATGTTGGCCAATGATTTAATCAATCATACCTTCAATTTGAAACTTTCATAAAAACCACCAAATGACTGAGATTAGGGAGCTTCTAAGTTGGTGAATATATTCACGTTTCAGGATGGTGGTGCACCCTAACTCTACAGAGACAGAGGCTCCTGAACTTGGAATCTTTCCAAACCTCACCTTATGAATATGCTATTTATCTGGCTGCTCATTTGTATCTTTTATAATAAACTGTAATAGTAAATAGAGCACATTTCTGAGTTACATAGGTTGTTCTAGTAAATTATTAATCCTGAAAGGGGGGTTGTGGGAACCCTTGATTTTATACTTGGCCAGGCAGAATGTGGGTCACCTGGGAACTCGACTTGTGGCTGCCACTGGAATTGAGGGCAGTCTTGTGATTCCCCTAATTTGAGAAATCTGACCTAACAGCATGTAGGGTTGGAATTGCATTATTGGAAACCCAGTTGGTGTCAGTTAATTGGTTGTTGGTATAGAAATATGACATAGATGTCAGAAAAACTATGCAACCATGCTGGTCAATTTGTTTTGTGATTAAAAAGTGAATATTTTCATGGCCCTGGCCGGTTGGCTCAGTGGTAGAGCGTCGGCCTGGCGTGCAGAAGTCCCGGGTTTGATTCCCGGCCAGGGCACACAGGAGAAACGCCCATCTGCTTCTCCACCCCTCCCCCTCTCCTTCCTCTTTGTCTCTCTCTTCCTCTCTCGCAGCGAGGCTCCATTGGAGCAAAGATGGCCCGGGCACTGGGGATGGCTCCTCGGCCTCGGCCCCAGGCGCTGAGTGGCTCACGCCCCGGAGGGGCAGAGCATCGCCCCTGGTGGGCAGAGCGTCGCCCCCTGGTGGGTGTGCCGGGTGGATCCCGGTCGGGCGCATGCGGGAGTCTGTCTGACTGTCTCTCCCCGTTTCCGGCTTCAGAAAAATACAGGGAAAAAAAAGTGAATATTTTCATGTAAATTCCAAGAGTCATCTTTGGTTCTGGTTTTGTAAACTTTATTAGCTTCCATAGGTTATAGCCTTAATATCTCTAGGAGAATCATTGAGAGTCTTATAGTATATATGAAACTCAGTCAGCTAAAATTTAATGCTAAGCTGTTAGAAATCCCAAATGTAAAAATGGCAACTTTAGATATAAGACTGCAGTAGCAATATTCTCTGGGAACTAGAAAATAAAATCACAATAGATAATGTACATGATATTTAGCATAATACCTGGCATATAATAGATGCGAAATATATATGTACACATATTGTATATATGTTTATTTTTTCAAATGATTAAAGAAAACAATTTAAAGGATACAAACAAACATTTCATAAAGCATAGAGTCTCCATTTAGAGAAATGCAGAATGGGCATGGCAGGCAGGAAACTTTTGTAGGATAAAGAATAAAGAACAAGGAAGGAAAAATAGTAGATAACTATCTAATTGGTTGGAGCAACATCATCAACCTTCTTTGGGTGAGAAGACGCAGAGTTGGCTTGGCATTTAGGGATTGGCCGACTAGATATACATGTGTTCATGGATATTTCAGGGACATGAAAATTATCTGAGTTTTCATTTGCTGATATGGCATCCTGATCAGGAGCTGCTCCTTCTTGGGCCAAGAGTTATTTCAAATACACACACACACACCTCTTTATATTTCTAAGCGTCAGTAAAAGCAAGGATAATAATATCTACCTTACGTCACTTGACTGCTATAAAGCTTAAATGCAACAACATGCTTAGCACAGTGCTTAAAATAAAAACTATTCAATATTATTTGTTATTATTGGTTTTGTTATTACAGGTATACACCTGGATAAATGATTGTCCCTAAGTCTTTTGTTAGATAGAGTAGAGTATACAAGCCATTTAACTCCCTCTGAAACTCAGTTAACAAAATAAGGGTAATAAAAATTCATGTGCATTATAGAATCAGTGTGATGACTAAATAAGATGAAGCTCTCACTGTTGTGCTTGGCACAAAGTAAGTATTCAATAAATAGTAGTGATAATGATAATGATTATGTCACCTTCCTTCTGGAAAATAAATATAGGTCAGCTGTCAGACCTTTACAGTTTAATTAATATTCTCCCAGAACTGTTTTTGTTTCTATTCTTAAATTCAGACTTTCAACATGCATGCCCATCTCTCTCCCTCCCTCCAACCCTCCCTCTCTCTATCTCTCCACCACCCCCCCCCCCATGCTTGCTCAGGATTTTGTATTCCAAGACAGCTATTTCTTCATGAAAGCACTCATTGCATGGATTAGCTTACTCTTTCAGGGTCCAGATGAATATTTCGATGAACACTTTTCATATTATGAAATAGAGATAGTTTTTTCCCCTTCTTTAGATATGAAAGGTCAAATCCTCAAATTGTTTATGAAATAAGGTCTGACCCTGCACTTATTTGACTCACTTCACTGACCTCATCATAATCTTGGCCTTGTCAGATCATGTCTTTGTTAAAAAATTGATATTTTTAGTCATCCTATATATTTACATTAATTTTTATTTTAAATTTTTCTTTAAAATATTTATTTCAGTTGAGTTGAGTGCTTCACTTCCTATATCCTAATACAGTTTAAATACTAAGAGAACACCATAGAACTATAGATCCACTTGTGATAGTGAAATATAACTTTTCAGAGTACAAATATGGAAATCTACCATAAAAGTAGTTAAATCTTTACTCTCCTTTGATTAATAAATACCAGAAAACTACCATTAATTTGGTAATTCTTTGAACTGAAATTGTATTTTAATTTATACAACAGTTTCTATATATTTTGGAAAATAATATGTTTTAGTGCAAGACTTATTCTTTCAGGATTTAAAAAAAACTTTGTGTATGCAGAGCTTTGTAGGCCTTTAATAATAGCTTTTCTTCCCTCCTCACTCCCTCTTCTCACAGATCAGAAAACACTTCTATTTTCCTTATTCTGTCTTTAGTTACTTTTGATGCATTTACAAAGTATATTTTTGAACAGTTCAGTACAGCTTTCCTTTTTCAGATTTTTAATATTTTTAATGATCCTGTTCTTCCAATATTGTTCTGATTATTTAGCATCCAAATACAACCAGTACATGTGATTTTTTATTACACTGTTTTAAAATTTATAATTATGTCACAGCATAATGTTTTTTTCCATTGAGTTTTTTTCTAGTAAAATGGAAATACTTTCTTCTTTTGTGACAAGACACATGATATTTATAAATATTCCAATAGAAGTTATGGAAATTTCAAAGTTCTTAGATGCGATTTAACTGGAATTATTCATATTTTTCCCAATTAAGTCTTCATTCAAAATCATTAAGCATCTCTGGATCTTTGAAGAATACAAATACTTGATTATGACTATAAGCTTGATAATAAAGTTTCACCAGGCATGTTTGAATATCATGAAAGATTATAATTCTGGGCTTTGGACTATGTCCTTTTCCCCAGCCTTTTCTATTTTGGTGGCAGTGTTTTTGATCCATGCCAGTAGTTATTGCAGACATTTATGAGTTGTCAAACAATCATGAAACATCTGGGGTTTCACAGGCTGTAGTGTTGTGCAGTTAAAACTGCAGACTTTGGATTCAGGCTTCATGGGTTCAAATTCCATATAGTGCTTTAAACCAGTGGTCCCCAACCTTTTTTGGGCCATGGACCGGTTTAATGTCAGAAAATATTTTTACGGACTGGCCTTTAGGGTGGGATGGATAAATGTATCACGTGACCGAGACAAGCATCAAGAGTGAGTCTTAGACGATGTAACAGAGGGAATCTGGTCATTTTTTAAAAATAAAACATCATTCAGACTTAAATATAAATAAAATTGAAATAATGTAAGTTATTTATTCTTTCTCTGCAGACCGGTACCAAATGGCCCACGGACCGGTACCAGTCCACAGCCCGGGGGTTGGTGGGGACCACTGTTTTAAACCACCATATACTAGTGGTTTTTTTGAGTAGATAATTTAACTTTTCCTTCTCAGATACTCTATTAATTTATCTGTCAAATAAAGATAATGAGATCAACCTTACTGATTTCTTTTAAAGTTTAAGATAAAATGTGATATGCTTTTCACTGTGATGCATAAGGGACACTCAATAAAATGTAATGTAGGGAGGATGATGGTGATGATGATAATGATGTTTAATTTTTGCAAAGAAAACTATATGTTATGAGCTTAAGGATTTGGGATCTGTTATGCCCCACAGAGACCACTAACTACCAAGCTGTCTCAGAAAAGTAGTTGACCTTATCTTTTGGGAAGTTTAATGGAGTCTCTAATTTTAGGAACCCAGAGTTTGACAAGATGGATAAAGAAAAAACAGGTTGAAAAATGTATCTTTTTAATGCTTGGGCTTGCTAGGTAGTTAGGTTTCTTTAAAAGGCTAACATGTGAGACTCAGAGACATGAACAAGAATGTGATGGCAAAAGGGGTGGGGGTGGGGGGAGGGGGGATGGGGCGAAGAAGGAGAGAGGGGTTGGGGAGGGGAGGGGCACAAGAAAACCAGATAGAAGGTGACAGAATACAATTTAACTTTGGGGAAGGGGTACACAGCACAATCAAATGTCAAAATAATCTAGAGATGTTTTCTTTCAACATATGTATCCTGATTTATCAATGTCATTGCATTAAATTTAATAAATAAATTAAAAAAAAGGCTAACATGAAAATAGGGAGAGTGAGAGAAATAGTGTTTCTAGCAAACAGTGAGTAGTAGTACTTTGCTGTTTCTCACATATGATTTACAGGATTCCCACCTGCAACTAGAGAAGGTTTTTAGGTGCAGACTCCTGTGCCCGGTTATTTTTCTCTTTAATTATATTTCATTCAAGTCACAGTAAGGTTTGAAAATCCACTAGTTTGGTGAAATCATGTAGACATAGGTTCAAATCCTTATTTAGCCACTTATTAACTGTATCTACGACTTAGATCCTTTTCATATGTCATTCCCAAAGCTACTCTTAGCTCCCTAGTCCATTCTTTTCTCTTGTTATTATACAATCTACATCAACAGCACAAACTCAATTAGGTAGTTGTATAACCAACCATCTTTCTCCCTGAGATGATTGAGGTATTATCAGTTGAATAAATCTTAATGAACTTGTACAATTTTCTAGCTGACAACTATTTTCTGTTTACTTCTGTTTACTTCTAATGTCAATCATTGGTTTTGACATAGCTGCCTGTTCTCCTTCCTAATTTCTATGGAGTTTGAGTTATTACATTGACAAATTAGATACCAAGTGTTGTTTACTTTTTTATTAGTTTACATGCCTTACAACAAACTCAAGGGCAAACATTGGGATCTAAAACTACAGTTTGTGAAGCCTGGATACTTTATGATCACTCAATACTTTCTTACACCCCCATGTGATAATGCTCAATATCTTGTTCAATAAAAAACAGCATTACACTGGCTGGTTGGCTCAGTGGTAGAGCATTGGTCCAGCAGCATGTGGATGTCCTAGGTTTGATTCCCAGTCAGGGCACACAGGAGAAGTGCCCATCTGCTTCTCCATTGCTCCCCCTTTCACTTCTCTCTTTCTATCTCTCTCTCTTCCCCTTCTGCAGGCATGGCTGGATTTGAGCAAGTTGGCCCCAGGCACTGAGGATGGCTCCATGGCTTCTGCCTCAGGCACTAGGAAGAGCTCCATTGCTGAGCAACGGAGCAACACCCCAGATGGGCAGAGCATCACCGCCTAGTGGGCTTGCTGGGTGGATCCCAGTAGGAGCACATATGGGATTCTGTCTCTGCCTCCCTTCCCCTCAGTGAATAAAAAATAAATAAAAAGAGATAGCAGAAGTGCTGGGTATGGGCAAGATGGACTGAGAGGCTGCATGTAAAATGGAACTAAAAATTTAGCAATATTTTCATTATCAGAGATAAAAGGAAAGAGCTTTCCTGAGAGAGGCAACAGAAAGAGTAAAGACTGGTGAATGACAGAATGTTGTATGTTGTAGAAATAGTTTATTTTTCACAGTATGGTATGAGAACCATCTGCTTCAGAAATCTTATGGAATTATTGTGCATATTTCATTCATGGATATTGTAAATCTGTTGAATTAGGATCTTTTAGAATGTAATTCAAGACACTGCATTTTGGACAACAGGTACAGCATCCAAAAGTATCAAGTAGTTATATATAACTAAGGTTATGGAGCTCAACCCATATCTTTCTTAAAGGTCTGAAAACTACATAGTTTTGAAATGCATACTTCTTTTCTGAAAGTGGCAGTGTTTGCATTAGTCTCAGTCCACGGAACGAATTGAGATATAATACATAGGAATCTAGAAGATAAAGAAAGAAAATTATCTGAAGTAAATGGTTTGTTGTGTGTGTGAGACAAAGAGAGGGAGGGAGAGGGAGAGAGAGAAGAGGAAAGGGGGGAGAGAAAGAAAATAAGATAATAGTGCAAAGAAGCCCTGATATGATTTGAAGTACCAGGGAATACGCAGTAAGAAAGTATATATATATGCAGCCTGGATATTTGGGACCATGGTTATTAGATAGGCTCAAATGAAGAGTATGGTAGTGAGAGAAAAGTTAAGTGATTTTATTGAATTAAATACTTATTTTATTATATTTACAAAGTTCTTTCACATATATTCTCGTATATCCATATCAATACTCATAATAACCTACAAGCAGAAGTACTCATGCCCCTCTTTTGGACATTAAGAAGCTGGGGCCCAGAATAATTGTGACTTCTTATGATCACATATCTAGTGAATAGAACAATTTTTTTTTTCTGTATTTTTCTGAAGCCGGAAACGGGGAGAAACAGTCAGACAGACTCCCGCATGCGCCCGACCGGGATCCACCCCGCACGCCCACCAAGGGCCAAGCTCTGCCCACCAGGGGGCGAAGCTCTGCCCCTCCGGGGCATCGCTCTGTTGCGACCAGAGCCACTCTAGCACCTGGGGCAGAGGCTGAGGAACCATCCCCAGCGCCCGAGCCATCTTTGCTCCAGTGGAGCCTCAACTGCTGGAGGGGAAGAGAGAGACAGAGAGGAACAAGAAGGGGAGGGGTGGAGAAGCAGATGGGCGCTTCTCTTGTGTGCCCTGGCCGGGAATCGAACCCGGGACTTCTGCATGCCAGGCCGATGCTCTACCACTGAGCCAATTGGCCAGGGCCAAGAACAATTTTTAAATTAAATTTATTGAGGTAATATTGGTTTAATAACATTATAAATTTTAGGTGTACATTATAATTTAATATCTTTATACGCTATTATGTTCTTACCATTCAAATTCTAGTTTCCTTCTGTTACCATATATTTGTCCCATTTTACCCAACTTGCCCTCTCCATATGACCCTTCTCTGATAACTACCATTCTGTCATCTGTATCCCTGAGTTTGTTTTTTTGTCTCTTTTGTTAGTTCATTTCTTACTTTTTTGGTTTTATATTCCACATATGAGTGAAATCATATGGTTTTTGTCCTTTTCCATCTTATTTCACTTAGCCTAACACCATTAAGACCCATTCATGTTTTTGCAGGTGGCAATATTTCCCATGTCTTGATTATTGTGAAAAAAACAAGAACTACATGATTCCATACATTGGTGGAACATAAAAACGAGACTAAGAGACATGGACAAGAGTGTGGTGGTTACCAGGGGTGGGGGGAGGGAGGACATGGGAGGGAGGGAGGGAGAGAATTAGGGGGAGGGGGAGGGGCACAGAGAACTAGATAGAGGGTGGCGGAGGACAATCTGACTTTGGGCGAGGGGTATGCAACATAATTTAATGACAAAATAACCTAGACATGTTTTCTTTGAATATATGTACCCTGATTTATTAATGTCATCCCATTACCATTAATAAAAATTTATTTAAAAAAAATGACGAAGCAAGCATAGGAGTACATATATCTTTTTGAATAAGTGCTTTCATATTTTTATAGTAAATACACAGAAGAGGAATTGCTAGATCATACGAAATTTCAATAGTTAATTTTTTTCTATTCTTATTATTTTGAGAAACCTCCATACAGTTTTCAATACTGGTTGCACCAGTTTACAATCCCAACATTGTGTGAGGGCTCCCTCTTTCTCCACATCCTCTCCAACACTTGTTATTGGTTGCCTTTTTGATAATAGCTATTCTAACATGTGTGAGGTAATATCTCATTGTGGTTTTGATTTTCATTTCTTTAATATTCCTGTTGGCCATTTGTATGTCTTCCTATGGGAAAATATCTATTTAGATCCTCAGCTCATTTTTTAAAAAAATATTGAATTTACTGGGATGACATTGGTTAATAAAATAATACAGGTTTCAACGTTCACAATTCCACAGTCCGCCAACTGTATATTGACCATTTGCCCATATTTAAGTAAATTGTTTTCCTGTTGTTTTTGAGTTGTAGGAGTTCTTTATATATTTTGAATATTACCCCCTTATTGAAACTATAATTTGCAAATAGCTTCTGCTATTTGGTTCACTATTTTTTTAAAAAAATACTCTCAATGGTTTCTTTTGCTTTGTATAAGCTTGTCAATTTGATGTAGTCCCATTTGTTTATTTTTGCTTTCCTTCTCCTTGTTTTTGGAGTCATATCCACAAAATACATTACTAAGATCAAGGTCCAGAAGCTTAGTGCTTACGTTTTTTTTTCTTATGTATTTTATTGTTTCAAGTCTTATTTTAAAGTCTATAATGCATTTTGAGTTAATTTTGGGGTATGGTGTAAGATAGTGGTCTAATTTCATTCTTTATTTTAAATTTTATTTTTTTAATGGGGTGACATCAATAAATCAGGATACATATATTCAAAGATAACAAGTCCAGGGTATCTTGTCGTTCAATTATGATGCATACCCGTCACCCAAAGTCAGATTGTCCTCTGTCACCTTCTATCTTGTTTTCTTTGTGCCCCTCCCCCTCCCCCTTTCCCTCCCCCATTCCCCCCTCCCCCCCATAACCACCACACTCTTATCAATGTCTCTTAGTTTCACTTTTATGTCCCACCTACGTATGGAATAATGCAGTTCCTGGTTTTTTCTGATTTACTTATTTCACTTCGTATCATGTTATCTAGATCCCACCATTTTGCTGTAAATGTTCCGATGTCATCATTTCTTATGGCTGAGTAGTATTCCATAGTGTATATGTGCCACATCTTCTTTATCCAGTCATCTATTGACGGGCTTTTTGGTTGTTTCCATGTCCTGGCCACTGTGAACAATGCTGCAATAAACATGGGGCTGCATGTGTCTTTACGTATCAATGTTTCTGAGTTTTGGGGGTATATACCCAGTAGAGGGATTGCTGGGTCATAAGGTAGTTCTATTTTCAGTTTTTTGAGGAACCACCATACTTTCTTCCATAATGGTTGTACTACTTTACATTCCCACCAACAGTGTATGAAGGTTCCTTTTTCTCCACAGCCTCTCCAACATTTGCTATTACCTGTCTTGCTAATAATAGCTAATCGAACAGGTGTGAGGTGGTATCTCATTGCTGTTTTGATTTGCATTTCTCTAATAGCTAAAGAAGATGAGCATCTTTTCATATATCTGTTGGCCATTTGTATTTCTTCCTGGGAGAAGTGTCTGTTCATATCCTCTTCCCATTTTTTTATTGGATTGTTTGTTTGTTTGTTGTTGAGTTTTATGAGTTCTTTGTATATTTTGGATATTAGGCCCTTATCTGAGCTGTTGTTTGAAAATATCATTTCCCATTTAGTTGGCTTTCTGTTTATTTTGTTATCAGTTTCTCTTGCTGAGCAAAAACTTCTTAGTCTGATGTAGTCCCATTCATTAATTTTTGCCTTCACTTCTCTTGCCATTGGAGTCAAATTCATAAAATGCTCTTTAAAACCCAGGTCCATGAGTTGAGTACCTATGTCTTCTTCTATGTACTTAATTGTTTCAGGTCTTATGTTTAGATCTTTGATCCATTTTGAGTTAATTTTTGTACAGGGGGAGAGACTGTAGTCCAGTTTCATTCTTTTGCATGTGGCTTTCCAGTTTTCCCAGCACCATTTATTGAAGAGGCTTTCTTTTCTCCATTGTGTGTTCTTGGCCCCTTTATCAAAAATTATTTGACTATATATATGTGGTTTTATTTCTGGACTTTCTATTCTGTTCCATTGGTCTGAGTGTCTATTTTTCTGCCAATACCATGCTGTTTTGATTGTCGTGGCCCTATAATAGAGTTTGAAGTCAGGTATTGTAATGCCCCCAGCTTCATTCTTTTTCTTTAGGATTGCTTTGGCTATTCGGGGTTTTTTATAGTTCCATATAAATCTGATGATTTTTTGCTCCATTTCTTTAAAAAACGTCATTGGAAGTTTGATGGGAATTGCATTGAATTTGTATATTGCTTTGGGTAATATAGCCATCTTGATTATATTTATTCTTCCTAGCCAAGAACAAGGTATATTCTTCCATCTCATTATATCTTTTTCAATTTCCCTTAACAATGGTTTATAGTTTTCATTATATAAGTCCTTTACATTCTTTGTTATGTTTATTCCTAAGTATTTTATTTTTTTTGTTGCAATCGTGAAGGGGATTATTCTTTTGAGTTCCTTCTCAGTTGTTTCATTGTTGGCATATAGAAAGGCTATTGACTTCTGAATGTTAATTTTGTATCCTGCGACCTTACTGTATTGGCTTATTGTTTCTAGTAGTCTTTTTGTGGATTCTTTGGGGTTTTCGATGTATAGGATCATATCATCTGCAAAAAGTGATACCTTTACTTCTTCTTTTCCGATATGGATGCCTTTTATTTCTTTGTCTTGTCTGATTGCTGTGGCGAGAACCTCTAGTACCACATTAAATAAGAGTGGAGAGAGTGGACAACCCTGTCTTGTTCCTGATTTAAGGGGGAAAGCCTTCAGTTTAGTGCCATTTAACATGATGTTAGCTGATGGTTTATCATATATGGCCTTTATCATGTTGAGATATTTTCCTTCTATACCCATTTTGTTGAGAGTCTTAAACATAAAATTGTGTTGTATTTTATCGAAAGCCTGTTCTGCATCTACTGATAAGATCATGTGGTTTTTGTTCTTTGTTTTGTTGATATGGTGTATTACATTAACCGTTTTACGTATGTTGAACCATCCTTGAGATTCTGGGATGAATCCCACTTGATCATGATGTATTACTTTTTTAATATGTTGTTGTATTCGATTTGCTAGTATTTTGTTTAGTATTTTAGCATCTGTATTCATTAGAGATATTGGTCTGTAGTTTTCTTTTTTTGTGCCATCCTTGCCTGGTTTTGGTATGAGGGTTATGTTGGCCTCATAAAATGTGTTTGGAAGTATTGCTTCTTCTTCAATTTTTTGGAAGACTTTGAGTAGAATAGGAACCAAGTCTTCTTTGAATGTTTGATAAAATTCGCTGGTATAGCCGTCAGGGCCTGGACTTTTATTTTTGGGGAGGTTTTTAATGGTTTTTTCTATTTCTTCTCTACTGATAGGTCTGTTTAGGCTTTCTGCTTCTTCTTGACTCAGTCTAGGAAGGTTGTATTTTTCTAGGAATTTATCCATTTCTTCTAGGTTGTTGAATTTAGTGGCATAAAGTTTTTCATAGTATTCTACAATAATTCTTTGTATATCTACGGTGTCTGTGGTGATTTCTCCTCTTTCATTTTGTATTTTGTTTATATGAGTTCTTTCTCTTTTTTCCTTGGTAAGTCTTGCCAAGGGTTTGTCAATTTTATTGATCTTTTCAAAGAACCAGCTCCTTGTTCTATTAATTTTTTCTATAGTTTTTCTGTTCTCTAATTCATTTATTTCTGCTCTGATTTTTATTATCTCCTTTCTTCGGCTGCTTTTGGGTTGTCTTTGTTCTTCTTTTTCTAGTTCCTTAAGGTGGGAAGTTAAGTGGTTCACTTGGGCTCTCTCTTGTTTGTTCATATATGCCTGAAGTGATATGAACTTCCCTCTTATCACTGCTTTTGCTGCATCCCATAGATTCTGATATGTTGTATTGTCATTTTCATTAGTCTGTAAAAATCTTTTGATCTCTGCACTTATTTCTTCTTTGACCCATTCATTTTTTAAAAGTATGTTGTTTAGTTTCCACATTTTTGTGGGATTTTTTTCCTCTTTTTTGCAGTTGAATTCTAGTTTCAAGGCTTTATGATCAGAAAATATGCTTGGTACAACTTCAATTTTTCTGAATTTGCTGATATTGTTTTTGTGGCCCAACATATGGTCAATTCTTGAGAATGATCCATGTACACTGGAGAAAAATGTATACTCAGTCACTTTGGGATGAAATGTCCTGTAGATTTCTATCATATCCAGGTGCTCTAGTGTTTTGTTTAAGGCCACTATGTCTTTGTTGATTCTCTGTTTGGATGACCGATCTAGAGCCGTCAGCGGTGTATTGAGGTCTCCAAGTATGATTGTATTTTTGTCAGTTTTTGTTTTAAGATCAATAAGTAGCTGTCTTATATATTTTGGTGCTCCTTGGTTTGGTGCATATATATTAAGAATTGTTATGTCTTCTTGATTCAGTGTCCCCTTAGCCATTATGAAATGGCCATTTTTATCTCTGAGTACTTTTCCTGTCTTGTAGTCAGCATTATCCGATATGAGTATTGCTACACCTGCTTTTTTTTGGATGTTATTTGCTTGGAGTATTGTTTTCCAGCCTTTCACTTTGAATTTGTTTTTATCCTTGTTACTTAGATGAGTTTCCTATAGGCAGCATATAGTTGGATTTTCTTTTTTAATCCATTCTGCTACTCTGTGCCTTTTTATTGGTGAGTTTAATCCATTTACATTTAGTGTAATTATTGATACTTGTGAGTTCCCTATTGCCATTTTATATCTTGCTTTCTGTTAGTTTTGTGTCTTGTTTGATCCTTCTCTTTCGTTTTTCTATCTTTTGTTTTTATTTGGTTGTATTCCATACATCTTTCCTCTGTTGCTATCTTTTTTATCTCATGTGCTTCTGTGGTGGTTTTTTCAATGGTGGTTACCTTTGAGTAATGAAAAGGGTCCCTACCCTGTTCATTGTAGCACACTATTTTGTGAGTACTTTTGCACTCCATCATCCTTTGCTACTGTTAATCTCCATCTTCTCCCCCTCTTTCTTTTTGTTGTTGTCACAGTTTAAATTTGGTTTTATTGTGTTCTTCTTGGAGCTTTTACTTGTGGCTCTGTTTTTTTTTTTTTTTTTGTTCTTTGTATCTGATTGGAGAACCCCCTTTAGTAATTCCTGGAGTGGGGGTTTTCTGATGATATACTCCCTCATCTTTTCTGTATCTGTGAATGTTTTTATTTCTCCTTCATATTTGAAGGATAGCTTTGATGGGTATAGTATTCGTGGCTGAAAGTTTCTCTCTTTCAGGACTTTAAATATTGGGGTCCACTCTCTTCTAGCTTGTAGAGTTTCTGCTGAGAAATCTGATGATAATCTAATGGGCCTTCCTTTATATGTTGTATTCTTCTTTTCCCTGGATGCCTTGAGAATTTTTTCTTTGCTGTTGGTTTGTGTCAATTTCATTATGATATGCCTTGGAGTAGGTTTGTTGGGGTTAAGAAAACTCGGTGTTCTGTTTGCTTCTTGAATTTGAGGCTTTAGTTCTTTCCACAGGCTTGGGAAGTTCTCATCTATTATTTGTTTATGTTCTCCATTCCATTTTCTCTCTCTTCTCCCTCTGATATACCTATTATTCTTATGTTATTCTTTTTGATGGAGTCAGATAATTCTTGTAGGGCTATCTCATTTTTTTTTAATTTTTGAGTCTCTTTCTTCTTCTCTCTGTTGTGCCTCAAGTTGCTTGTCTTCTATTTCACTAATCCTCTCTTCTATCTGACCTGTTCTATTAGCTAAGCTTGTTACTTTGTTTTTCAGCTCGTGAATTGAGTTTTTCATCTCTGTTTGATTTGTTTTTATAGTTTCAATTTCTTTGGACATATATTCTTTGTGTTCATTGAGTTGTTTTCTGAGCTCCCTAAATTGCCTTTCTGTGTTTTCTTGTATATCTCGGAGGATTTTTAGGATTTCTATCTTGAATTCTCTGTCATTTAGCTCCAAGGTTTCCAATATATTAAATTTTTTCTCCATAGATTTTTCCTCATCTAGCTGTGTTACCTCTCTTTCTTTTGTATCCATGATATTTGATTTTCTCTTCCTTAATGGCATCTGAGGGTGGTTTTGTTGATAGTATTAATGAGATTTAATAAAGAATAAAAAGTTAAAAAAAATAAAAAATCAAAAAGTGTTGTTTTTTTTAAAAAAATTAATAATGAAATAAAGAAAAATAAAATAATAATTTTTTAAAAAAGGAAATTATTCCCCCCTTCCTTTTTTCCTCTCCTCTCCCCTTTTTCTTGAGAAAATCTTGTGGTGAACTGTGAATTATAACAAATAATGCCTGTGATGGAGGTCCTGAATTGGGGAAAAATAATAAAGGGGCAAAAAAAAAAAGAAAAAAAAACAAAAAGAAAAAGGGGGGCGGTATGGACCCACAAAAAGCAAATAAGGAAAAAATTTGGGTCAAGAATAAAATGATTTGCTTTTAGGTGTTGGTTGTCTAAGAGTTATGATGAGAGGAATAAGAGGAGAACAGAAAAATGGGGGGACAAATTAAAAAAATACTATTGTATTTAGTGGAACAAGAACTAGATAAAATGGAGAGCCAGGGATGGGAGCACTGCTAGTGAGTTAAAAAGGTGAAGTAAAAACCCCCAAAATGCCACAAACATAAGTTTGAGTCCCAGATAAGATAATTTGTTTGTTATTGATGTTTGAATGAGAGGAGATGTAAAGGAGAAAGTAAGAAACTAATATAGAGGGAGAAAAGAAAGAGAGAGAGAGAAAAAAAGAGGGAACCAGTAAAAGAAGAAAAAAGAAAGGAGAGAGAGAGAGTTAAGGGTTTTGGAGTGCAACCCTCATAGAGAGAAAGGAAGAGGAGAAAAAAGATAATGGGAGATGTAACACTTATAGGTAGTGTAGTTCAAGGAGAGGAGAGAGTAAGACCGGTAGAGAGTTAATCGGCCAAATTGGAGGAGGAAAAAAAGTATCAAGAATGAAGATAAGAGAAACAAATGAACAAATATAATAAAATGGGATAGGTTATAAAGTCTGCAGATTATTCTTGATTTTGAGAGGTTATCTTCTTGTTTTTTCTTTTCTCTCCCTCTTCCTGGTTGGTGACTCTGTACCCCAGGTTCTGCCCCTTTGGCACGCTCAGGTAGAGGTTTGCAGTTGATAAGTCTCTATGGCAATGTCATGTATTGTGCTTTAGTCTCGTTGGGAGTCAAGGCTCATTAGCATTCATAGGCTCCGACAGTGAGAGAGTCCGTGTTCCTGGAGCCTTTCTCCTAGTCTTTCCTTCCTCAATTAGTAGCCTGATAATCCAGCTATGGGGTTGTTGTTGCCTCTGCCTGGATAGTAAGAGGTTCAAAGAGCTGGCAATTCCCCACTCTATTCCCACTCAGCACAGGGCTCTGGGTAAGGCTCAGTCAGTCAGAGCTGCTAGCATAATCAGGCGGGCTTTCCGCCCACTCAAAGACCTCTGGCTCTGCCACTCTGTCCGGTAACACAGGCGGGCACCCACTTCCGGGGTGCTTGGAGGAAACTCTCATTCACTATCTGCGCGCGCAGACCAGGATATCTGGCCAGTAGTTTCACGCTCTGAGTGAAACCCCCAACCGCATGGAAATTTGCAGCGCTGGAATTCGCTCTCGCTCCGTCCACGTGCGCGGCCCCTGCAAGGCGCTGGGGCAGCCCGAGATTCCGCTTTTGCCCACACAAAGGCCCCTGACTCTGCCCCTCTGTGCGATAATACGGGCGCGCCCTGCCGAGGCACTCGGAGGAATCGCTCACTACCTATCTGCGCGCGCAAACCAGGATATGAGGCCGGCCGCGTTTCCCTGAGTGAAACCCTCACCAGCACGGAAAATTTCCACCATTGGAATTAGTTCTCGCTCCCTCCCGTGCGCGGCTTTCCCAGGGCACTGGGGCTGCCCAGAGATTCTGCTTTCGGCCCACAGAAAGGCCTCTGACCCTGCCTCTCCGTCGGGCAACACGGGCACCCACTTCCGGGGCTTAGGAAGAGATCTCTCGCCCACTAACTGCGCACCAACCAGGAGAACGGGTAAAATGGCTGCCCCACTTGTCTTTCTTTGTTTGGGTTTGGCGCGAGTGTTAGCTTGTATTGCCCGGCTTGCCACAGGAACAGTTTTTCCTCCGCTAGGATCTCCGTGCCACAGCCTGGTTCGGCCTTTTGTGCGCGGCCTGGATGTATTCACCCCCTTTGCCCGCCTCAGTTTCTATATTCACAGTTACCAGAGAAAGCCGCCCTGTTTAGGTTAGTGAGGAAGGCGGAGCATTTCTTACTCCCTATTTCCTTCCGGATTTGGTTATATATTTAGCCAATTTTTCACTCGACCATACCTTCGGGTGTATTGTGAAGCATCTGGAGGCTCCAAGTATAGGTTTTTCTGTTTCTGGTTGAAGATCTTGTTGAGTTTTGGGGGAGATTTATCGGTATCACTTCCTACTCCGCCATTACTCTGACGTCATCTCTCTAATTTCATTCTTTTGCATAAGGCTGTCCAGTTTTCCAAACACCATTCATTGAAGAAACTTTTCTTTCTGCATTGTATAATTTTGGCTTCTTTGTCATAAATCAGTTGCCCATAAATATATGGCTGTATTTCTGGGATCTCAATTCTGTTTCACTTGTCTATGTGTTTTTCTGCCTATGCCATACTCTTTCTTTGTTTGTTTATTTGTCTTTTGTGACAGAGACAGAGAGAGACAGAGAGAAGGACAGATAAAGACAGACAGGCAGAAAGGGAGAGAGATAAGAAGCATCAATTCTTTGTTGTGGCTCCATAGTCTCCTTAGTTGTTCATTGATTGCTTTCTCATATATGCCTTGACTAGGGTGCTACAGCAGAGCAGGTGACCCCTTGCTCAAGCCATAGAAATTAACTGTTTCTATGGACTAAAATATTTGTTAAGGTCCTAGCCAGTTGGCTCAGCAGTAGAACATTGCCCAGCATGTGGACATCCTGGGTTCAATTCCCAGTCAGGGCACACAGGAGTACCGAACATCTGCTTCTCTACCTCTTCCCTTCCCATAGTCATGGTTCAAATGAGCAAGTTGGACCCAGGCACTGAGGATGGCTCTCTGGCCTCACCTCAGGTGCTAAAATAACTTGGTTGCCAGGCAACTGAGAAGCAGCCCCAGATGGGCAAAATATCAGCCTCAGATGGGAGTTGCCAGGTGAATTCCGGTTGGGGCACATGCAGGAGTCTGTCTGTCTGCCTCCCTGCCTCTTACTTGATTAAAAAAAATTATTAAAACTCTCTTCTCTTTCTTCTTCCATCTTAATAATTTCTAGATATCTTCCTTTGAACTCACTAATTATATCACCCATCTGGTCTGCTGTATTTTCAGTGCTTTCTAATGCATTCTTCATCTCACTTATTGTTTCAGGTACAAAATTTTTCTGTGTGTGTCTTTTTTTTAGAGTTTTCAATATCTTTGGTACAGTACTCTTTTTGTTCATTAGTTATATTTCTGAGCTCATTGAACTGTCCTTCTAAATTTTCTTGTATCTCATTGAGTTTATTCATGACTGCTGTCTAATATTCTCACCTAATTTTAAAATGTTCATCAACAGAGGCACATTTCCATAAACACTTAAACTGAAACTCATCTTTCATGAACATTGAGATACACTGTCTATATGCAGCACACAACTTCATGCTTGTTGTCTTATTGTGTATTTTTCATCTTTCAATTTTTTACCTTCTCAAACTAGACAGGCAGATGGTAAAAAACCACTTGAATATATGAAGTCATCTTTGAACTTCAACCAATTTCAAATAGATCTTCTAGTGGCTTCTGTGTCAAGCATTTGGTTAACAACTTTAAGAAAGATTTTTTTCTGTTCACAAACGTAAAACAGTTTATGACTTGGAGAGAGGAAGATAAAACCTTGGGTAGAGTCAGAGATGCTAATAAAGCATTTTTACTTATTTTTTTCCTTTGTCTATTTTCTGGCTTGGTTCTTGATCCCAAAAGTTGATATACTGTACTTTCTTTGAATTCCTTTCCTTCTTATTTAGAATTTGATTAAAACAAGTTTTAATTGAATGATGAAAAATCTGATAGTAACATTTTATAGTTCTTACAATGTCAGTAAAATAAATCCAGTTAGTATTCTCATGAGAGAAGAACCATCAGAGTGATGCATTGGGGTTTAAATAAGGTCTTCTGAGACATTGGGATCAAGCCAGGGACCTTTGGGCTCAAGCCAGCAACCATGGGGTCATGCCTCATGTTCCATGCTTAAGCTGGCAACCCTGCACTAAAGCTGACGAGCCCATACTCAAGCTGGATGAGCCCATACTCAAGCCAACGACTACGTGGTTAGAACATAGGCCCTCAGCATCCCAGGTCTATGCTGTATCCACTGTGCCACTGCCTGGCCTGATAAGGCTGATCTGTATGTTTTAGAATTATGGACTTGTGATACGTTTCCTTCTTCTTTTTTTTTTTTTTTTTTTTGTATTTTTCCAAAGTGAGAAGCGGGTGTGGGGGGACGCAGACCAACAGGCTCCTGCATGCCCCTGACTGAGATCCACCCAGCATGCCCACCAGGGGGTGATGCTCGGCCCCTCTAGGGCAGTGGTTCCCAACCCCCCGGCCACGGACTGGTACCGGTCGGTGGGCCATTTGGTACTGGTCCACAGAGAAAGAATAAATAACATATTATTTCTGTTTTATTTATATTTAAGTCTGAACTATGTTTTATTTTTTTTAAATGACCAGATTCCCTCTGTTACATCCATCTAAGACTCACTCTTGACACTTGTCTCGGTCACGTGATACATTTATCCGTCCCACCCTAAAGGCTGGTCCGTGAAAATATTTTCTGACATTTAATTGGTCTTTGGCCCAAAAAATGTTGGGGACCACTGCTCTAGGGTGCTGCTCCACTGCAGTCGGAGCTATTCTAGCTCCTGAGGTGGAGGCCATGGAGCTGTCCTCAGTGCCTGGGCCAGTTTTGCTCCAATGGCTGTGAGAGGGGAAGAGAGAGAGAGAAAGGAGAGGCGAAAGGGTGGAGAAGCAGATGGGCGCTTCTCCTGTGTGCCCTGGCCCAGAATCAAACCCAAGACTTCCACATGCTGAGCCAATGCTCTACCGCTAAGCCAACCAGCCAGGGCCAAGACGTTTCCTTCTTAATCGAAGAGATAATTCCTTTATAACTCAAGTTTGATGTGTAGTTCTTCCTCTTCACTTTTTCTCTCCTTTCTATAAATTATTTACTATGGCTTGTGAAGATATGCATTAATTGGTATACAGTAGCCTAACTTATATAGTCTACCAACTTCAGCTATGCTTTTTTTAAGAAGAAATTTTTATGACCGAGTTCTGGTTTTTCATAAGGGGAGCTGCATGTCCATTTAAAAATGCAGGATGCTTTGGCTATTCGGGGTTTTTTTATAGTTCCATATAAATCTGATGATTTTTTGCTCTATTTCTTTAAAAAATGTCATTGGAATTTTGATGGGAATTGCATTAAATTTGTATATTGCTTTGGGTAATATGGCCATCTTGATTATATTTATTCTTCCTAACCAAGAACAAGGTATATTCTTCCATCTCATTATATCTTTTTCGATTTCCCTTAACAATGGTTTATAGTTTTCATTATATAAGTCCTTTACATTCTTTGTTATGTTTATTCCTAAGTATTTTTTTTGTTGCAATTGTGAAGGGGATTATTCTTTTTAGTTCGTTCTCAAATGTTTCATTGTTGGCGTATAGAAAGGCTATTGACTTCTGTATGTTAATTTTGTATCCTGCGACCTTACTGTTTCTAGTAAGAAACTTATTGTTTCTAGTAGTCTTTTTGTGGATTATTTAAAAAAATAATTGAAATCATATATTACAAAAAAATGCAGGATGTTTTTAAACCTTAATGTACGCTTTTTTCCCCTCTCTAAATGGTGTCCACAAACACATGTGGCATTTTTTTTATTTGTTCTAGTAGTTTTATTGGAATCAGGCAGGTATTGAACGTATCTTAATGTGTCCCGTCCCTTGGCTGATGGAAGAGCTAAAGACCTTTATTCTGTGCCCTGTTGCCCCAACTGAATAACCTGAAACCATGGTCATCTCCTTTCCAGACCAGATCATTCCATGCAAATAAGTTCTCAGCCTCAAAGGAAGGTTTGGTGAGGTCCCCACTCTGTGCTAGGCTAGATGGGAGTATTACTTCAATATACCAGACATCTTGATAGGAAAAGGCAAAATAATTGCAACTATGCTTTCAATGGAAAATTTTAACATTGCAAATAAATTACATCTGTGTTTGCATATATAGTAATTTCAAGAAGTTGTCCAGCTTTCAATTTGGTCAAACTGATTACATAGTGGTGCAATAAGAAAGACTGGTATTTCCAGACCTTCTCTAATCACACCTTCATCTACATGAACCCCATAGATCAAACTGACCAGATGTTATGATGAGAATTATACTCTGAACTGCTCAGCAGTTGTGTGTTTATTTAGGAAATGAGCGTATTCAGTACTGCCTCAAGGAAAATATATTTGATAACATACCATCTGGTAGAGAGTAGAAAAATACAGTTTTAACTTATACCATAAGTGCTAATGTAAATTTCTGATCTTAAAAAAAAAAGCCTACTGGATTTAAGTGAATACTACATAATTAAAGAAATTTCCGAAGACTTTATGAAGCAAGGAACACCTAGCTCGCTCCTTATTATCATGAACTAAGTTGGACAATATAATCTATATTATTATTGCTTACTTTTTAATAGATTTTATGCAGTATCATTTTGAATCCATTTTTAATTTTAGTTCTAGACTTTAACAAAAATAAATGCCTGAAAATGTATGGCCAAAATATGTTTAAGATGGAAATAACTACCTAAAGGTTTTTTTAACTCTTAAAATAAATTTTATAATTTACTTTTATAGTTTTTCTTCTATTATTTTTAAGCCATTGATCTTTTCATTGTCTTTATTGGTTATTTTCCCCCTTTCAAATCTTCGAATGAAAAATTTCCTAATAATTTAGCCTGACCTGTGGTGGGACAGTGGATACAGCGTGACCTGGAATGCTGAGGTCACTGGTTCTAGTCCCTGGGCTTGCCTGGTCAAGGCACATATAAGAAGCAACTACTTATTACAAGTAGATCCTTCCTGATTCCCCCCTCTCTTTCTCTTTCTCTCTCTCTCCCCCCTTTAAACATGATAAATAAAATTTAAAAAAAATTTCCTAATAATTTAGAGACATTTTGGAATTATTTCTTTTTTTACAGCATGCTTAATTAAACTTTCATTCATATAATGCAGTGGTAATGATCATGAATTCAAACTGTTTACTTTGAATTTCTGTTCCACTATTTTCTAAGCGTGTTTTCTTAGGAAAATTTAATTGCTCTAAGAACTGTTTGCTCCATCTATTAACATGAGATAATGCATGTAAAGTGCTTAGGGTAATATTTAGCCTATGACATAAATATTTTAAAAATTACAACTATCACAAGCATTTTACACATATAGTGTGGCAGATTGAATTTAGTGTTCTACTAAATTCTAAACTTTTCTAAAACAAAAATAGTCTTTTCCTTTTATGCCTCCTGAAGAGGTAGGCTGTGAAACAAGAACTAATTTACAAGATTTGTGGGAGGGGAGATGTTAAATTTTACTGCTAGGATAGTTCATATACCTTAGACTAAAGCCTGACCAGGTGGTAGCTCAGTGGTTAGAGTGCCGGACTGGCATGTGGAGGACCCAGGTTCAAAACCCAGGTCGTGGGCTTGAGCGTGGCCTCATCTGGCTTGAGTATGGTCTCACCAGCTTGAGCAAGGGGTCACTGGCTTGAGTGTGAGATCATAGACATGACTCCATAGTCACTGGCTTGAAGCCCAAGGTTTCTGGCTTGAGCCCATGGTCACTGGCTTGAGTAAGGGGCCACTTGCTCTTCTGTAGCCCCATGGTCAAAGCACACATGAGAAAGCAATCACTAAACAACTAAGTAGCTGCAACCAAAAATTGATGCTTCTCATCTCTCTCCCTTCCTGTCTCTCTCTGTCCCTATCTGTCCCTCTCTCTGACTCTCTGTCTCTGTCAAAAAAATTAAAATAAAAAAACTTAGACTGAAGAAAATAGATAAAAAGTTGTTTTTTGAAAATTTTCTTTTAAGTACAGCGTAACACTAAATCTGTTTATTTTTTGACAAATTTTCTTTATTTTTACACCAAGAAAAATAGAACGTTACACATTCTGGAAAGTTGGGAATATTTCGTGATTTTTTTCCCCATTCCCCTACAAAATTAGTCACTGAAATATTGTGTGTCTCAATTCTAATGTTAAAAATTTGCAGGATTTTATGATAAAGTATTAGTTACAAATATTTATCATGTGGATCTTTTAAGGGAGTCATAAAGTCTATGAAAACTGCATATCTACCAAATGACAAACATTAGGTGTTATTGCTTTGGTAGATTCTGCAGAGTTAATTAGTAACATTCACATTTTAGTAAGACCATGATAAGCATGGATTCAATACCTATTTACTGTAAATTACACTTAATTTTGTTATAGTCTGAATGAGTCAGTTTCTCAGAGCAATTAGATATATTTCAATAAATTGCCTATTGTTGTATCTCTAGGTGATGCCTTAAAATAATTCATCTTAATGAAGAGAATATATGTATATTATTGTCTCACCTTGGAACTGGCTTCACTTTTCATTATATGAATCCTCCTAGGACCCTACGCAGGTTTTGGCCACCTTTATACTAAGCAGTGAACACTTTTAAAAATCATAAGGTAAAATTAGTAATTTTTACAATTTTCCTGTTAACTTATGTTTTCTTTTAATATTTATTAAAATAAAAACAAAACAAAATAATAAAGCAAAATTGCTACATAGCATTTTAGTAGTAATACCAGACATTAGAGTCCTTTTTTCCCCTACTTTACTTTTAGTAAGGAATTCTGTTATATAGTTGCCTGTCTCTTTTTCAAACTTCATTAGTATTAGTTTTATTTTAATTAATTATTTCCTGAATCAGGATCAAAACCCGTAAAGGTAAAAGCATGTTTACAGAGAGTATAAATGCTTTGCAGCTTGTCTAGACTTTAAAATTAGGTAATGCTTTATTTTTTCTCTTTTAGCACACAAGTGATATGTGTTTTTACAGTGAGAAAAGTTAAGATGTAACAGTAATCACAGGAATTGATTTTACAACTAACGACCCACCTTATGAGGGATTTCTGAATAAATGGGTTATTCTTGGAGGTAGAAGAATTCAGTCTGACTTGATGAGTTTTGGAAAAATCCACAATTGCTATTTTTAATTGACTTGCTGTACAACTTTACTTGCATAATTTTCTGTTCAGCCAGGTGGTGAAGTTATAGGCTTTCATCACCTAAAACTACATTTTATGTTCATATTGGTTTCCACTTCAGAAACCTTTAAGATAAGAGCTGAAATCTGAAGACAAGAGCTGAAATCTTATAACAGCCAAATGGACTGTTTTGTTTAAATAATATTTTCATTTTCAATTACAATTGACAAACAATTTTGTATCCTTTTTAATACTGAATGCCAACTGTAATTGAAAACTAAAAAATGTTATATTAGTTTTAGATGTACATCATGATTAGACATATATAAAATTGTAAATTAATCACCCTGACACGTCTAATATCCATCTGATACCATACGTAATTGTTATAATATTATTGACTATATTCAGAATGGTAGATGTTGGTAGACAGTTCTCTAATGGTATTTTTCACTAGTGTGCATCTTGTGAGCAGAGGCATTGACTACCTTTTCCTGTATTATCTTTACAAGGATGTAAGCAACCTTGAAAGATGAGATAGTGTCCCCCTCTCAAGAAAAGGAAAGATTTGCTTACTGCACAGTAGAAAAGACTTGGGTTCCCTAACCTGGCCCTTGATGTCACTTTGAAAGAATTGAGTATCAAGGAACAGATACAAGAAAATGCTGATACTCTGGCTACTGCTGCTGAGTTGACCTAGAAGCCTCAAGTTTTCTGCCACTATCTTTAAAACTGGCAGATTTACTTGTTAGTTTGCAAGTAAGGTAAAAACTTCAGATTTTTTTTTTACCATTCTTGATAGCAGTTTTCATTGCTCAACAAGCTGTTGTTCTTGATGGTCACAATCCAAATAACAACAGTAGCAATTAAATTGCACAGAAACTCACTGATTGCACAGAGAGCCAACAGAACTACATGATCCAAACCTCTTTTTATTTTAGCAACCTTATTTTACTAGTTAGTTATTCTTGGACCATTTGGTCCTTGTCTTATTTAACTAATTAGGGAATATATTACAGTTTCTGAGTTGCCAGTTTAGAACATATTTTATTGGCTTGCATCTGGGAGTACATTAATCGTGCTCTTTGGAATGTTCATCTGGAGCAAATTGTTCAGCTAGAGCTTCTGAGTAGTTATTTTTCCTGTGGAAAATGAATTTGTTTTGGACAGGATACAGAATTTGTTATGTGACAATTCTTCCTTTAAAGGATATTATTAGTTTCCCTTGTAATGAAATGTTATCACCTCACCAACTATAGAGGAATAAAATCAGTATTACAGTTACGGTAGTCTGAAAAGGTAGTATTTTGTTTGTTTTTCTGTGTTTTCTGAAGATATGGGCAGCCCTTTAGGAGTAAAGATTATACTATGGACCTGCAATCACTGGTCCTGGTTATAGTTATTTTCCTAGCAGGGCCTAGAAAAGGTGACTAGGGACATGCATTTTTTTAAATTTTCTTCCTTTTTTTTATAGTGTGAAGGTAACTTGGACCAAGAATTATCTACCAACTGAGCCTGTACCACCTTGAAGAAGCGTTCATATAAACAATTTTTAGATTTTTAAACATTTAATAACAGACATTTCTTTGCAGATTCCTTAAAAAGCAAAGAAACAAAAATTGTGATCATAACATGTCTGTGTAAGGCCACTTGAAATCCTTTACTTTAAATAGCTTGTAATTGAAGGCTAGCTTAAAACTGGCTGGTTGTGTTTGTTTTCAATGTATAAAAAGGATAAAAGCATGCTTATCTGTCTCATTAAAGGACATTAATAAAGCATACGATTTAGCTAAAGTTTTCATTGTTTGGAAAGCTAACCCTGTGATCTAAAAACCTGACAATCATTTGAGGCAATTACCTAGTTAGATAAGTTGAACAAATAGTTGATATCTCCTGTTATTATGCATTTGATAGAATAGTAATTTTAAGTGTCAATTAACTGAATTTAAGTTGAATTGGGGCATTCTGTAACATTTCAATGAGTTTTATCAACATATTAAAGGACTCTGTTTTTTTCCTGCATTTGATATTTTCCTTCCTGGTGGGTGTTAGGTTGAAATTCACTCTCTACTTGAGTGATGCCTTTAGCAGTATGTTAAACTTCCCTGAACCATTCCTTATGTTTTTTCCCCATTTTTCTGTTGCCACCATATTGACACTCTTGAATTAGAAAAAGCCATTGCCTTAAAATATTTTTATGGTACAGGGAGATAATTATGTTCTAGCAAAAAATATTTTTATCAGGTTGATAATGCCATAAGATGTATTCAAAAAGCTTCCTTTCCCTTTTTTTTTTTTTTCTGAAGCTGGAAACGGGGAGAGACAATCAGACAGACTCCCGCATGTGTCCACCAGGGGGCGACGCTCTGCCCACCAGGGAGCGATGCTCTGCCCCTCCGGGGCGTCGCTCTGTTGCGACCAGAGCCACTCTAGCACCTGGGGCAGAGGCCAAGGAGCCATCCCCAGCTCTGGGGCCATCTTTGCTCCAATGGAGCCTCAGCTGCGGGAGGGGAAGAGAGAGACAGAGAGAAAGGAGAGGGGGAGGGGTGGAGAAGCAGATGGGCGCTTCTCCTGTGTGCCCTGGCCGGGAATCGAACCAGGGACTTCTGCACGCCAGGCCGATGCTCTACCACTGAGCCAACCAGCCAGGGCGCTTCCTTTCCCTTTTAAAAAAGTAAATGAACGTGGAAAAGTCATTTTGTTTCCATTCAGACTCATAAGTATTTGCATATCTGAGAATGTGCATGGGTCTTTGTATATGTGGGTATTGAGTTATCTTTTTCATGGAATGATTTTGGGTTTTTTTTTTTGAAATTAACTCAATGACTTTTTTACTCATTGTTTCACAATATTATTGGTCTTCCCCTTTTCACAGAAACAAATGGTAGACTTTCACAGTGAACATTAGCTGAGGGTTTGAGTATGAGGATTATGATTCAAAAGGACTTGACTTTGGAATTTTTTTTCTACTGCTGCATTTTTATCTGAGAGTTAGGAGTGGTAATTATTTTGCATTTGGAGCATTTTAATAGATGCCAGGTAAAGTAGTCAATTTAAGAAAAAGAGCAATTTTATAATATGACAGGATTTTTTTTTTTTTTTTTTTTTTTTTCATTTTTCTGAAGCTGGAAACAGGGAGAGACAGTCAGACTCCCGCATGCGCCCGACCGGGATCCACCTGGCACGCCCACCAGGGGGCGACGCTCTGCCCACCAGGGGGTGATGCTCTGCCCATCCTGGGCGTCGCCATGTTGCGACCCTCCTGGGTGTCGCCATATTGCGACCAGAGCCACTCTAGCGCCTGGGGCAGAGGCCACAGAGCCATCCCCAGTGCCCGGGCCATCTTTTGCTCCAATGGAGCCTTGGCTGCGGGAGGGGAAGAGAGAGACAGAGAGGAAGGCGCCGCAGAGGGGTGGAGAAGCAAATGGGCGCTTCTCCTATGTGCCCTGGCCGGGAATCGAACCCGGGTCCTCCGCACACTAGGCCGACGCTCTACCGCTGAGCCAACCGGCCAGGGCGACAGGATGTTTTTAATGGAAATTGATTCTAGGGCTCAAGGAATGTATTGTTTTATAATATTTAACTGCCAGTAAAATTTGTTAGACTCTTACATTAGAACCATCTATTTATGGACTATTATCAGAATAAAATCACTTAGTTTGGTTGATATATTCTTGAGCACAACACTTCTGGAATTTTACCGTGATGCAATAAATAGTTATATTTTTCTAAGTTTTCTCAGAGAAATTTACAATGTTTGAGAGGTCCCTTAACCATTTGCTGGGTGTGCTGAACAGCCCAATATGCTTCTCAGAGTCCCATGGTGATTGATGCTCCATGGTATAATTCATTGTTTTTATTATTTTCAAGGCAGTGGTTCTCTCTCAATTATGCATAACTACAGTTCCTTATGCATATTTAAAATAGTAGCTACCATACCTTGAGAGCTTACTTATTTATTAATTTGCTACATATTTTTAGAATACATGTTATTATCAGATATGATAATAGGTACTGGATAAAGTGTTGAGGGAGATCTACAACGTTCTTGCCATGAGAAAGCTTATAATTTACAATCTAGTATACTTTGTGGCAAGCAGTGTGAGAAGCACATTACTTCTCTTATCTATTATTTTCTCTGCAATAATTCTATAAGTGGGTATTATTCTCAACTAATGACAAGGAATTTGGACTCAGATTAATCAACTCAGCCACACAGATAATAATTGGAGGATCTGATATTCAAACCTAAGTCAGTTGGGTTCTGTATTAGTTTTCTCTGTTGTGGAACAAATTATTATAAAATTAGTGTTTTAAAACAATACACATTTATTATATCACAGGGTCTGTGGGTCAGGAGTCCTGGCATAACTTACTTGGTCCTCTACAAGATTGCAACCAATGTGTCAACCAGCACGGTTTCTCTTCTAGAGGCTCCATTACAAAAGAATCCACTATTAAGCTATGTGGTTGTTAGAAGAACTTATTTCCTTGAAACTATAGTATTGAGGGCATCTTGCTTCTTTATAGCCAACAATGGAGGGAGAGGGTTTAATATGATTCAACTAGAAAGATAAAGCCTTCAGGGGGTCTCCAAACTTTTTACACAGGGGGCCAGTTCATTGTCCCTCAGACCATTGGAGGGCTGCCAAATACAGTGGTCCTCTCACTGACCACCAGTGAAAGAGGTGCCCCTTCCAGAAGTGCAGTGGGGGCTGGATAAATGGCCTCAGGGGGCCGCATTGCGGCCCGTGGGCCGTAGTTTGGGGATGCCTGCAGATGATAGAACTTCATCAATACGGTTCTTCCATTATCTTTGCGGTATTCTGTTGAAACAAGCAACAGGCTCTGTCCACACCTGGGGTGGGGGATATATAAAGGAGTGAACACCAGGAGGTGAGATTCATGAGGAACAACATGAGAATGTGTCTACCACAGATTCCATAGGTTGTGGTCTTTCCATTATGTTATGATGCCTCTACTAAGAGCTCAATATACATGAATTGATTTTTGAAGTATTTTTTAAACTTATATAAAGCAATAATACCACTGGAAAAGTTTGGTGGAGGGATCCCATAATCTCATCATCCCATCACAGTTCACAAGACTTTGAGCAATGTGCTAAGCACTCACTCCTACTGTCTCTAAGCAGTCATAATAGTTGTTTTAAAATTTATGTTTAGTCTTTTAAAAATACACAGTTCTCTTTACAGAATCATAGTAAATACATGATTCTAAACTCTTTTTTACTCATTTTATCATATTATTTTTCATTGTTGCTACATAATCATATAGTGGTCAATTTCAATGTGCTCACTGCATCTTTAAATGACCACACCACTGTTTACTTGATCAAGTCCTAGTCGTTGTATATGCAAGTAATTTTCAGTCCTCCACCACTAAAAAAGCAAATTGACAACAACAACAACAACAACCAAAAACATACTAAAACATCACATAACCTATTCACACACACAAATTTAACCCTTTTTATTATGTACTTAAACTAGGAATCAAAAGTAGAATTACTTCCATTTTTTTTACATGCAGGTTTTCATGCTCTGATTTTTACTTTGACTGAATTAACAGCCTTCAAAATTGTCAAAGGATATGATAATGCTAATTAAAATTCTATCATCATTGGAAAGAAAGACAGTATCTTACCTGCTCTTAATCATGGGAGTTTGGTAGTATGAAGTAAAAGAAATGATCTTTTCTTTATGGCCATGGTCTAGAATCTCAGGGTGTTGTTCTACCCTGGAGCTCAAGTGGTGACAAAGATACCCTCAGGACTTTTTCTTAGTACAAAACAGTGTAACTTATATGGGTATTTTTGTTCATAGCATAGGACAGTATCTTTCCTACAATGAAGCTGAAGCTATTAATATGAGGCATTTGGGAATTTTATATTTCCTTCTGTAAAAGCACAGATTGGACTAATTTACTTATTAAGATGCAATACCCTGCTGTTCAGTACGTCCACTTTAGTACCACATTTCACAGTAGCCTTTCCTGCAGTGGAAGTAGAAAAAAAGAAAAAGGAAGAGCTAATGATATATATAGCAGACTGGCTCATATTTGTGACACAGGTTACTCTAATAAGAACAGATGAATTGCATATCACTTTCTTGTGATTCAAGAACTGATGGTTAGGAGTGGGTGGTTACAGCCTTTAAAAAAACATCTGTTGTGAGCTGGAGAATTTAGCTACCATATTTGGTTCTCATATGCCTGCCCTGTGACCTTACATCAGCCTCTTGGAGAATTTGTGTGTTTTTGCTTATCCTTACATGGAAACGTTGCCTGGGAAATATGTCTGACCAGAATTAGAAGGCCTGTCGTGTGTTTTAGGAAGTGTGGCTTTAGGAGAAAGTTGTGGTTTGTGAAATTAAGTGAGTTTACTGCCAGAATATTTTTCACAGAGAGGTGCTGAGTTGGAAAACATCTTTGCTGACTATAAAATCATCAGCATTTTATACCTCTTTATATATCAAACAACTTTCCTTTCTCCTATTATGATAGAATTCTAAAGAAAATGAAAATCTGTATAGAAACTCATCGTATTGAGTTGATAATAATTGTGATTACTGCAGATAGATGGAGGATGGAATGAAATTGTTTATTTAAGTGGAAACTTAATGTGAATGTTTTAGGAACATAAGATCTACATATGTTAGACTAGTACTTGTCACAAATAATTAGTTTTGATATTTGATTATAAAAGTGTGATTTGTTTCAAGGAAAACTTTTGCTTTAAGGGTTCTCCCAAAACTGCCAGAGCAACCTAAAGTACCTGTTACCTTATTTCACTCTTATCCTTCATTTCCTGTAGCCACCTACCGTGACAAGTCACTGACACTTTTATGGAAGCATTTTAAAATGTCCTTACCTTCACATGTTATTTTTCTAAATACATGAAAATTTGAAATGGAGAAGCAACATTTTTTTTTGTCAAAAAGGGAATGGAACTTTTATGAATCATTGCTTCTTCATTGTAACTTTTCTTACAACCATTTAAAGTTCCAGGAGGCTTTTATTGCTTGTTGGCATATTTTTCTGTTTCATTAACACAGAACTTCAGAGGAGGAAAGGATGGAAGGGTTCATCTGGGAATATCTGCCTTCTATATAAAACCTTTAAAATAAACAACAGTTTTTCTTGCTCTTACTTTAGGCCAAGCTTTGGAATTAAAGAAGAAAGAAGAGAATTATCAGCCATATTTTCACTCAAGGAGCAATTATTTGACAGTCTAATTAGCATTAGATAAAAGCTTCGTAGTGTATTACTTTGTAGTGTTTAAGAGGCGCTTTTTACTCTGACAAATATTGGGAAAATATGTGCCTTGGAGAATGTTCCTAATCCACCTGAGGATTTGTTTCTTTTTTTAAATTTTTTTATTAATTTTAATGGGATGACATTGATAAATCAGAGTACATATGTTCAGAGAAAATATCTCTAGGTTATTCTGACATCTGATTATGCTTCATTCCCATCACCCGAAGTCCAGTTGTCTTCCGTCACCTTCTAACTGGTTTTCTTTGTGCCCCTCCCTTTCCCCAACCTCCTCCCTCTCCTCCCCACCCAACCCCATAACCCCCACACTTTTGTCCATGTCTCTGAGTCTCATTCTTATGTCCCACATATGTATGGAATCATATAGTTCTTAGTTTTTTCTGATTTAATTATTTCGCTCAGTATAATGTTATAAAGGTCCATCTATGTTGTTGTAAATGATCCAATGTCATCATTTCTTATGGCTGAGTAGTATTCCATAGTATATATGTACCAAACTTTTTAATCCACTCGTCCACTGACGGACACTTGGGCTGTTTCCAGATATTCGCTATTGTGAACAATGCTGCCATAAACATGGGGTTGCATATCTTCTTTTCAAACAGTGCTATGGTGTTCTTGGGGTATATTCCTAAAAGTGGGATAGCTGGTTCAAAAGGCAGTTCGATTTTTAATTTTTTGAGGAATCTCCATGCTGTTTTCCACAGTGGCTGCACGAGTCTGCATTCCCACCAGCAATGGAGGAGAGTTCCCTGTTCTCCACATCTTCACCAGCACTTATTCTGTGTTGTTTTGTTGATGAGCGCCATTCTGACCCGTGTGAGGTGATATCTGATTGTGGTTTTAATTTGCATTTCTCTAATGATTAGTGATGTTGAGCATTTTTTCATATGCCTGTTGGCCACCTGTATGTCCTCTTTGGAGAAGTGTCTTTTCATTTCTTTTGCCAATTTTTTGATTGGGTTGTTTGTCTTCCTGGTATTGAGTTTAACAAGTTCTTTATATATTTTGGTTATTAACCCCTTATCAGACATATTGTCAAATGTATTCTCCCATTGTGTAGTTTGTCTTTTTATTCTGTTCTTATTGTCTTTAGCTGTGCAGAAGCTTTTTAGTTTGATATAGTCCCATTTATTTATCCTGTCTATTATTTGATTGCCTGTGGAGATAAATTGGCAAATATATTGCTGTGATAGATGTCGGAGAGCTTACTGCCTATGTTTTCTTCTAAGATGTTTACGCTTTCAAGGCTTACATTTAAGTCTTTTATCCATTTTGAGTTTATTTTTGTGAATGGTGTAAGTTGGTGGTCTAGTTTCATTTTTTTGCAGGTAGCTGTCCAGTTTTCCCAACACCATTTATTAAAGAGAAAGTCTTTACTCCATTGTATGCTCTTACCTCCTTTGTCAAATATCAGTTGTCCATAGAGCTGTGGGTTTATTTCTGGGTTCTCTGCTCTGTTCCTTTCATCTATATGCCTGTTCTTATGACAGTACCAAGCTGTTTTGAGTACACTGGCCTTGTAGTATAACTTGATATCTGGAAGTGTAATACCTCCCACTTTATTCTTCCTTTTCAAGATTGCTGAGGCTATTCGTGTTCTCTTTTGGTTCCATATAAATTTTTGAAATTTGTGTTCTATATCTTTGAAGTAAGTCATTGGTATTTTAATCGGTATTGCATTGAACTTATAAATTGCTTTAGGTAATATAGACATTTTAATGATGTTTATTCTTTCTAACCATGAGCACAGTATATGCTTCCACTTGTTTGTATCTTACCTGATTTCTTTTATCAATGTTTTATAATTTTCCGAGTACAAGTCTTTAATCTCCCTGGTTAAATTTATTCCTAAGTACTTTATTTTTTTGATTGCAATGGTAAAAAAGATTGCTTCCTTAATTTCTCTTTCTGACAGTTCATTGTTAGTGTATAAAAATGCCTCTGATTTCTGAGTATTAATTTTATATCCTGCCATGTTGCTGAATTCTTTTATTGGGTCTAGTATTTTTTTGATTGAGACTTTAGGGTTTTCTACATACAATATCATATCATCAGCAAATAATGATAGTTTTAATTCTTCTTTTCCAATTTGGATGCCTTTTATTTCTTTTTCTTGTCTGATTGCTGTGGCTAGGACTTCCAGAACTATGTTGAATAGGAGTGGTGAAAGGGGGCACCCCTGCCTTGTTCCTGATCTTAAGGGGATTGCTTTTAATTTTTGCCCAGTGAGTATGATGTTGGCTGTGGGTTTGTCATAGATGGCCTTTATCATGTTGAGGTATGTTCCCTGTATTACCACTTTGCTGAGAGTTTTGATCATGAATGGGTGCTGGATTTTATCAAATGCTTTTTCTGCATCTATGGAAATTATCATGTGGTTTTTCTCTTTCCTTTTGTTTATGTGATAAATCACATTGATTGATTTGCGAATATTGTACCAGCTTTGCCTCCCAGAATAAATCCCACTTGATCATGGTGTATGATTTTTTTTTTTATATGTTGCTGGATCCAGTGTGCTAATACTTTGTTGAGGATTTTTGCATCTAAGTTCATCGGGGATATTGGCCTATAATTTTCTTTCTTTGTGTTGTCTTTGCTTGGTTTTTGAATTAGAATTCTGCTCGCCTCATAAAAGGAGCTTGGAAGTCTTCCTTCCTCTTGAATTTTTTGAAATAGCTTGAGAAGGATAGGAGTTATTTCTCCTTTGAATATTTGGTAGAATTCACTTGTGAAGCCATCAGGCCCTGGACTTTTCTTTTTTTGGGAGTTTTTTGATAACTATTTCAATCTCATTTGTTGTAATCGGTCTGTTTAGGTTTTCTGATTCTTCCAGATTAATTTTTGGAAGATTATATGTTTCAAGGAATTTGTGCATTTCATCTAGGTTGTCTAGTTTTTTTGGCATACAGTTCTTCATAGTATTATCTTACAATATTTTGTATTTCTGTTGTGTCAGGTGTTATTTCTCCATTCTCATTTCTAATTTTATTTATTTGAGTCCTCTCTCTTTTTTTCTTGGTGAGTCTGGTTAAAAGTTCATCGATCTTGTTTACCTATTCAAATAACCAGATCCTGGTTTCATTGATCCTCTGTATTGTTTCTTTAGCCTCTATGTCATTTATTTTTGCTCTGGTCTTTATTATTTTCTTCCTTCTACTAGCTCTGGGCTTTCCTTGCTGTTCTTTTTCTTGTTCTTTTAGATACAGGGTCAAGTTTTTATTTGAGCTTTTTCTAGCTTCTAGAGGTATGCCTGTAATGCTATGAACTTCTCTCTCAGGACTGCTTTTGCTGTGACCCATGAATTTTTTTCTTTTTTTTAATATTTTTCTGAAGTTTGAAACAGGGAAGCAATCAGACAAACCTCGCATTCGCCTCACCAGGATCCACCCGGCTCACCCACCAGGAGGCGACACTCTGCCCATCTGGGGCATCGCTCTGTTGCAACCAGAGCCATTCTAGCACCGGAGGCAGATGCCACAGAGCGATCCTCAGTGCTTGGGCCAACTCTGCTTCAATGGAGCCTTGGCTGCAGGAGGGGAAGAGAGAGACAGAGAGGAAGGAGAATGGGAGGGGTGGAGAAGCAGATGGGCGCTTCTCCTGTGTGCCCTGGCTGGGAATCAAACCTGGGACTCCTGTACACCAGGACAATGCTCTACCACTGAGCCAAGCAGCTAGGGCCGTGTCCCATAAATTTTGAGGTGATGTATACTCGTTATCGTTCGTTTCTAGGAATTTTTAAATTTCTTCTTTAATCTCATTTTTAACCCATTTGTTATTTAATAATATGCTATTTAGTTTCCAAGTGTTTGAGTATTTTTCAGTTTTTCTGTTGTGGTTGATTTCTAGTTCCATGCCATTGTAATCAGAGAAAATGTTTGATATGATTTCAATCTTCTTAAATTTGTTGAGACTACTTTTGTGCCCTAACATGTGGTCTATCCTAGAGAATGTACCATGAGCACTTGAAAAGAATGTATATTCTGCTGCAGTAGGGTGAAAGGTTCTGAAGATATCTATTAAATCGAGTTGATCTAGTATGTCCTTTAAGTCTGCTGTTTCTTTGTTAATTTTCTTTCTTGAGGATCTATCTAGTGATATTAGTGGGGTATTGAAATCTCCTACTATTATAGTATTGCCATTGATCTCACCCTTTAAATCCATCAAAGTCTGCTTTATATATTTAGGTGCTCCTGTACTTGGTGTGTAGCTATTTATAATGGTTATATCGTCCTGTTGGATTGCTCCCTTTATCATTATGTAGTGACCTTCTTTATCTCTTACTATAGCCTTTGTTGTAAAGTCCATTTTATCTGATATAAGTATTGCTTCCCCAGCTTTTTTTTCATTTCCATTTGCGTGAAATATTTTTACATCCTTTTATCTTCAGTATATGTGCATCTTTTGTTTTAATGTGAGTCTCTTGTAGACAGCATATGTATCGGTCCTGATTTCTTATCCATGCAGCTACCCTATGTCTTTTGATCGAATCATTTAATCCATTTACATTTAAGGTTACTATTGATATGTAATTGTTTATTGCCATTTTATTCTTCAAAACTGTATTCTTATTTTGGTATATTCTTTTTCTCCTTTGATCTGTTTACAACAGGCCCCTTAGCATTTGTTGCAGCCTTGGTTTGGTTGTGAATTCCTTGAGTTTTTTTTTTTTTTTTTTTTGGTCTGGAAAGCTTTTTATTTCTCCTTCAATTTTAAATGATAGCCTTGCTGGTTAAAGTAGTTCTGGTTGTAGGCTGTTGTTCTGCATTACTTTAAATATTTCTTGCCATTTCCTTCTGGCCTCAAGTGTTTCTGTTGAGAAGTCGGAAGTCATCCTTATGGGGCTCATTTGTAGGTGATAGTCTTTTTTTCTCTAGCAGCTTTTCATATTTTCTCTTTATCACTTTGTTTTGGTATTTTAATTATGATGTGTCTTGGTGTTGATTTGTTTGGGTTTCTCTTTAATGGAGTTCTCTGTGCTTCTTGAACATGTAAGATGTTTTCCTGCCTTAATTGAGGGGAGTTTTCAGCTATGATATGTTTGAACAAAATCTCTATCCCTTGTTCTTTCTCTTCTTCTTCAGGAGCCCCTATGATGTGGATGTTATTTCTCTTCATGTTGTCACAGAGCTCTCTTAGAGTTTCCTCAGACTTTTTTTTTTTTGTATTTTTCCAAAGCTGGAAATGAGGAGAGACAGTCAGACAGACTCTCGCATGCGCCGGGCCGGGATCCACCCGGCACGCCCACCAGGGGCGATGCTCTGCCCACCAGGGGGCAATGCTCTGCCCCTCCGGGGCATCACTCTGTCATGACCAGAGCCACTCTAGCACCTGGGGCAGAGGCCAAGGAGCCATTCCCATCGCCTGGGCCATTTTTGCTCCAGTGGAGCCTCACTGCGGGAGGGGAAGAAAGAGACAGAGAGGAAGGAGAGGGGGAGGGGTGGAGAAGCAGATGGGCACTTCTCCTGTGTGCCCTGGCCGGGATCGAACCCGGGACCCCTGCACACCAGGCCGACGCTCTACCACTGAGCCAACTGGCCAGGGCTTTTCAGACTTTTTGAGTCTCTTTTCTTTTTTCTGCTCTGCTTCTGTGCCTTTATTTATGTTGTCCTCTAACTTGCTGATTCGATTCTCAGCTTCATCCATCCTGCTTTTAATTTCTTCCATTGTGTTCTTCATTTCTGATATTGTATTTGTCATTTTTGACTGATTCTTTTGTATTATTTCAATGTCCTTTTTTATATTTGCTATCTCTTTATTTAGGTGTTTGTAATGACCATCTATTGTTGTTCTAATATCTCTCAGCATCCTAACAATTGTTATTTTAAACTCTGCATCTGGTAATTTGGTTATATCTGACTCATTCAGGTCCTTTTCTGGGGATTTCTCTTGATTCATTTGTGTTGCATTTCTCTGCTTTCTCATTTTTTCTTTGTAAAAGAAGGTTTTGGCCACTGGAGTCCACTGGGTGTGGCCTCTGTGTTCCGTAGGTGCGGTCTATCTAAAGCCACCCCCTCTGCTTGTGCTACCTAGAGTGTTCGGGTATGGGCGTTGCTGGTGCCTGCCCACTGGGGCTGTTGCTGTGGTTTCCACCTCTCCTTCATGGGAGTGGCTGTGATCATATGCTAGGGTGTATAAGTCTCCGTGTCCTTGCCCTTCGCCCCGCCCCTGCGGTGGCATTATGCTGGCCCTGAGGGCAGGGGTGAGCACCTTTGCTCAGCTGTGGATCTCCACCTGATTCCAGGCTTTTGCCCCACCCTTGCAGGAGGAGCCCGCTTGTGGGATGGCTGCAAGCCTTGGCTCCACAGGCTGGTCAGGACTGCATGCCCACGTTCAGTAGCGGGACTCTGCCTGTTCTGGGCTTTTGGCTCCACCCCCGTGGGAGGAGCGACTCCCAAGTCAGGCCACAAACCTCAGTTCCGCCAGCAGGGCAGAGCTCTGCTTCTGTGCCCTTGCTCAAGGGCAGGTCTCTGCCCCTTCTGTGGCCCCTGCCCTTCCCCCACAGTCTGGATTGCAGGTGGCCCACAGCTGGGCCTGACCACTTTTGCACGTCCTCTCCTCCCCAGTTAGGCAAGACTGAGCTCACACCTCAATTGTGGCCAGCTGGCTTCCACCCTTGCCGACAGGACCACACTTCCATGTCCCACCACCGCCCACCCTCGGATGAGCCCTCAGCCGTGTGGGTGGGGGCATTGCAGCTCAGACCCTAACACTCACTACTGTAGTCCTGACAGCTCCCTACTTCTAAGCAACTCTACTCTGAGTGCTGCGGGACAGCTTGTTTGGCTGGTGTCCTGCTTCCCTTTGCTGATATTGCTGTTTCCAGGGGAAATATTCGCTTCATATTTGGGGAGTGACTCGTCCCAGTGGTTAGGGTGGCTGTCTCTCAAAGTGTTTCTCCCTGTGCCTCCTAGATTACACTCTCTTCCTGCTACTCTGGTCCTCTCCTCTCTTCCCGTCCCCCAGAGCTCTGGGTGAGTGGTTGTGAAAGAGGTTTTCTGTGCAGTCCCTTTAAGAAGAATCCTGGGTCTGAGAAATCAGTCTCTTTCTCACAATAAGTATCTTGTTTTGTTTCTAGCTAAATACTGTCCATACGCCTCCTCTAGGCTCTGGGGCTGCAGGCTGGGGCTTTGTTCCTGGGACTCAGGACCTTCCCCTCTCTGCTAAACTCACTTCCTGCCATGTGAATCTCTCCCAGCTGCTGTTCGCTCTGGGGAGTTGGGCAGCCTTCTCTGTGTTTCTGCTTTTCCTACCAGTCTCAGTGTGCCTTCTTCAGTGTTCCTTGGTTGAAGAGTCCTCTTAGTTTAGTCCAAAGTTGGTTTTTCCAGATGATGGTTCTTAAAATTAGTTTGTAATCCACTTTAGTTCTGGGAGGTGGAAATTGGTATGTCTGCCTACTCCATCTCCATCTTGTCTCTCTGGATTTGTTTCTTTACCTGTGAATCTGGAATGAAAATAGTAAGAGCTGCTTCATAAAATTATTGTGAGAATTAAATAAGCATGTAAAGAGCTTAGCATAATGCCTTGTGCATAGGAAGCATTTTTTTTTTTTGTATTTTTCTGAAGCTGGAAATGGGGAGAGATAGACAGATTCCTGCATGCACCCGACCGGGATCCACCTGGCACGCCCACCAGGGGCGATGCTCTGCCCACCAGGGGGCGATGCTCTGCCCCTCCGGGGCGTCGCTCTGCTGTGACCAGAGCCACTCTAGCACCTGGGGCAGAGGCCAAGGAGCCATCCCCAGAGCCCAGGCCATCTTTGCTCCAATGGAGCCTTGGCTGCGGGAGGGGAAGAGAGAGACAGAGAGGAAGGAGGGGGGTGTGGAGAAGCAAATGGGCGCTTCTCCTATGTACCCTGGCCGGGAATCGAACCCGGGTCCCCCGCACACCAGGCCGACGCTCTACCGCTAAGCCAACCGGCCAGGGCCTGAAAGCATTTAATAGATAACTAAGTGGCTTATTATACTTTATATTCTACTTTAGAGTGAGATTACATTTTGGTGCAGTGCAGGGAGAGATCTAGTACCTATAAGATTCTGTAGTGCATTGTTAGCACACCCTAAGATGTGATGTGTGTTCCTTTGTTTCCCCTTATTAGCCTAGCCCTAACACATCCACTTCCCTGCAACAGAAAGGGGCCAGACTTTAAGACAGGGTTCCCCAAACTACGACCTGTGGGCCACATGCAGCCCCCTGAAGCCATTTATCAGGCCCCCGCCGCACTTCCAGAAGGGGCATCTCTTTCACTGGTGGTCACTGAGATGCATCCTGTGCTCCTGGAGTACTATATGTGGTGGTGCTGCAAAGCGCAGTGTCGCTCATGTACAGTACTACTTCCGGTGACGTGGGATGCATGCGTCATGGCTCCAGAAGCACACCATATCACTTGTTAATGGCTAGCAGTGACAAATATGGAACCGGACATTGACTATCTCATGAGCCAAAAGCAGGTCCATAGTTCCCATTGAAATACTAGTCAGTTTGTTGATTTAAATTTACTTGTTCTTTATTTTAATTATTGTATTTATTCTCTTTTTTACTTTAAAATAAGATATGTGCAGTGTGCATAGGAATTTGTTCATAGTTCTTTTTTTATAGTCCAGCATTCCAATGGTCTGAGGGACAGTGAACTGGCCCCTGTGTAAAAAGTTTGGGGACCCCTGCTTTAAGAACTGGCTAGATATACCATAACATTTTTTAACCAATCATCTCCTGATGAGCACTTGGGCTACTTCCAAATCTTGAATATATAATGCTGCAATGAATATATTCTTTCAAATTAGTGTTCTTCAGATATATTCCCAGAAGTGGATTTGCTGGGTTTTAAGGCAGTTCCATTCTTAATTTTATGAGGTAACTCCTTACTTTTTTCCACAGTGGCTGCACCAATCTGCATTCCTACTAATAGTGCATGAGGGTCCCCTTTACTTTACACACAAATCAACATTTGTTGTTTGTTGATTTATTGATGATAACCAATCTGACAGCTGTGAGGTAATATCTCATTGTGATTTTAATTTACATTTCTCTGATGTTATTGATGTTGAGCATCTTTTCATGTTGGCCATTTGTATATGTTCTTTCGAGAAGTGGCTGTTCAGGTCTTTTGCCCATTTCTCAATTTTTTTTGGTGCTGAGTTTTATAAGATCCTTTTAAATTTTAGATATTAAGCAAATCTTACCTTTTGCAACAGCATAGATGTACCTAGAGATTACTATGCTAAGTGAAATAAGCCAGGCAGAAAAAGACAAGTTCCATATGACTTCATTTATATTTAGAATCTAATGAATAAAATAAACTAATGAAGTAAATAAAAGCAGACTCAGCCTGATCAGGAAGTGGTGCACTGGAAAGTGCATCAGTCCAGGATGTTGAGGACCCAACCATAGACATGACCCCATAGTCACTGGCTTGAGCCCAAGGTCGCTGGCTTGAGCAAAGGGTCAATGACTTGGCTGGAGCCTCTAGTCAAGGCACATATGAGAAAGCAGTCAACGTACAACTAAGGAGCTGCAACGAAGAACTGATGCTTCTCATCTCTCTCCTTTCTTGTCTGTCCCTGTTTGTCACTCTATTTTTCTCACACACAAAAAACAGAAACAGACTCATAGATATGGAAAATTGACTGACAGTTGTTAGAGTGGAAGGCGGTTAAGGGATTGGGTGAAAAAGGTGAAGGGATTAAGCAAAGGATAAAACCTCATTGACACAGACAACAGTATGGGGATTAGTAAAAGGAAAGGTGGTAGGACATATAGAAGAGGGTAAAGGGGGGATAAATGGTGATGAAAGGAGACTTGACTTAGAGTAGTGAATATACAATACAGTATACGAATGATGTATTATAGAATTATACATCTGAAACCTATATAATTTTATTACCCAATGTCACCTTAATAAAGTCAATAGTTTTTTTTCTTTTTAATCAGTACTAGAAAAAAATAACTACCTAGATCCTATCACTTAAATTATCTGCTAGTATAGAATTTATAATCCTATAATTATAATTTATAAATTCCTTGAGACCATAAGTAATACCTCTATTTTATTTTATTTTATTTTTATTTGTGTCAGGGTAAGAAAAATGGCCTTGAGGTCCAGTATGTACCTAGCAACTGCATTCTAGATTGAATAGTAGCCCCTAACATTACCTAAACAGGAGTTTAAGACAAATCCTTTCTTAGCATCAGAGAATCTTACAGTTGAAATTGGGTATTCCAGTCACTTTTTGTTCACGATGATATGGAGCGTAATTAAATTGTGTATATAGTGTATATACATACTCATTTGAATGATAGTGGAAACAATAGCATAGTCTGATGAGTAGAATTTAGAATTAAAATATATAGTAGAACACATTAAAATGTTTGGTCTTGACTGAACAGGTGGTGGTGCAGTGGATAGAGCATTGGACTGGGATGCAGGGGACCCAGGTTAGAAACCCCAAGGTCACCATCTTGAGCAGGGGCTCATCCGGCTTGAGTGTGGGTCATAGACATGACCCCATGGTCACTGGCTTGAGCCCGAAGGTCAATAGCTAGAAGCCCTAGGTCGTTGGCTTGAGCCCAAGTTCACTGGCTTGAGCAAGGAATCACTCACTCTGCTGTAAACCCCCCCCGGTCAAGGCACATATGAGAAAGTAATCAGTGAACAACTAAGGAGCCACAACGAAGGATTGATGCTTCCCATCTCTCTCCTTTCCTGTCTGTCTGTCCCTATCTGTCCCTCTCTTTGTCTCTCTCTCTGTCACAAAAAAGAAAGTGGTATTAGTCTTCATAAGAGATTATCAATCTTATATAAAAATTCCTTAAGAAAAAAAATTCAGCTCAGTGGATAGAGTGTTTGCCCTGGCAAATTGACGTCCCAGGTTTGATTCCCAGTTAGGGCACACAGGAGAAGTGACTAACTGTTTTCTCTCCCTTTTCCTTTCCTGCAGGCAGTGGTTTGATCAGTTCGAGTGTAGCCCCTACACTGAGGATAACTCGATTGGAGTGCATCAGCCTCAGGCCTAAAAATAGCTTGGTACTGGAGCATCGGCCAAAGATGGGTTTGCTGGGTAGATCTTAGTCTGGGCACATGTGAGAGTTTGCTTCACTATCTCCTCTCCTCTCACCTAAAAAAAAAAAGAATGAAAATTCATACAAAATCCCCATATCATGAAGATGGACCAGGAAATGTAGTGGAAAAAACTTAACCTTTAAATTAGAAACATCTAGATTTGATAGAAACATCTATATTTGAATGCCAACACTGTCACCTACCAGCTTTGTGTCTTTGTGTAAATTACTTAACTTCTTTGAACCTCAGCATTCTAATCAGTAATATGGTGGTAATAGAATCTATATTACAGGGTTTTTATAAATATTAAATGAAATAACATTTGTAAAACACCTACATTTAGCTACACTTAAGTGGCTTTCTATAAATGATAGTGATAATTGGTATGAGTAATAAGAAGACAATATCTGTTTTTAAGTCTTGTCTGAACACAGTATGACTCGAAATTTCTGTGATTTTGGGAATAATTACTGAATACCTTCTGATACCAGAAAGCATCTATGGTGGATGAACCCAAAGCTTCTCTAAACCCAGAAACTAATGTTTGTGAAACTTTTGAACTTCAATCTTTCTGTGCTTTGCTTAATGCAGCTGTTATGTCTCTACTATGGAATGTGCTCTCAGTGAGGTGCTCTGTTAGGCTTTGGAGATTTCTGAGGGCTTTATCTTCTAATCAATTTTGTTCTAGGATTTCCAAGTCGTATTTTAGAAAATAAAGACTTACTTTGCTAGTTGGGGAAAGAAAAGAGTCTGTGTGCAAACAGTAATCATTAACAATATCTTTCTGCACTCAAGTCTTGAGTAAATGGAATGTACACAGGTATATTGAAAATTCCACAGTAATTAGTACTTTAAGAGTGTCAAAAATATCTGATGTTGAAAAAGGTGGCTAAAGTATAATTAAAATCTAATTGAATGAGTTTTCTTCAATTCATTTTCGAGAACATTAATATAATTTGGTGGACAACATATTTAATACAGAGGACTTCTTTGAAGACATATTTCTGGATAACAGCTAATCTTTGAGAAGTACAACTCAGTCACACTCAAAAACTGATGTATATTACTTTTAAATAAGCCTTCATAGGTTTGCTGATTATAGCCACCAGAGTTTTCTCAAACTTTCCTGACTTTTATCAAACCTTCATAGAAAGTATTTTCAGATTTCCAGTATAATGCAAGTTTTCAAAAGAGTACTTTACTTCCTTTATATGGTTGGGCTTATTTTTTTCCAGCTTTATTGAGGTATAATTGGCTTATCTACTTGCTTCTAAAACATCGAGTATGGAAAGGGTAAAAAATGGTCACTTTCCAATGGAGAAACCTGGAAGAGATTATCTTAATCAAGTAATCAAGATTACCACCACTATCAATAAGTCATGTTGATATTGTGTGCCCCCTATTATATTATATATAAAAGGCACATCTTTGCAATATGCTTCCCACAAACCCCTAGTTCCAATATAATCATTGGAAAAACTTCAAACAAACCTGAATTAAGGGACATTCTACAAAATATCTGGCCAGTTCTTCTCCAAACTGTCAAAATCATGGGAAACAAAAAAGTCTGAAAAACTGTCCCAGACCAGAGGAGGCTAAGGAAACATTACTGAATGTAATATGGTATCTTGAAAGGGATATCTTGAAGGGATCTTGAAACTAAAAAGAGGACCTTAGTGGAAAAACTAGTGGAATTCAAATAGTCTGGACTTCAATTAATAGTGCTGTACCAACGTTGGTTTCCACTGTGAGGTAAGATGTTAACAACAGGGAAAAAAGAGTGGCAGCTATCTGGGAATTCTCTGTATTATAGCTGCAAATTTTCTGTAAATATAAAGTTATTCAAAAATTGAAGTTTCTTAAAATAAAAAACCCTAAAAATAAAACATTTTGGTGGTAATGAATTTAAAACAGTATATTGATCAATCAGTATTATATAATTTGTGTCCAGCCTGAAGATGAGCACTGTCAAGAAACAAGCAAAAGGCATGGCCCATACTTTCAGATGGTTTATAAACCAAAGAGATGAGAATTTGACATGTGAAGAGATTAGCAAACATTGGTATTGCAAGTATTTGATTAAGCTCTAAACTTACTGATACAGATGGCAGGAAGTTAAAGAGTGAAGGCTGGAGTTGCCATCAAAAGGCTTCACAGAGGGATTGAACTTGGATGAATGGTTAGAATTGCATCCAGTAGTGAGGAGACTTGCAATTGAAAGGAACAGAAAAATCCCTGAGGTCTTAAGTAGAATAGACTCAGAGGAAAGTAAAGTCAACCTGATCTGATATGGGAGAGGGAAGGGAATGAATATCCATGGAAAGGTAGCTAGAGCAGACAGAGCCTTTATGTGGAACTTTGAAAGGAAGCTTTTGAGCCCTGGCAAAGTAGCTCTGTTGGTTAGAGCATCATTCCAGTACACCAAGGTTATGGGTTCAATCCTTGGTCAGGGAACATACAAGAATCAACAAATTGTCCTGACCAGGTGGTGGCACAGTGGATAGTGTTGGACTGGGACGCAAAGGACCCAAGTTCGAAACCCCGAGGTTGCTGGCTTGAGTGTGAGCTTATCTGGTTTGAGCAAGGCTCACCAGCTTGATTCCAAAGTTGCTGGTTTGAGCAGGGGTCACTGGCTTGGCTAGAGTCCCCTGCTCAAGGCACATATGAGAAAGCAATCAATGAACAACTAAGGTGTCACAACGAAGAGCTGATGCTTCTCATCTCTCTCCCTTCCTGTCTGTCTGTCCCTATCTGTCAATAAATTGTGCGTGTGTGTGTGTGTGTGTGTGTGTATGTAACAGAAAGTTAAGCCTTTGGGGTGGGATTTAAATTAGCCACAGGGATCAAGTGTAACAGCAGTAGGATTGCAGTTTATGTTTTAATTTTGTGGCTTTTATCCATTAGTTAAATCTATGTCTATCATTTATTAAGCTGCTAATACCTCTCTAGGCATGTACATCTGGTAAGGCTATGTAGGGATGTAGTTCACATGCAAGAAGTAAAAGTACAGGCATGCTCATATTCTGGATTAAAAAGGTTTTTCTTGATTAAGTGTATGTCAGTTCTGAATAACCTCATCTATAGGCTTTGTGTTATATGCAACTTTTTTCTGTCTATACTCTTTTCCAGAGTCAAAAATAACTTTAGTATTTTTGTCTGTTGCTAACTCAGTTGAAGCTTGTTTTTACTTTCATATGAGCAGTGAATTCATTGTATTCTGATAATTTTGTTCCTCAGAAAGGTTGTTGGACTTTTTTAAGTGATAAGTACACTGTTGGTTTAAAAATAATAAAAATGGGAAGGATCTGATGCCTTTGCATTTTCTTATCTGTTTCTTTTTAAATTAAAGCACAGAAACTACTATCCTCTACACCCGTGATGTCAAACCTTTTTATAAAAACCCTGGGCGTAGTGGAGCAACCAAATGATGCCTCGATTGGCCCACCATGAAAGCTGGAATGCCCACTAGTGAGTGGGAGGGACCAGGCTGACCAGCACTGCAAAAGTAGGTGGTTTTTATAAAAAGGTTCACCATCACGGCAGTCTACACCAACTTTGCCCACTCATAACTATTAAGTGGCTGACCTTAATTTATTTATTTTTTTAAATGGCTTTCTCTGGACAAAGTGAAGACATAAGCTGCATTGTTCTCCATGTAGTTAATAAGAAACCAGAGGTCTCATCAATTTTTTTCTTCTGTATACATGCTACCTATATGCAAGCAAGATTACAAATTGGTGGGCTCAGGAATTTATTGAGGCCAATTTAGACTGATCAAGGGGAAAGAGACCATAATAACTAGGCATTCAAATCCATTAAATAGAACTATTTGGAAAAGACCATAAGATATCTCAACTTTTATTGTTTTTCTGGTCAACTAATATCATATAGTTTATAAGGAATTCTTTCCTGTATGTTAGCCTCATCTCCCTAGCTAGATTGAAAATTCCAGTATGTACTGCATATAGTAGAAAAGAACAGGGCTTTGCAGTCAGATTTAGATTTGTAATTTGGTGCAGGCAATCAAAACCTGTCTTCTTGGGCAGGTTCCTTAACTTATGTGAGCCTCAGTTTTTTTGTTGTAAAGTGGGGATAGTCATACCATAACCTTTCAGAAATGTTGTGAAGATTTGAAAGGATATATGTAAATAGCCTCACAAAATATTTGCTACTCAGTAAGTATTCAATAAGAGTCTCTGTGTCTCCCATTATTTTGGGCAGAGCTTAATCCAATAGTAACATATACAGTGAGAGACTTTGAAATGACCAGGGAGGCCATTTTTTCTGCTTTTTCATGTGAACTTCTGTTAGAGTTTATATAGGAACAACTATGGACACAATTCTAATGCAGATAAATAAAGTTTACTGTCTTCCTTACCTGTGTCTCACCAGGTAGTTTCTCCTTCCACTCCAAACATGTATACTGCCTGCCCTTTCTATGAAGACCAAAGTAGTAAATCAGTAATGGTAGGGTTTCAGGCATCAGAGGATAGAATTTTAAGGTAGGATGGGACTCCCAGTGCTCCATATTTCACAGCCTTCTGGATCTGAAGGAATGGGAGAGGGATGAATATTTCTTTTGGCTTTAGAAAAAAGTACAAGCAGATAAAAGTGACAGAAAACAAAAGGCTGTATGAATTAAGTTATTTAGGACTATTTTATTTATTTAAGAAAAAACTTTTTTAACCCAGAAGTGGGCATAAATATATTTTCTTTACTGTGACCATGTTAAGACATTGCTATTTTTGAAAACTTACCATTAATATACAATGTCTCTATTTCATACCAGGCTCTATCTTTATTGAGCTTACAAGAAAAAAAAAGAAATAAGAAGACGGGTTAACATCTTTTAGACATGGTTAGACTTGGAACTAAAAAGGACATAACAACAGTAATTATTCTTCTTCTTTTGGCAGTAGTAAAATAGCAAATTTTAGATTGTGTTCTTTTGCTGCCACATCTTGGGACATCTGTCAAGAGAGAACTTTAGTGAGCTGTAGGTAGAGAGGTAGGGGGAAATCAAGAAAATACTTTTTGACCTGAAGTCAGAGCACATATAAGAATCAACCAATAAATGCATAAATAAGTGGAACAACACATTGATGTTTCTCTCTGACTCTCTCTTTCTCTCCCCCCTCTCTAAAAATTAATTAAAAAATATTAATAGTTATCATAACCCAGATTGGTTGAAGACTTGCTGATAAAGAGTTATGAATTATAATTTGAATTATAATTTCTACATGGTTGATTGTGATCAAAGCATTTTTGAAAATATTGCAGAACAGACAAGCTGAAAACAAGTATCTCTTGCTGTGTGCGGTAGTGCCGTTAGATTAAGCAATAGGAAACCAGTGGCATAAGGACTCATGACAGTACTCATTTAAAAATGCACAGAGATCTCTCTGGTTACTAAAGGACTGAATGGTGGCAACACTGCAGTTGTCCAGTGTCAAACAGACTGGAGATTTAGATTTGATTTTCCTTTTAGTTATATTCTGTAAGTAGATTAGCAAAAAACTGAAAAGGCAGCTTTAACTACTATTCACTGTACCTTCACCCTCACTGTTAACTATTTAGATATGGGCTAGGCAAAGACAGGCTTGTTATTTTCCTATAAAGTGGGTAGTCTACTTTAGGGTAGCATTTGGAATAAACAATCAATTGGAGGGAATCTATATATCTGAATTTCTCTTTGAAGAAGTTGACTAAGTAACAAAATATAACCTGTAGAAAATGACAAAATTTATACCTATATAATTGTTTATTCATTAGTAACCTTAATTATGCAGAAAAATTTAGTCATAGAAATTGTGAGCATCTGGCCCTGGCTGATTGGCTCAGTGGTAGAGCATCAGCCCAGTGCATGGAAGTACTGAGTCTTATTCCTGGTCAAGGCACACAAGAGAAGTGTCCATCTACTTCTCCACCACCCCTCCCCCCTTTCTCTCTCTCTCTCTCTCTCACAACCATGGCTTGAACGGTTTAAGCAAAGATACATATGAAAAATCCCTTAGCAACACATGTTAAGTACTAAAGAATGATAGAAGTGTGTTCCAAACTTAGTATACAGACTTAGTTCTTATATCTTGTTATTTAGTTCCTGATCTAAACAGTGAACATCAAATATCAAGACTTGGAGTGACTCTGAGGATTTTAACACACTCAAGGAAAGATTCACTTCTGTCAACCACATAATGTTTGTTAAGACAGGTTGTAGAGTTGGGTTGTTTGTGAAGTCCTTCAAAAAGGGCTGAAACTAAGAAAGGCTTGTAGATAATCAGAAATCAAAGCTTCCCACCATGCATACATTTGAGTTAACTGCATTTCAGTTTGCTTTTCTTTTGTGACAGAGAGAGAGAGAGAGAGAGTGAGAGAGAGAGAGAGAGAGAGGGAGAGGGAGGGAGGGAGATGGGGACAGATAGGGACAGACAGGAAGGGAGAGAGATAAGAAGCATCAAGTCTTTATTGTGGCACCTTAGTTCATTGATTGCTTTCTCGCATGTGCCTTGACTGGGGGGCTACAGCAGACTGAGTGATCCATTGCTCAATCCAGTGACCTTGGGATCAAGCTAGTAAGATGTGTTCAAACCAGGTGAGCCTGTGCTCAAGCCGGCGACCTCAGGGTTTTGAACCTGGGTCCTCTGATGCTCTATCCACTGTGCCACCGCCTGGTCAGGTGCATTTCAGGTTATTGATATGCATCAGCCAGCCTTACTTTTTCATCATTAGATATGGAAAAATTTTTTAAAATTTTAAAAAATTATTTTTGCTAATAACAAAATAATAAAAAAGGAAAACCATATATTTTCTGTGAAACCACAAATCTTCATCCATGTCTGAATTTATGCTGGTTCACAAAAAATGACTTTTGTTGAATCTGAAAATAACAACAGAAAACTGTTTCTTCAACAAGGGTTCCTTGTCCTTTGGGTCCTAGATTAAGAAGAAACAGCAAGATGTGCTTGGTTTTTTAGAAGCTAACAAAATAGGATTTGAAGAAAAAGATATTGCTGCCAATGAAGAAAATCGGAAGTGGATGAGAGAAAATGTACCTGAAAACAACCGACCAGCCACAGGGTATCCTCTCCCGCCACAGATTTTCAATGAAAGCCAGTACCGTGGGGTAAGAAATCAATTTAAATTCATCAAAAATTACCTATATAAATGTATCAATATAGACCCTGGACATATAGCTTTACATTTCTTCATTTTTATTCCAACCAGAGCAGTTGTATCATTATTTCTGGTATGTCCATGAATGAGTCTCTGAAAAGAGTCTCTGAAAATAATGTCTTATTTTCTGCTTGAAGCTAGTAATACTTTAATTTTCGTATCATTAATGAATTTTGTTAAAACTTTAATTTAGCTCATTGACCGTGTGTAAGGAATGAGGGAATTATTGTTATTATTATTATTATTATTATTTGCATTTGTGACTGGTATGTTCAAATATGCAACTTTGAATAGTCTACATGAGGTATGTATTTTCCTTTATGCTTCATTCGCTGTATATTTAAGTACTATTTATAACTTATACACATATAGGCACAATGGCAATTACAAATATAAATGAAACACAGCATTTTCTCTTAAGTTGGTTACGAGTGGGCTGTGGGAAGAATCATACATGCCTGAAACTATGAGAGTGGTTTTGAACTCATGGTACAGAAAGCATATGTAAGATTATAAAACTTTTCACTAAAGAATTGTTTGTATTGCTATATCCTCAAAATTTACATTAATGAGGAACAGATGTTGTGATGCTGGTGGTTGAAGCCAGAAAGGTTCGCACCAAATTTGGGAAGAGGATAGAGGAACTGCGAATTTGGAAAGTGTAGGGCCATACCTGTTTATTGGAGGCTTGCAAAGACAGGTGAGAGAATAAACAAAGAAAAATCTACATTTTGCAGTGAAGGGCAGGGGATCAGGAAAACCTCACCTCACAGTGGCACGAGAGCAATCTGGGAGAATTGCCTTCCCGAGGGCAAGCACCCATAGCCTTACATAGACTATACACATGTGGTGCTGCCATGTGCTCATGCACTAATCAGGGAAAGTGCTTGCAGCTGGCAAACCAGTGAGCAAATCTAACACATCTGCTTTCCCACAGATGTTTTTAGAGCCAGCAATCCAAATCTTCTAGGTCAAAAGTTTATATGGGGCTGAGAGAGACAGTTTTTGGTAGAGATCTTTTCATGTACCAATTCAAAATATCTCAGGGATAAGTATAACAAATTTGAGAAGTTCATCACCACAAAGGAATTTGTGAATTGAATTTGTCCATTCTGAATGGGGGATTGAAATTTTCATCTGTTGGTGCAAACACAGCCAATGTGTAAAAACGTACTCTGCAGATAAGGAAAAGGCAATTATGCTATTATTTAGATAATGAAACCTCAGTTGCACTATATTTGAAATTTCTGAAAATTGGTGAATCGAAGAGTCTGGGAGAGGCCTCAGAGTTCATACAGTCCAATCTAAGCCAACACATATTGCCTTTTTTTAAAGCAGATATTTCAATTGTTTATATTTTGAGAACAAACTTACTGTGGGTTATAAGAATATGTTGGAGAAACAACATTTACCTAGTTTATTTCTCCTTTGGAAACCACATGGCAAGGGAATGGAGTATGTTATAGAAATAAGGCAAATATCACTGAGAAATGGGAAGATGGAAAGTAACGGGCAGGAGATAAGACTCAACCAAACAAATCAACATTTCTTAGTGGAAAAGGAATCTAACTTCCAGTGAGTGCTTGCTGTGTTCTGGGACTGAGTTAGGAGTTTAATAACAATAAGAGTGAAGATTTATCTCTGTACAGACACTTAGAAGAGTATATTCCAACCATTCATACAAAACCTATGTAAGCTATTATGCTACAAGTTTTATGTGTATCATATCAATCAGTTCTCACATTAATCCCATGAAGTATTGTTATTTTATTGGTGAAGAAATTGAGGTGTAGAAGAGTTTAATTGATTTCTGAAGTCAAACAATTATTAAATGATACAGTTAGTATTTAAACTTAACTGCGCCTTACTCTGAAGCTCTTACTCTTTTTGTTAAATCACTGCATTGTTCATTTTCCTGTTTATTCAAAATTCCCATCTTCATTATTTTCTTGCACCATTTTGTATTGTGGCAGGAGAGGCTATAACCTCAGCAAATTATATTTCCTAATTTACATTGCCAACTGGCTGCCTATTAGGTTTGGCTGATAATGAGAGATCCTGGTCAAAAGAGTAGACAACAGGAGGAAAGGAAAAGCCAAAATATCCCCCACTTTTCCATTTGGAGGGCTCATTAGAGTGGCTGAATTTCCGTTAGGGTACCAGCTCTACCAGGTACATCAGCTCCTGGGTCCTGTAGTAACACCTTCACCACTTTTTCTTTCTGCCTTGGATTTGGTAGCAGCCCCTTACCATTAGCTAATCTCTGGGTTGCCTCATCATCACATGTTTGCATTTCAGCTTTTTAATCTATTGTCAGTAATTCTCTTTTTATAATTGATTTTAATTTATTATGTTTACATAGATTCTAGTGTTGCCCCCAAATGCATCCCGCCTCCCTCTTATTCCCCTCAACATTTCCCTTGACCCTCTCCCCATCACGCCCTCCCCCCTTCCCTTCAGCTTTATCCAATCCTACCATCCCCTTTCCCTCTGTCCTCTTTTCCTCTGGTCCCTTTGATCTCTCCTCTGTCTCAATTCCATTCCTCAGTTCACATTGTTCATTGGATTCCTCAAATGAATGAGCTCATATGATATTTTTATTTTTCTGCCTGGCTTATTTCACTTAACATAATAGTTTCCAGGTCCATCCATGTTGTTGCAAAAGATAAGATTTCCTTCTTTTTCATGGCCCCATAGTATTCCACTGTATATATGTACCACTGCTTATTAATCCACTCGCCCACTGATGGACACTTGGGCTGTTTCCAGATCTTCGCTATTGTAAACAATGCTGCCATAAACATGGGGGTGCATTTCTCCTTTTGAAATAGTGCTATGGTGTTCTTGGTGTATATTCCTAAAAGTGGGATAGCTGGGTCAAAAGGCAGTTCGATTTTTAATTTTTTGAGGAATCTCCATATTATTTTCCACAGAGGCTGCACCAGTCTGTATTCCCACCAGCAGTGTAGGAGGGTTCCCTTTTCTCCACATCCTCTCCAGCACTTATTCTGTGTTGTTTTGTTGATGAGCGCCATTCTGACTGGTGTGAGGTGATATCTCATTGTGGTTTTAATTTGCATTTCTCTGATGATTACTGATGTTGAGCACTTTTTTATATGCCTATTGGCCATCTGTATGTCCTCTTTGGAGAAGTGTTTATTCATTTCTTTAGTCCGTTTTTGGATTGGATTGTTTATCTTCCTGGTGTTGAGTTTTACAAGTTCTTTATAAATTTTGGTTATTAACCCCTTATCAGACGTATTGTCGAATATGTTTTCCCATTGTGTAGTTTGTCTTTTTATTCTGTTCTTGCTGTCTTTAGCTGTGCAAAAGCTTTTTAGTTTGATATAGTCCCATTTGTTTATCCTATCTTTTATTTCACTTGCCTATGGAGATAAATCACAAATATATTGCTGCGAGAGATGTCAGAGAGCTTACTGCCTAAGTATTCTTCTAAGATGTTTATGATTTCACACCTTACATTTAAGTATTTTATCCATTTTGAGTTTATTTTTGTGTATGGTGTAACCTGGTGGTCTAGTTTCATATTTTTGCATGTAGCTGTCCAATTTTCCAACACCATTTGTTAAAAGAGGCTGTCTTTACTCCACTGTATGCTCTTACCTCCTTTGTCAAATATCAGTTGTCCATAGAGCTGTGGGTTTATTTCTGGGTTCTCTGCACTGTTCCATTGATCTATATGCCTGTTCTTATGCCAGTACCTAGCTGCTTTGAGTACAATGGCCTTGCAGTATAACTTGATATCAGGAAGTGTGATACCTCCCTCTTTATTTTTCTTTTTCAAGATTGCTGAGGCTATTTGTGTTCCTTTATGGTTCCATATAAATTTTTGGATTATGTGTTCTATATCTTTGAAGTAAGTCATTGGTATTTTAATTGGTATTGCATTGAATTTATAAATTGCTTTGGGTAATATAGACATTTTGATGATGTTGATTCTTCCTAACCATGCGCACAGTATGTGCTTCCACTTGTTTGTATCTTTCTTGATTTCTTATATCAACGTCTTATAACTTTTCAAGTACATGTCTTTAATCTCCTTGGTTAAATTTACTCCTAGGTACTTTATTATTATTTTTTTGCAATAGTGAAGGGGATTGTTTCCTTAATTTATCTTTCTGACAGTTCATTGTTGGTGTATAAAAATGTCTCTGATTTCTGAGTATTCATTCTATATCCTGCCATGTTGCTGAATTCATTTATCAGGTCCAGTAATTTTTTGACTGAGACTTTAGGGTTTTCTATATACAGTATCATATCATCTGCAAATAATGATAGTTTTACTACTTCTTTTCCAATTTGGATACCTTTTTTTTTTCTTCTTGTCAGATTGCTGTTGCGAGGACATCCAGAACTATGTTAAAGAACAGTGGTGAAAGGGGGCACCCCCACCTTATTCCTATTCTTAAGGGGATTGCTTTTAATTTTTGCCCATTGAGTATGATGTTGGCTGTGGGTTTGTCATAGATGGCCTTTATCATGTTTAGGTATGTTCCTTGTATTCTCACTTTGCTGAGAGTTTTATCTTGAATGGGTGCTAGATTTTATCAAACGCTTTTACTGCATCTATTGAAATTATTGTGTGGATTTTCTCCTTCCTTTTGTTTATTTGATGAATCACATTGATTGATTTGCAAATATTGTACCAGCCTTGCCTCCCCAGAATAAATCCCAGTTGATCATGATGTATGACTTTTTTCATATATTGCTGGATCCAGTTTGCTAATATTTTGTTGAGGATTTTAGCAGCTAAATTCATCAGGGATATTGGCCTATAATTTCCTTTCTTTGTGTTGTCTTTGCCTGGTTTTGGAATCAGAATTATGCTCACCCCATAAAATGAAAGTTGGAAGTCTTCCTTCTTCTTGAACTTTTGGAAATAGCTTGAGAACGTTAGGAGTTAGTTCTTTGAATATTTGGTAGAATTCACTTGTAAAGCCATCGGGCCCAGGGCTTTTGTTTCCTGGGAGTTTTTTGATAATTGTTTCAATCTCATTTGTTGTAATCTGTCTAAGTTTTCTGATTTTTCCAGATTGGTTTTTAAAATATTATATGTTTCAAAAAATTTGTCCATTTCATCTAGGTTGTCTAATTTTTTGGCATGCAGTTCATCATAGTATTTTCTTACAATCCTTTGTATTTCTGTTGTGTCAGTTGTTATTTCTCCACTCTCATTTCTAATTTTACTTATTTCAGTCCTCTCTCTTTTTTATTGGTGAGTCTGGTTAAAGGTTCACCAATCTTGTTTACCTTTTCAAAGAACCAGCTCCTGGTTCCATTAATCCTCTGTATTGTTTCTTTAGCCACTATGTCATTTATTTCCTCTCTGATTTTTATTATTTCTTTCCTTCTACTACCTCTGGCCTTTACTTGCTGTTCTTTTTCTAGTTCTTTTAGATGCAAGGTTAAGTTATTTATTTGAGATTTTTCTAGCTTCTTAAGGAATGCCTGTAATGCTATGAACTTCCCTCTCAGTACTGCTTTTGCTGTGTCCCATAAATTTTGAGTTGTATGCTCATTATCATTCATTTCTAAGAATTTTTTGAATTCTTAGAAGAATTTATTCTAAGAATTCAAAGAATTTATTTCTTCTTTGATTTCATTGTTAACCCATTCGTTATTTAATATCATGCTATTTAGTTTACGAGTGTTTGAGTATTTTTCAGTTTTTCTTTTGTGGTTGATTTCTAGTTTCATGCCATTGTGATCAGAGAAAGTGCTTGATATGATTTCAATCTTCTTAAATTTGTTGAGACCACTTTTATGCCCTAACATGTGGTCTATCCTAAAGAGTGTACCATGAGTACTTAAAAAGAATGTATATTCTGCTGCCTTAGGGTGAAAGTTTCTGAAGATATCTATTAAATCATGTTGATCTATTGTATTCTTTAATTCTGCTGTTTCTTTGTTAATTTTCTTTCTTGAGGATCTATCTAGTGATATTAGTGGGGTATTGAAATTTCCTACTATTATAGTATTGCTGTTGATCTCACCATTTATATCCATCAAAGTCTGCTTTATATATTTAGGTGCTCCTATATTAGGTGCATAGATATTAATAATGGTTATATCTTCTTGTTGGATTGCTCCTTTTATCATTATGTAGTGACCTTCTTTAGCTCTTACATTAGTCTTTGTTTTAAAGTTCATTTTGTCTAATAGAAGTATTGCTACCCCAGATTTTTTTTCATTTCCATTTGCATGAAATATAGTTTCCATCCTTTTACCTTCAGTTTTGTGCATCTTTTGTTTTAAGGTGTGTCTCTTGTAGACAGTATGTGTACAGGTCCTGTTTTCTTATCCATGCAGCTACTCTATGTTTTTTGATTGGAGCATTTCATCCATTTACATTTAAGGTTTTTATTGATATGTAGTTATTTATTGCCATTTTATTCTTTAAAGCTGTATTCCTCTTTTGCTTTATTCTTTTCCCCTTTTGTTCTGTTTACAACAGGCACCTTATCATTTATTGCAGCATTGGTTTGGTTGTAATGAATTGAGTTTTTTTTTTTTTTTGTCTGGGAAGCTTTTTATTTCTTCTTCAATTTTAAATGATAGACTTGCTGGATAATGTAGTCTTGGTTGTAGGCTCTTGTTCTGCATTACTTTGACTATTTCTTGCCATTTCCTTCTGGCCTCAAGTGTTTCTGTTGAGAAGTTGGATGTCATCCTTATAGGGGCTCCTTTGTAGGTGATAGCCTTTTTTTCACTCTAGCAGCTTTTAATATTTTCTCTTTATCACTTAACTTTGGTATTTTAATTATGATGTGTCTTGGTGTAGATTTCTTTGGGTTTCTCTTTAATGGAATTCTCTGTGCTTTTTGAAATGTGTGACTTTTTCCTGCATCAATTTTGGGAAGTTTTCAGTTATGATTTGATTGAACAAAATCTCTCCCTTGTTCTTTCTCTTCTTCTTCAAGAACCCCTATGATGCGGATGTTATTTCAATTCATGTTGTCACAGAGCTCTCAGAGTTTTCTTAGACTTTTTGAGTCTCTTTTCTTTTTGCTTCTCTGCTTCTGTGCCTTTGTTTATCTTGTCCTCTAACTCACTGATTTGATCCTCAGCTTCATCCATCCTGCTTTTAATTTCTCCCATTGTGGTCTTCTTTTCTGATATTGTATTTGTCATTTCTGACTGATTCTTTTTTATTATTTCAATGTTCTTTTTTATACTTGCTATCTCTTTATTTAGGTGTTTATAATGACCATCTGTTGTTTTTTAAAGATCTTTGACCATCCTAACAATTGTTATTTTAAACTCTGCATCTGGTAAGTTGGTTATATCCAACTTGTTCAAGTCCTTTTCTGGGGATTTCTCTTGATTCGTTTGGGTTGCATTTCTCTGCCTTCCCATTCTGTCTGTGTATAAGATGAGTTTGGCCACTGGAGTCCAATCTATGTGGCCTCTGTGTTCCTTAGGTGTGGTCTGTCTTCAGGCCTGCCACCCCTTTTGCTGCTTCCTCGGTTGTTCGGGTATGGGCATTGCTGGTGTTGGTCCACTGCGGCTGTCACCACGGTTTCCGTGTCTCCTCCGTGGGCAGGGCTGTGTTCATGTGCCTGGGTCTACAAGCCTTGACCAGCCCCAGCCTTCACTCTGCCCAACTGCAAACATCAGCACCGAGGGCAGGGGTGAGGACCTTTGCTCAGCTGCGGATCTCTGCCAGATCCTGGGCTTTCACCCCACCCCTGTGGGTAGAGCTGTGCTCGAGCATCAGACCACAAACCCCGGCTCTGTGGGATGGAGGGGCTGTGTGCCCATGCTCAGCCATGGGTATCCACCTGTTCCTGACTTTTACCTTTCCCCTATAGGCGGGATCGCAGGTGGGACCGCTCTTGCTCACCTGGCGTGCAGCTGGGTAGGACCACTTTTGTGGGTCCCCTCCACCCCTGCTGGGTGGGACTGAGCTCAAACCAGGCCACAGTTGTGGGATCCTGGTTTCTGTCCCCACTGATGGGACTACACTTTTGCATCCTACTGCTGTCCACCCTCCAGCGAACCTTCAGCAGTGTGGGTGAGGGCACTGCAGCTCAGACCCTAGCACTCAATACTGTATTCCTGAAGGATCCCTTTTTCTAAGCTACTCTGCTCTGAGTGATGTGAGAAAGCTTGTTTGGCTGGTGTCCTGCTTCCCTTTGCTGGTATTGCTTGTTCCAGGGGAAATATTCACTTTAGATTTTGGGGGTGACTCAGCCCAGGGGTTAGAGTGGCTGTCTCTCAGTGTGTTTCTGCCTATGCCTCCTAGGTTATACTCTCTTCCTGCAACTTCAGTTCTCTCCTCTCTCCCCATTCCTCAGAGCCCTGAGTAAGTGGTTGTGAAAGAGGTTTTCTGTGCGGTCCCTTTAAAAAGAATCCAGGGTCTGAGAAATTTGTCTCTTTCTCACAAACAGTATCCTGACTTGTTTCACAGCTAAAACTGTCCATATGCCTCTTCTAGGCTGTGGAGCTGCAGGCTGGGGCTTTGTTTCTGGGACCCAGGACCCTCCCCTCTCTGCTAAACTCACTTCCTGCCATGTGAGTCTCTCTGGGCTGCCAGGAGCTGGGCAGCTCTCTCCACGGTTCCTCTTTTTCAACCAGTCTCAGTGTGGCTTCTTCAGTGTTCTTTGGTTGAAAAGTCCTCTTGGTTTAGTCCAAAGTTTGTTTTTCCAGATGATGGTTCTTAAAATTAAGTTGTAATCCACTTTGATTCTGGGAGGTGGAAGTTGGTATGTCCGCCTACTCCATCGCCATCTTGTCTCCCCTCAGTAATTGTTGATATTAAATTCCCTATTTAAACTACCTCAAGGTTTCTCAAGCTTGGCACTACTGACCTCTTGGATTAGACAATTCTTTGTTGTGGGCGGCTGCCTTGCACATTGTAGGATGTTAACAGCATCCTTGGCTTCTATCCTTCAATGCCAGAACCATCCTCACAGTTGTGAAAAAACAAAGCATGTCTCTAGACTCTGCCACTTGTCCCTGTTGGAAAAATTCCCTCTTGTTGAGATACAGTGAACTGTGGTGGTTTAGGTTTTTTTTATTTTATTTTAAGACTGGAATGTGACTGAAATAACTATTCTACCTACTTATGTGAAACTCTGATATAAATAAAAGATAAAAAATTTTAAAGTAAACTTTCTTTTGAATGAGCTTATGCTATCTACATGAAAACTAAAATGCATTTCTATGAAATTATAAATAATATGATACCAATAGCCTGACCAGGCATTGGCACAGTGAATAGAATGTTGGACTGGGACGTGTAGTGCCCAGGTTCGAAACCCGAGGTTGCCAGCTTGAGCCCAGGCTCATCTGGTTGGAGCAAGGCTCACCAGCTTGAGCCCAAGGTCACTAGCTTTAGCAAGGGCTCACTCAATCTGCTGTAGCCCCTCAGTCAAGGCACATATGAGAAAGCAATCAATGAACAACTAAGGATCTGCAATGAAGAATTGATGCTTCTCATCTCTCTCCCTTCCTGTGTGTCCCTATGTGTTCCTCTCTCTGACTCTCTCTGTCTCTGTCACACAAAAAAATGTGATACCATTATATGGTAGAATACATTCTGGATTAATGTTATTGGAATAGTGGAGATGAAAATAAATTATCTTTAATTTTCTTGAAGAAAACTCCTGTATAAGAAGCAGACTTTGTGACAGTCTGTTTGGTTTACTCTTATATTTTTAGCTCCAATAAAATGGATTGGAATGTAGTAGGTGCTCAACACATACTTGCTGAGTAAGTTGTTTAATCTGGCTTAATGAGAAACGAATGTTCTTTTCTCTCAGAATTGCAAGCAAAAAAGATAGGTGTTTGATACATTGAAGGCTAAGAAAAGGTAATATACTTTGAATCTAAAACACTTGAAACAATGACAGGATTCCCCTACATAGCATTATTTATCAAATTTCAATATAACTGAAGACCTATTTTCTTTCACACAAATTTAAAAAAAATGTGGTGTTTTTGTTGCTTTGTTGTTATTAACAAATGCCCCTTGCGTGACTGCTGGATTGTTTTAAGTAGTACTTTTGAGTGTGGATATGATATATCTATCTTTCTATCTATCATCTATCTATATTTTACCTTGAGTAACATATAAGTCATGTGTCTCAGTATGGAATTGGTATCTTGATCCAGTTAGTTTCTCTTTTGAACAGGGGTCCCCAAACTTTTTACACAGGGGGCCAGTTCACTGTCCCTCAGACCATTGGAGGGCCACCACATACAGTGCTCCTTTCACTGACCACCAATGAAAGAGGTGCCCCTTCTGGAAGTGCGGCAGGGGGCTGGATAAATGGCCTCATGGGGTGCATGTGGCCTGCGGGCCGTATTTTGGGGACTCCTGCTTTTGAATAATGAGCTCAAAGAAGTCTGCTCATATATGCCTGTTATTTAGTATTTATTACTTTGTCAACATCTAGGGTATATAAAAAGATGCCTGTGTTAATGCTTGTGGAGATTCCAGTGGCTTTACCAATTCTGACTGTTAAAAGAATCCCTAAATAAGGGAAATACTTAAGTTTCTTAGGGTGGGCGCAAATTTGGGGCCACCAATGGCTTGAGAGACTATAAACTTGATACCTCCAGATCCTCCAGGTGCCAGAAATTACACATTCTAGAAAAAACAAACAGACCTGTAACACTGTGATCTGTTGGTGAGGCGATCTCAAGAGAAGCCAGCAAGTTATGAATGCTTTCTACCTCTAATTAAACCAGATAAAATGCCGGGCTTATCTGTCTGTTTTAAATTGAATAACCGAAGGCCAGGTGTAGACAATGGCTGTGTTTTCAGAGTAGGTTGGCTATTGATTATGTCACAAATTCAGGCAATTCTATTTGTTTTCTTTGGAGTATACTTGGTAGCTTTGAGGATGACAGTGGGAAAAGAGTACAACCAAATTTCATCACATGAGGCTTTCTTGGATCTCCAGATAGAAACCTTTCAGTAGTCTGTTTGCTCTTCTGGTCATATTTCATGAAAATCACATTTTTTTTCCTTCTAAATACAGCAGATTCAGTATTCTTATGGCTTTGAACATATCTAGGTAATATCAGATAGGTTCTGAGATCACCTCTTCCTTAATAAATAATGAACGAAAAATAATGGGAAACTGTAACAGTGAACTCCTACCAGAATAACCTCTTACTAGCAAATAGTTGGCTGCTTTGGGCTGTGGAGAAAGCTACTTGTTCAGAGACAGATTTCAATTCTGTGTGATCTAACATAAAATATTTTTAAGTTTCTGCCCCACAGAATTGCATATCTTCTAACCCACATGAAATGAGATTCAATAAGTCTTGCCTCTTTACTATCTTTTCCAGAATTCTAACATTAATGGAGTTAGGTAAATTGATGCCACCAAAGAGCTTGAGTAGTCAAGCCATTTTGAATAAATGTCTTCTTTTTTTTCCTTTGGTTGCATATTGCTAATTCTTCTTGCTTTTTTTTTTTTTCACCAAGGACTATGATGCCTTTTTTGAAGCCAGAGAAAATAATGCAGTGTATGCTTTTCTAGGACTGACAGCTCCACCTGGTTCAAAGGTATGATTTTTGTTCTTTATAGGCCATTTTATTGCTGCTGAGCTTTTCACTCAGTATGATTTCCACTTTTAGTAAGTACTTAGGTTAAGGCAGAGGCCATACCACATTGCTGAAAGGAAATGTCTCTGCTCTGCTTGCACTTAATCCCTAGCAGGGAAGTAAGAAGTGTATAATCATATACGTTAGTATGTGAGTAAGAGGTAGGTAAAGTGAATTCTCTCCATCAGTCTGCTCAAGGAAGCAAATTTCTCATTGACCCATTCACAAATAAGTGGTAAGTATTTTAAAGACTCTGTTATTTCAGCTATCATTAGTGGTTCTATATGGATGTAAAACCTTTTATTCCATAGTAATTTTGGCACCATCTTCTGTCTTTGTGTGAAACAAATGTTAGAGTCATCAATTCAAATTACTGAGAGCATTTGAATCTCAAAACTGGTTACTAAATTGCTACCTAATTTGAGGCTTTTTCTCTGCCAAAAACAAATTATTTTTTCAAGCAGCAGTCTTTCCATTGAGACCATATAAATAAAAGAATTAAGAATGAAATTACCTATTTAATGAAATATCTCAAAGTTATGGTCTTGAAAAACACTTTTGCCTTTTACCATAGGTTTTCTCCACACTGGCTCCCTTGATCCAAATGTATGTCCCTTGTTCCATCAGTTTATATTTTGCTATTAGGAACTTTTTTTCCTGAGCTTTATATTTTATTTAATTGAATGACAGACCTGTTATTTTCATTTCATCTACCTTTAAATGCTTCTGAGTATATTGCTATTTTTGCCCATTTTAAATAGATTCCTTGAACTCTAGCTCCGTCTCCAACTTTGAGAGTTTGTGCTCTATTTGTGTTTTCACTAGAAATGATTTACTAACATTGTGATCTGGTTTACTGTGGAATTCTTTTTCCTTGTCAGACTTTGTTAAAATTGCTTATTTTAGGCTTTGTGTAATTTAAGTAATAAGAAATGCTCGATAAGGTATTTTTGTTTGAAAAAGTTAGTAAAACCCGAGTTAAGTCATTGATTTCAGTACATATTTTAGGAAGTATGAAAGGAAGGATACTTTGTATTATGTGACAATGACTCCCTCTCCTTTAATTAAAAGTAGAAGTCATTCATTCAGTTGTTCATTCAACAAGTATTTATTGAATGTCAAGCACTGACTGACATTGATAATGGGGCAAACACAGAGAATAATTCATAGTTCCTACTTTCAAAGTGTTTATAACCTAGTGAGGGACATATATACAAATAATTATATAACATGTGTTTACAAATAATTATAATTTAAGACATATTATGCTAAATTCCATACAATTGGTGTGAATAAAATGCTATATTTATCCAGGGGAAATAATCATGCATTAATAGTAAGGAGTCTGGGAAAGGGTTTGCAGGGGATGTGACAGAGCTCTTGAGGGTTCCAAAACCCTGATGTGACAGTAAAGCATCTATTACAGAGGCAGCAATAGAAACCACTGCATTGGGACATACTTGCACGTGATGTTAGAGTAGTCCCCCCTTATTTATGGTGGATACATTTGAAGACCTTCAGTGGATGCCTGAAGTCATGGATAGTATTGAAAGTTATATATACTATGATTTTTTCTATACATACATACCCATGATAAAGTTTGGTTTATAAGTTAGGAACAGTAAGGGAGTATCAACAGAAAGTAATTCTTTCTGCATAATTATAATGATATACTGTGATAAAAGTTATGTGAATGTGGTCTCTATCTCTCTACAGATTTATTGTACTGTACTTACTTTTTCACTTAAAGAAAGCACTTTATGATTTCTTTTCTACATATTCGAACTGCCAGCATCACTACTCTTTGCACTTTGGGGCTATTATTATGTAAAATAAAGGTGTTTTGAACACAAGCACTGCAACACTACAGCAGCTGATCTGATAACCAGCACAGCTACTGAATACCAAATGCATAAACAGTGTAGATATGCTGCACAAAGGATGATTCACGTCTCAAGTAGGACAGTCTTTTCCAGGGACCACTTTCTGCTTTTGACTATTAGTAACTTATGCTCATGTAGTCCAACAAAAATCCACTTGCATGTCTGCTTTGTGATATTTAAATCTGTTTGTTTGTTTGTTTTCATTTCAGGAAGCAGAAGCGCAGGCGAAGCAGCAAGCATGAACTTTCAACATTCTGCCTTAAGCATTCCAGAAAAGGAGTCTCCATTGTTTTTTTATATTATAACAGAGCTATCTAGGCTTCAAAAGAAATAGGTTTAGTGTTGAAATAATAGATTAGTTGGTGTTTTCGCATGCAAACAGTTGAAATGAGTACATAATTAAATGTGAATGTTATAATGAGGAGAATATGAGATGGACGTAAAATTTTAAGATGTCATGGAATAGTTTTGTTAACTGCCAAGGCATTTTATCTACTAAAATGATTTTATAAAGCAAACACTTGTATACTTCGTTGGTAATATTATTGCAGTTAAGTATATCTATAGGTCTACACTGAGGAAGATAAATAGGAGAGAGAGAAAGACTGTCCTTTGTTCCCAAATTGCCTCATTAATTTTAGTGAACAAAAACATGTATCTTTTTGATGTGACATTATTGTGACTAAAAATTAGTAGCAGGTAATTTTTATGGTATGGCATACATGGTAATTTCCTGTGGTAATTATAACATTCCCATTCTGCTGTAGTTGAAGCTTCTATTTACTGAAACACAGGTTTTCTAGGTTTCTAAATGTAGCTTTTAATTACATATTTCAATGATCAGAACAGATTATTTCACACGCACACACAAATAGATGCATTTAGTTGACAAGTTTCTTGCTTAACCACATAGCTATGATGCAATCATATTTTGAAGTTGCTTTTCCCAGTGAAATATGCATACCTATGTTATTGAAGTGGATGGTCAGTAGGTTTAACATGGCAACCTTTTGTAAAGAGCTCAGACTTTCAATTAACTGTTATACAATAGGTGAACATTCATTCCCCAATTTTTGGGTTTTTTTATTTTTTTTACTAAAAATATTTTAGTGGTTTCCCCCTTTTAAAACAAATTGTGATCACACATGCCACTATCTCTCAAATATTTTGTCTTTTTATTTAGCATGGACACATATGGTATAAATATACTGCTTAGAAAAATTAGGGGATATTTCAAAATGAATCTGAAGCAATAAAAAGAAGCATTTGATTTTTTTTATTAAACAAGAACATCAGAAAAGCAAACAACAAGTCAAAGAAAGTTGTTCTATCATACAAATAAGATGCAAAACCAACTTTTATTTCATTGGTGAAAATGCACTATACAAAAGGCAGAAAGTATTGAAGTATCTTCACGTTCCCTGATCCCCTAATTTTTGTGAGCAGTGTACATTAATCTAAGTATATACAATATTTTTATACCTCTATTCTAGTAAATAGTACAAGTACAATATAAAAGGTCCATTTTTAAAATGTTAATTCTAAAAACTTCTAAAAAGACAAGAAACAACATGGCCTAATACTTTATTAATAAAACACTTTTTAAAATTACATTATCATGTCATTTGTCATATTCAAGTCTGTGCTCTTTGCTAAAATCAACTTATAATGAAGACATGACTTTTTTTACTGAGATTCAAACTTGATGTGATGTTTTAAAATAAACTCAGTACTTTTAGAAATATAATTTCTGTGTTCCTTTTTTAAAAAATAATAATTTCTGTATTCCTGGAGTTTCTATATAGTTTAACGGTGATTTTAGATGAGTAATGCATATGTTTTTAGAGAGTGGGGAAGGATAAAAGAGATAACAAAGAAAAAAATGTCAATGCAATTTCTAAATGTCTTTTTTAGGGTCTTGAATTTTGCAATACACACTGGAGTCAAACAAAGAAATAGTCCATTGTTTTGTGTACAAAAATATGCTCTGGAGAACTCTAGAGAAAACAGGGTGCTTTGTAATGGATCCTGGAAAATGTTGAAAAAATTAGTCAATATTTTTTCGTGAGCTTTATTAAATGCAGATGATGCTACTTGCAATAGAGTATGTGGACAGTTTTACTTTTATTTTTGTATAAAATAAATTAGCACTGTCAAAACCAGTCTTCAAAAATAGATTAACTTGTTGAGATGTTTCTATCTAGTAGGCTTACCTTACAATGAACATATATGTATATTTAAAGTAAAAGATTGGATTGAGTCTTCCTAAAATTGAAATCTTTTATTTTGTCAGCTGAGAACTGTATGTCTGGTTAATATAAGAAAAGGAAGTTAAACTGTTCTCAAGTTAAATTTGTTCTCAATCTCTTCACCTTTTACTTTGTTCCATAATGCCCCCCCCCCAACCTCTGGCAACCATCAGTCTGTTCTCTGTATCTATGAGTCTGTTTTTATTTTGTTTGTTCATTTATATTGTTCTCTATATTCCACATATAAGTGAAATCCTATGGTGTTTGTCTTTCTGTCACTGACTTACTTCACTTAGCAAAATACCCTCTAAGAGGGTTGGGTGATTGGGTGAAAGAAGTGAAGGGATTAAAAAGTAGAAATTGGTAGTTACAAAATAGTCATGGGGATGTAAAGTACAGTATAGGGAATGTAGTCGATAATATTACAATAACTATGTATGGTGTAGGTGGGTACTGGAAATATTAAGAAGATCACTTTGTAAAGTGTTCCACTATCCTGTGCACTTGAAAACAGTACAAAATAATATTGGAAATAAGCTATAACCGAAAAATAAAAATGTATAAAAAGAATGAGAAATCAACCCACCGTACTAAAGAAAATGTTTGCAACTTACATATTTGATAAAAGATTGTATTTTAAATATAAAAAGAACTCTCAATGAGAAAGCCAAACAACTCAATAAAAATGAGAAACATATTTGAGCAGACACTTCACCCACAAATAAATGTGGGTGGGAAATAAGCACCTAAAAAAGATGTTCTATATCATTATTCATTTGAAAAATGTACACTCATTAGAATGTTTACAAAGGGCTGATTATATCAAATGTTGGTAAGGGTGTTGAGGATTTGGAACTCTTCTTAACTGCTAGTGGGAATGTAAACTGGTATAGTCATTTTGGGGAACTGTTCGGCAGGTTCTTAAAGTTAAACATACATCTATTGTATGACCCAGTCATTCCAGTTCTAGGAATTCCACAAAAGAAATGAAATTAAATGTCCATACAATGACTTGCATATGAATGTTCCAAACAGCTTTATTTGTAATAAAGACTAGAAACAATCTAAAAGTTCACCAATAGGACAGTGGATAAACAAATGGTGGTGTATTAATATAATGGAATACTATTCACCAGTAAAACGTAATAAAATCTTATCTATACAAGATACAACGTGGCCAAATCTCAAAATAATTATTCCCAATGAAAGAAGCCAGAAAAGGATACTAAGTATTGTATGGTTCCATTTACATAAAGTTTTAAGTATACCTTTACTGTATCCAGTATTCTTAAATACAGATTTTAGATAGAAACACCTGAGAAATCTCCTTTCTATCCCTCCTTTTTACTCAAATGTGATCACAATAGGTTTGCAAACTATGCACTTTCCCTCTAAAGTGAGACATAACACCTAGGAAAGGTCATTTCTATTATTGAGAGGGAAAAGGTCACTGGATCAGGAAAAACATAACTCTTGATCAGTGATGCATTCACAGAAAGATTTTGATCAAACAAAAGAAATGTGAAAATTAATAAACAAAATTTAATTAAAATGGAGTTAGGAAGCTAGAAGACAGAATGGGTCACTCAACACACATTACTGACCTCAACAAAAGGATACTTACCTTACATCTCCAACATGAAATGATACTATTTTACCTTAAGAGGAGGAAGAAAACATTTCTCCTTGCCCAGTATCAACTCACCCAATGGGAGACTGCCATAAGTCACCCAATGAAAGGTCACTATACATTGAATTTTCAGTTTTCTCCAATAGACTTATTTTCTTTTGATTGAGTTTATTGGGGTGACACTGGTAAACAAAGTTATACAGATTTCAGGTGCAGAATTCAGCAACATATCATCTGTATGCTGTATTTTGTGTTCACAACTCCAAGTCAGGTCATCTCCTTTCATCATCATTTATCTTCTCTCTACCCTCTTCTACCTCCCCCCAAGCATCATCACACTGTTCACACTGTTGTCCCTGTCCATCCATGAATCTCTCTCTCTCTCTCTCTCTCTCTCTTTCTGTCTCTCTCTCTCTCTCTCTCTCTCTCGTTATTGTTTCTTCAATCTCAATTCCATAGAGAGTATTTATCTGGACTTGCATATGGTTCATTATTGGAACACATGCTCTGAACCGCAATTCTTTGTTGTTCCTGAAGAAACCCGTTTTACTGGAGAAATATCTGGCTGGCTGTTTGCAAAAAATCAACACTTGTCAAGCAGATGGTAGGATGATATAGACCTACAGGTGTGTGTGAAAAGGCAAGAGAATGCAAAACTGATACGTTTAGGAAACTAAAAACATGTAATTAAGGTTAATGGGAGAGAGAGTTAAATATAACCAAAAGGTGGGAAAAGTATGATCTATAGAAGCTCGTTTCAGACAATGATTATACATTTTATTTATTTATTATTTATTTATTTATTTATTTATTTATTTTTGTATTTTTCTGAAGCTGGAAACGGGAAGAGACAGTCAGATAGACTCCCGCATGCGCCCGACCGGGATCCACTCGGCACGCCCACCAGAGGGCGATGCTCTGCCCACCAGGGGGCGATGCTCTGCCCCTCTGGGGCATCACTCTGTTGCGACCAGAGCCACTCTAGCGCCTGGGGTAGTGGCCAAGGAGCCATCCCCAGCGCCCGGGCCATCTTTGCTCCAATGGAGCCTTGCCTGGGGGAGGGGAAGAGAGAGACAGAGAGGAAGGAGAGGGGGAGGGGAAGAGAGAGACAGAGAGGAAGGAGAGGAGGAGGGGTGGAGAAGCAGATGGGCGCTTCTCCTGTGTGCCCTGGCTGGGAATCGAACCCAGGACCTCTTGCACGCCAGGCCGATGCTCTACCACTGTGCCAACTGGCCAGGGCCTGATTATACAATTTAGATTTCAACACTTTGCAGAAATTAGTGTGTCATCTGGAACTATTCATTTAAAGTTCAAATACCTTTGCCTCAATTTTAGAATTCTGGGAGAGCTCTCAGGAATGTGCATATTTATAAAGTTCTGATGAGTCTGAAGAATGTGGTTTTCTACACCATATTGTGAAAAACCTTCGATATGGACTACATAAACTTAAACTTATGTCTCGAAAGATCCCTTTAATGTTATGGTTTCCAACTATAGCTGGACATTAGAATATTAAAGATAGGATCCAGACATTATGGTTTTTAAAGTTTCCTAAGTGATTCCACAATTCAGTCAAGATTGAAAAACTCTGATTTAGCAGTGATGAGGGGGGCAGATATTAAAATAGTGAAACTGGAAGTAGGAAGTTAAGATATTGCAAAAGTATAAACAAAAGAGATGACATGAGCAAAGGCAGTAGCTGGAGAGCTGGAAGGTGTTTATTAACTGTGATATTAAGACTAACTAGTTCATGTAAGATTTAGTAATTGATTGCATATGGAGGTGAGACAGCAGAGCATATTAAAGATATGTCCAGGTTTCTGAGTCGGGGTTTGAGTGCATGGGATTGCTATTCAATAAGATAGGAACCACAAAACTAAAGACAGATTTGTAAGTAGACTACCATTTTACAGCAGAGGTGAAGGTCAAAGGAGAAGTGACCTCAAATATTGCTATTCTTTACTATTGCTTCCCAAAATTTAGTGTACAAAAAATACCACCAGGGAAGTTTGTTCACAACACTGTTCTCACCCATTTATATTTCGGAGGGCTTAGAATGAGACCCAGTTATCTGATTTTTTCTTTTATTTTTGAAATAGCTCCAGTACATACAGATAGTAAAACTTTTCACATATACTGAGAAACATGGAAAAATAAAACTGAAAGTAAATTGAAAATTACACTGAAAGTCTACTTCATGCCTACAAGTACACAGCTACTAGTGATTTAAGAATAAATATTAAACTCTATTTCTTTTTACACAATTTTATAAAATATTCATAGTGTAATAAATAAATGGTTTTAATGTATAACTGAAATGGTATAGCTCCACCTCTTAATGAACACAATTTGATCTAGGTAACAATTAATGAAACAGTTTATTGTTCTAATTAAAAGTATCCGATGTATGTGGAATTAGATGAAGATTCACGTCAGTAAACATCTTTTATGTCATTGCTTTTCATCCATTTCATCTTCAGGAATTTTAGAATCTCTTTGTTTTCTTTTGCTTTGTGAAACATTTCAGAATCCTAAAAGGAATTAAAATTATTTTGCAATATCAATGCTGATAGTTCCTATTATGAAGTCATTAAACTCAAGTGTCTAGGTAAGTTTGCTAATTATCTTACCTGGGCTTTTGCAAACATCATCCAGCTGTTAGGTGAAAAAAATTCTGCAGTGTATCAGTAAGTTCATAATGTGACATATGAAAAATACTGCATGAGTATTCCAAAACAATGTGATAGTTTTTTTTGTGAAAATCTTTTTCTACTAAAGTAAAAATTGCTTTGTCTTCTGTGATATATTATATAAACGGAGGGAGAAACCTGACCATCACACTTTATAAATATATTATTTCTCCATTATATGGAAATAAAATAAAAATTAAATTTACTCTAACTCCTCAATATTCTTGGCTGTTGAATATCAGAGGTGGTACAGCCCTAGATGTAAAAAACCTTCATCCTCATTTCTTGAAGTTTTTTCAAACTGACAGAAATATCTATGAGTTCATATTTTATTTTGTAAGCATCTGAAATTCCAATAACTTCTTCCTGTGTCTGCTTCACCTAGGTAAAAATGTTAAGCGATAAAAAATGTTAATCTAGTGATCCAAAGTGGTGTTTCATTTTTATTTTCCCTGTTCATTATGCTTTGGGGAAAAAAAGCTTTAAATGATGTGATACTTTTTTGAGGAGCAAAATTTAAGTACTTTCATATATATACACACACATATATATCACATACATATAGATATATAATATATAAATATGTTTAATATGTATATGAATAATTATAACAAGGTGTCAATAGGGGCTACAAATCTCCAGTGGGTTATTAATGTTTACTGGATTGAGTTCATACAGCACATGAAGTGGTATCAACATTCTTCTAATGGTTGAAACAGGCTTTGAACTTATCACTGTGTTAATTTATGCCAATATTTAATGTAGCTCTGTGTAGGAATGGACATAATAGGTTTTTAAATTTGAGGAAAACATACTACATATTCTAAACCATAATCAGAGACTATGCCTACATATATAAGTAAAATACATGGGATTAAAAAAATAAATACATAAGAGGATTATGATTTATAAATATGTTAGTGGATAAAAGTGTTCTCTTTTTTGCTGTTTTATTTTTTCATTTTTTTATTATTAATTTTAATGGAGTGACATTGATAAATCAAAATACATATGTTCAGAGAAAACATCTCCAGGTTATTTTGACATTTGATAATGTTGCGTACCCATCACCCAAAGTCACATTGTCTTCTGTCACCTTCTATTTGGTTTTCTTTGTGCCCCTCCCCTCCCCCCTCTTTGCTCTTGCTATGTTTTTTAATATGAAATATTAGATGTTTATTCTTTTAATAGACTGCATTTTCCCTATTGTCTTTTTTCCTGAAGCACATCTTATTACTTAAGTAAAATTGTCAGTTGGTTATCTTTTACACATATTTTGAAATATAATTTTTTATTAATAATTATAATATTAATATTAAGGTTTGAGGTTTCCACATTTTTACATGACAATCTTGGGCAACTTAATGTCATAAAACCTGTAATACTAGAATGAGAAAACCTATATGAAGCAATTTGACAAGTACAAACCCCAGTTTATTCAATTGTATTCAAGTGGGATTTCTGCGAATGTGCATGTCACTAGGCTTTCTGTTTGATGACTTGAAAATATAATCCAGTCAAGCTAAGAAGCCCTTGCCTATACCCAACAGAGAGCTGAGAAATTTATGAAATTCCAAAATGAAACATTTCCACTTTCTGAGTCTCATAAGTTTTTAAAATTGCAGAAGCATGATGCATGTGACTTAAGTAAAACTTTTTAGTGATCTTTCAAAACCTCTTTAGAAGAAGCTATTTAGAAAAGAAGAGGTAATTATACCAGTGCTCATTTAATTGTGGTTCATAAGAACAGTAGTATCAGCCTTACCCGCTCTAAAGCTACTGAATCAGATTCTCTGGGAGTGGGTTTCAGGATTGTTTTAACAAATCCTCCAGGTGATTTTTATGTTAGTTTGAGAGACAGACCAACAATTGAGTGAGTCTTCTGCTATATCCTTTGTGCTCTACTGATTCTAAATAATTCTCTCTTATAGACTTTTAGTACCATATTCAATAACATAAATCACAATGTTAAAAAAAACTAGCCAAATGGTACAGTTTTCTTTTTCAAACTGCTTCTTGTTATTTCATAGTACCCAGGTGGAATTTCTGATCTGCCTGACGAGACTATATGCAAAAGTGATGCCCTCTTTCTAGGCTGGTATCAGTTCTGATTCCTCCATACATATCACTGTATGTGACACACAGCAGGCTCGTGATGTTTGTCAATCACTTATAATCAATTCCAAATACTTCAATTTTCATGCTTCTCCCAAAACTGCAAAATGAGGTGCTTAACCATATATAAAGATCCTTTTATAACTGAGCTGTCTATGTGTTAACCACTTGCCTCATTTAACTATTGAGTAATTGAAGTACGGCTAGTCCAAACTATAAGTGCAAAATACATACTGGAATTTCAAGATGATACAAAAAAGAATACATAAAATCTATATTTTTATAATGAGTATATGCTACAATGATAACATTTTGTATGTTTTGTAATAAATAAAATATATTAAGTTAATTTCATCTATTCATCTATTTTTAAATGGTTACTAGACAATTTGAAATGACAGGTGGCTGGCAATATATTGCTGTTGAGAAGCACTGTTCTCTGATACTTTCTATATCCTTGTCAAAATAACTCATCTAAGCTCTAATTAAGAAATATTTTATCTATGCTAATAACATCTTCTCCTTAAAAAATAATGATCAGTTTGTCTTAGGGGTGTTACCCTGTCTTCTGATGGTTTTGGCCAATTTTCCTCTCCCAGGAAGCAGGGCTCCTTATCTCTTCCATCTGCCATCCTGAACAGGAGGAGCCTTCCTCACTTTCGTTTGAAACATCCACAAAATTATTGGAAACTGTTATGATGGTTGAATTCGGGACAAAGAAACTTTCCAAATCAAGCAGTCCCCACAGAAACCTCCCTGATTAATCAGTCACTCCCAAGAGCACAACCTGTGTGAAGGCATTAACCATATTCTCACCCCCCCACGTTCCACCTCTGAAAACCTAGAGAAGAGGGAGCTGAAGAAGGAAAGAAAGGAAGAGAACTATAATGTTTTAGCACAATCCTTTAGTCACCAATGAGAATATCTTCACTCTTGTCTCTTTTACACGCTAAGGCTCTTTTCTTCCCACTCACCTCCCTAGACCCTGATATGCTGGAATAATAGACTTTAATGGAGTCCATTGTTTCCACTCTCAGGCTACTTTGCAGAAGTAAATCGAAGTTACCGGAATTAGCCATTTCACCGTTGTTTATGGCTCAGGTATCTTATAGGAAATCTCAAGCTTGGCACCGCGCTTCTTTAGGGCCGCTGCTAAGGGCCGGTGGCCACTGCTCAGGATTGGCTGGGAACTAGTGCCCCTGTGGCACAAGTAAGAACCCATTTGGGGAACACTGGGGCCTGGTGACAAGGAAGCAGTTGCCTCCACCCGTGCGGGAAGAGAAGCTGAATCCCCATGGATCGTAAAACACCAGTCAAAACATTTTTTCTCCCCTCATCTGCAAGTCATCTGGGAGGAGGGACAGGGAGAACAAATGGTCTCTGCATTACTGCTGCCTGGTTTTCCATCTCCCCCATAGCTAATGGTGGTGAGCACAAGCTTCCTTCTGTGCTTGGCAACCACAACTGTAAATGAAGGGCCCAGACACTTGATGGAGAAAATCACCAAAATACAATGTGATAAGTGAAAAAAAAGAGAAATTAATCTGTATAATTATGTTAAACAGTGTCATCCTAATACATTTAATTAAAAAAGACCACGTTGCCTAATTTGATAGGGATAGAACAAATGGTTTTGATGCTTACCTGGACGGAGCTGGACAGCCATAACAACTTTGATACATTTTCTCTAAACCCAAGTAGGTGCCTTTCCCGCTCTAGTACCCCACCCTTTTGTCTTTTTATTCATTTTTTATCTAGAGAGAAAAAGAGAGAGAGAGAGACAGGAAGAGAGAAACATGAGAAGCATAGTATCTCTCCTTTTTTGAGGATGTGGTTTTCAGGGCACCCCTCCAACCTGCAAGTTGACCTTTTGGTTTGCATAACTCTGGGTGCAATAGTTCCTGACTCTCCTAGCACTTCCCCTCTTCCCTGTGTAAAAAAAAAAAATGACCTGGTTCTTTAATGTCAGCTTCCTCTTCAATAAACTTACAGTTCATTATCATAGCATTTAACTCTCTATTGAGATTTTTAAGTTTTAACCTTTCCAGCAGTTGAAGATAGGAATAACATTTACAGGATTTGGGGAGGGGTTGTATAAAATGGCAATGGAAATTAAGATCAAAGTTTCAAAAAACCATAGCACCAGCTTTTGAGTTAGGGAAATTTGGATTCCATGGCTCTACAGCTTAATATTTATGGATCATGGGAAAATTACTTATTTCTGAATGTAATTTTTTCTATTGTTAACTTGTCAGTTTCTCTATTGATGCTTACCTGACAGCATCATCATGAGTAAGATTAAATGAATTAAGTGTTGGGTGTTTGGTCTGACATGTACAGGTAGTTTAGAAAATAATAATAATTATAATTGATGATAATGTGTCAGACTCTGCATGCTGCTTTGGAAAAAACATATCAATATGAGTAAGAAAAAAACATTTACAATCGAGAAACTCACAGAGTGATAACTAATAAGACAAAGTAAATGAAATGTAGAGAAATATTAACTAGACTAGGTGAGTCAAGACATGTACCCCTGAAGAATTGAGAGCTATGCAGAAACCTGAAAAACTTACAGTCTGCCAAAAAAATAATAATAAAGGAATTTTAGGTAGAAGGAACATGGTAATTGAAGCTTTGGAAGCAAGTGTAGGAATTGAAGCTGAAAAAGTAAAAAAGGAAAACACATGGACCTTCAGATTTCATGTTAAATTTTTATTTTTTTCTCCTTTTGAGTCTATTTCCAGCTTTGTAAAAATGTGCAAAATCATAACTTGCAGATTTGTCGTTAAGATTACAGAAACACAAATGTTGCCTTAGAGCACCTTTCACTTATAAAGGCACTGAATAAATTATTCTTATTATCAATCAATGGATGGTTAGGAGCCATTGAAACATTTAAGAGGTTTGTGTCAAAGGTGGATCAATCTAATATGTCTAGTGGATTTGACAGGGTACAAGATTGGAAGAAGCCACAGCAATCCAAGAACAAAAAGAGTTGAGAAAGGCAGAGATATTTAGGACAGGGCTGCTAGAATTTGGATCAACTGGATATAGCAGTGATGGAGGCAAAAGACATAAGATATGACTAATGAAGGAGTCTAGGTTAGGAACAATTTGAGATGTCCATTTTCTTTTAATACTCCTTTGTGATGGCAGTAATAGAAAACTTATTTTTTTACAATTGTTTTCACTATCCTTCTGAGAACTGGTGTGGAACTGAAACATGTTTCCTTATTTTGCTGTAAGCCATTCCCTTGGCTTCAAGCTAAATTAATATACTATTTTTTATAAGAGGATATCTTTAACAACCCAAAATAAATTGATTGGTATGGCACACAAAGTTAAAATGAACCTATTCTGTGAGATGTTTGTGATAATTACTTTGAAATTATTATTTATAAAAAAATATATATATTGATAATGTAGCCAGTATCAGTTACTTAGAAATTTTGTTTATGCTTCTCAATCTACTTTTGCAGTTTGTATCTGGGTTTAAAATTATTATAACAAATGTGACAGACACTTGTGAGACTGGGAAGATGCTTTCTAAAGAAGGTAGCATGATTTTTGTCCTTTTGTGTACATGAATTATTTATTTTTAATTGTGCAAATACTACATGAATACATGTTCCTTGTAGAAGAATTTAAATCATATAGAAATATAGTAAGTAAAAAGTAATATTACCCCTTCACCTTTTACCTGCCATCCACTTTCTAAAGGAACCTGCTATTAACAGTTTTTATTTACACCTTTTTCCACAAACACAATTATGTATATTAAGTCAATTAAAAGGAGAAAGAGCCAGTTATAGAAGGGAAGTTAAGCATACAGTCTTTGAATCCAAGCTGTCTGGGTTCAAACCCACACTCTATATCACTTACAACTGTGTGATATTGGGCATCTTATCTAACTTTTTTGCACCTCAGTTTCCTCACAGGTAAAATGACAGTTATACTATTAGCTTCATAGAGATGTTATGAAGATTAAATTAGTACATGTGAAATATTTAGAAAAGTGCCTGGCACATAGTACATGGTTAATACATGATGCAATCAAACTGTACATGTTGGTCTGCAACTCACATTCCACTAGTGCACATGGAGGCAATACAATGTAGTGATAAGAGCAAAAGTTCTGACCTGACCAGGTGATGGCGCAGTGGATAGAGTGTTGAACTGGGATGCAGAGCACCCAGGTTCAAGACCCCGATGTCGCCAGCTTGGGTGCAGGCTCATCTTGTTTGAGCAAAGCTCACCAGCTTGGACCCAAGGTCGCTGGCTTGAGTAAGGGGTTAATCGGTCTGCTGAAGGCCCACGGTTAGGGCACATATGAGAAAGTAATCAATGAACAACTAAGGTGTCGCAACGAAAAACTGGTGATTGATGCCTCTCATCTCTCTCCCTTCCTGTCTGTCTGTCCCTGTCTATCCCTCTCTCAGACTCTCTCTCTGTCTCTGTAAAAAATAAATAAATAAAAAATATATATTTATATATATCTCCTAAAAAAGAGCATAGGTTCTGAAATTCAATTGACTTGTGTGTATCTTAGTTTCACCATTTGCTAGCACTGTGACCTTTAACAAGTATAGAATCTTCCTCTGTCATTGTTTCTTTTGTTAAATGGAGATAGTAGCTTCTGTTTTAGATTAAATGATAGGTATAGAACATTTATATCAACTGTTTTGTAGTAATTACTTAATTGATGCTTATCACTCCATTATTAAAAATCCTTAGTTTAGTATTTAATGTAATAGATGTATCAACATTTATCTAACCATTATCTTGTTGGTGGCTGTTTAAGTTATTTTAAGTTATGTTAAAAATTATGCTGGTTTCCATACTGCTTTTTGTCTGCTTAAAAATTTTAAAATAACTTGTCTCTATCTTTGCTTGAATAAAGAAAGCCATTGCTGTTAACATTTCCCACTGTCATTGTCATTTGCATCTTGAATAAATACTTTCAAGATCCTCTTTTGGTATGTAATCATCATCATCATACCATATGTGTGATCAGCCCACATCATTTTCTTGTTAGTTTAGTTCAGTCGAAGGGCATGAATGGAAAGCAGAAGCATTTAGTTTTGTGTGGTTGAAGTTATCTTTCTGAGGTATAACCAAAAACTGTGAAACAAAGAAGCCAAAAAATACTTTTTCTGTGTTTGGAGTGTTGGAATCTCAGAAGACTGAATCTTAGGTATCTTGATATTCGGAAAAGGTAAATTTAAATTCTTACATATTTTTGGTAGTATTGTTTGATTTTCTTCCAAAAGACTTTAAATATGAACAAGTAGGTTTCCTGGAAACAGTTATAGTAGACACTATAGAACTATAAAAGAAAGATTGTGTGTTGAATCAAGTCTGCTTTTTCATTTCATACCATTATAGAGTTTAAAGGGAAAATTGAAAGTCTTAAAATTGCATTATAAGTGCTTTGAGAAATAAGATTTAAGTCCAAAAGAAAAAAATGTAAGGAAGAGGAGGAGGGGGAGAAATAGAGAGGAGAGGGGAGAAAAACAGAGAGAGAGAGAGAGAATGACAGAGAGACAGAGAAACACACACACACACACAGAGAAATTAGGAGAGGAAAGAAAAGAAAAGGAAAGATAAAAGAAAAGAATGGGAGTGAATTTGACAAAATTATTTCCATTTATTTATTTATTTATTTATCATTTTAACTGTTTTTAAGATCATAATTCAGTGGGTTTAAGTACATTCACGTCATTGTGCAACCATTACCACTGTGATTCCAGAACTTTTTTATCTTGTAAAATTGAAACTCTGTGTTAACTAAACACTAACTCCCTATACTCACCTTCCTCAGCCTCTAGGAACCTCTTTTCTACTTTCTTTCTATACGAATTTTTATTTCAATTGAGATTATTAAAAAAAAAGTGACTACATTTGTACTTCAAATCTGAAATTGTTCATTAGGTCAAACTATGTATAACTATTCATTCCTTGTACATATTCTAAAGCATGATTTTTTAAAAAATGTGTGACATAAATGACATTCATTAAAACAGTTTACTTAAGACTAGGTGCTTGAAAGTAGGTTTGATGATTTTTAAGTTGACTTTTTGAAGATAAAAGGTTAAGTACTTTAACTAATAGATTTAAATTAAATTACTTATGACAGAAAAATATATATGTATATACATATATGTAACTATGCATTTGTATAAATTTGCATTTTTAAAAACACTTGCATATATATTATATAATATCCTGATAATAGCCTTATGAATAAAGCAGGGGAGCATTATCTTATTATTAATAAGAAAACTGATGTTCAGGAATGGTAAATAAATTACCTAATGTTAAACAGTTAATGGCAGAATTGAAAATATAGTCCACTTGTTCTTGGTCCTAGTCACTATCTTCTTCCTTAAATTTTAATTTGACATTTTAATATATGTTGTGTTAATTTTATAATTGCAGGAATACACTGCACTCTTCTGTTTAGAAAATTTGCACAATAAAATGCTTGGAGAAGCCTTTCTTATTGAACTCCTATACAAAGAACAGAAATATACAAAATTTTGTAAACCACTGACATGTAAGAAGACTTCAAATGATGAAAAGGAAACTTGGAAAAAGCAGCTTTTAGATATAGAAGACAACTTACTTTCCCCTGATAAAATAGAAAATCGACATAAGGTTAAGAAAGAAAGTTTAACTGAGCAAATTAATGATACTAATAAAGTAAAACCTGTGGATGAGAGAACTGTAGCAAAATGTAAAAGTGCATCTTTTCCAGGAAATGTGTTTGTTGAATGGCCCATTCCAAAAAGAGAACAACATGATGAAAGACAACTGGATTTATACCAATCTTGGTCATATACAAGTATTTGCCAGAATTATCCTGATCTACATATTGGAGGAGACCACGTGGGGAAAATGATTGACTTAGACTGCTTTGTGGATCACATATGTGATGATGCTTTTAAGGGTCCCCTTTTACTTTCAGTAGATATACCATTGGGCCATTCTCCTGTCATTGAGCCTCTAGAGAAACTATCTGCCTCAAAACTTCTGAATGGCAATGAAATTCGTGAAAAAAGCATGTTGTTTCATAAGCAGCCCCTCTCTAATTCAATGCTTAATAGTTATGTGGAAAAAAAGGTGGATGAACTCTATAAACAATTTTTGGAAGAAAATCTCACTAAATGTCTCTCTATAACCAACCTTATGCCTTCCAAGTTTTTAATGAATAATGTAAATCAGATTAGCCTTCAAATATCCCAAGAGCAGAACACAGAGGCATCGAAAACCCGGGAAGTTCTTGTACATTCTTTCTCAAAATGTAATCTCTGTCACATTTCCCATGGAAATAGTTCTGAATTCAGCACTCCTAACCTGCAAATATCAAATCAGAAAAATAGGGAATTTGTATCACATCTACTATAGGAACCAATTATAGGCTCATTGGACTGACTCAAGAGATTGGAGTAACAAAAGTTTTCACAGGTTTATTGTGTCACATCAAGCTTCTTATGGGGTTATTAAATTTTTTGAGAAATTATGTGACCAATGGTACAACTGTATTCTTTTAGGAAAAATATTAATAATTAAGTTGTATGGCCATATTTTCTAATTATTTTGACATCATTAATGATTGCCACATTCATGTTTGTAAATTTTGTATATACTCATTTATTTAATTGCTACTGGCACCCCAAATGGATTACCTCATTCTCGCTCAACAGCTTTTATTTACCACAAAAGTGGTACAAAACTGAGATGAGAAGATTACTGTTTTCAGCTACTGAAAGGACCACTAGAAATGACATCATACAGAAGCATTTATTTCACCATAAAAATGTTTTAAAACTTATGAGTAATTATAATGCTTAAATATTCTTTCTTTTATTTTCAACATATATACTGAATTTTTTTACACTGACAATCAGAATAACCTAAGGGAAAATTTTCAAACTAAAGTTGGATTTAAATTATATTTTTTAAAAAATATGGAAGAAAGGCTTAAAATATATGGAGTTTGACATTGAAATTTGTTACTGAAACCTGGTACTTTTAAAATTTCCTAAGGCAAACATCAGCTTTTATATATCATTATGTTATGCCTCTTTGTTTTAAGGGCTAAACATATGGTAAAGAAAACAAAGTAAATAGAGAACTGCCTTCTAAAAGTGAAATGGTTCTCTTGGCAACTTTTGACAACTTCACAGACTTTCCTCAATCAAGATCCTGGTTAAGGATAAAAGTCAGAAGGATGTTATAACAATTTTAGAATCTAAATTAAATAACAGAACATACCTAAATAAGTTGTATGGTTTATTGCAGACTTAGAAACGAAACAGCTTACATTTCTCCTTTACATAGTAAAATGATTAGCATGCACTTCTGCTTGTAAAATAAAACTGTACGCCCTGGCCGGTTGGCTCAGTGGTAGAGCATCGGCCTAGCGTGCGGAGGGCCCGGGGTTCGATTCCCGGCCAGGGCACACAGGAGAAGCGCCCATTTGCTTCTCCACCCCTCCGCCGCGCTTTCCTCTCTGTCTCTCTCTTCCCCTCCCGCAGCCAAGGCTCCATTGGAGCAAAGATGGCCCGGGCGCTGGGGATGGCTCTGTGGCCTCTACCTCAGGCGCTAGAGTGGCTCTGGTCGCAACATGGCGACGCCCAGGATGGGCAGAGCATCGCCCCCTGGTGGGCAGAGCGTCGCCCCTGGTGGGCGTACCGGGTGGATCCCGGTCGGGCGCATGCGGGAGTCTGTCTGACTGTCTCTCCCCGTTTCCAGCTTCAGAAAAATGAAAAAAAAAAAATAATAAAACTGTACATATTAGTTTTGGAATAATTATGATTACATTTGTATTAATTAGTGTCATGCATTAGTGATCACATATTGCCCTCCAATTATCTTTTTAGTCTTTGATTAATTTTTATAGAATGAATTAATCCAGTGCCCTCACAACTTTTTTAATTGATCACACAATTCTTAATTTATTTTCATCCTCTTTACATTTCTATGATCTAATAGTAAATTTCCATGATTTAACTTCTGTTTTATTTTAATCACTCCTTTCCCCAATATCTCTTCTCATAACCTTACAACTGAATATTCATCATTCAGACATCTAATTATGCAGAAACAAAGGGTAAAGCTTTTGGTAAAACTGACTTAGTGTCTTGTAGATACTAAAAAACTTTTGTGTGTACATTTTCTTATATACTGCTAAATTTGTACATTTTAATATGAATTACCAAAATAATAAAATATTGATATTATTCTTTATCTTTTCTAAAATGAATTAAACGTTGGGCAGAATTATTGGTGAGAAGTTTCTTAGGTACAGTGTTATGTATTAATACTTTATAAAAGATATTTATAAATATTAAGACTACATAATATTAAATAAAAGGCCATAGTATTTAGGTAGTATCAAATTTAGAAATATATGTATTTATTGTTGGAATCCATGGGAGTCCGAAAGACTAGAGTAACAGGCTTTATTGAAAGGAAGAAAGGAACCCTGCCTGGCACTTCTCCTGTGGAGAAGAGCACCAGTTAGACTAAGGGCGAGTTACATAGTGTTTGGGAGAGCCTGAGGGGATACTGAGGCAAAAGTCCTGGTATGTCCGGAATGCTCTTCCTTGGGGGGCTCACCAGCTTCTTGGAATTCCTCTGTCTCAGGGGTGATAGTCCAGTAAGGGTGAGGTCTGACAGATAAGCAGACCATCAAGAGGGCAGTTTGGAATTCACGTATCTATCATATATACTCTTAGGTTTCAACTTTCCCTTTTGTTTATGTCATCAAATGATTATTATTTAAAGGTACTCACCTAAAAAATTAATGCAATATTTAAATAAGAAAAGATGATACAATTGTTATTATTTTTATCTTGACCTCCTATTTGTTGCCTTTAATGTTTGAATGAAATTTGCTTATGAAGTTGTGATTTAACATATTTTGGTCTTAGGTAGTAACTCTTCATTCTGTCTTTCATCATTTGTTTCAATTTTATGACTGTACTGTTCCCTTTTAATAAGTTATTAACAATGTGTGAGATGATGAATTTCTTTATGTCTCACTATTTTAGAATTTGAAAGTATTAGGTTTGTGCTACTATAAAAATGAAGAATGTTAATGTTTCAACAATTTGGAAAAATCATCCTATTTCTGATCAGGGAAGAAGTTAAAGAGGTTAAGAATGATGCCTAATACAATCTTGCTTCTTATCTGTACCGGTCACTCTAATTTATATCTCATCTTTGGATTTCAGGTCACTATTGTAAGTTTGAGAGTAGGTTTGACCCAGTCTTAGGTAATGTTTTGTCAGGAAAGTCAGGGAATCCATGTTTTCCTTCCCTTTGCATTTACAATACAATGCCAAGGGCCATCCTGGTTTTATGCCAATCAAACAGTACAGAGATCATTCACAAAATTTCTTTGCACACCTTAACCCAAATTAATAAAATGTTCTTTAAGCCTCTTAAAATATTAATATTGATTCTGTAGCTTTTGGTACTTTACAACACCTGCAGGTGAGGTGGCGCAGTGACTCCTCAGGGCTCCTCAGTTTATATATTTAGATAGATGTTCATATATATATATATATATATATATATATATATATATCTTCAAAAAATGGATTTAACTTCAGGCAACCTGAAAAATATAGCATTACTAAGTAACATGCAAGTAGATGAAAGGTGGAAGGGTGGCTTGGTAAAGATTAGTATGTACAATAAACTGAAATAATTGTTCAGTTAAGTGGATAATTGTTTTCAGTCAATACAGGAAGAAAATAAATTGACAGATCAATAACAACAGATATTCATTAACTCAAATGAAAACACAGATAACATTTTATGACTAGTCATTTGCACAAAAAACTGGCCAAACCATTATGTATCTGTGATAATCCATGATAAATGAAACAATATTTAAAAGAAAAACAAAACAAAACAAAAAACCAGAAATGATGGCAAAGAATGTTTTCATAATGTTAAAATAAAGATAACTGTTGTTTGGAAAAATGTTTATTAGAAATCTGGGACTTTGATCTGCAATCATGTTTTATTCTTTTCTCCCAAGATCTAGAAAATATATATTAAAATGTTCTTATTGTCTTATATATTTATTATATGTAAATGTATAGCATCATATATCACACTTTTATGAAATAGCCTTTAAATATATAATTATATTTAAGAACATCTATAAACTGATGAATATCAAATTACAGAATATTGAAATCAATTTCAAATACTGAATCATTGTTACAGGCAGCTAATTCTTTGAATTGTTTTGCTATTTCTATTTAAAGATGAGAAATTTGTAGATTACAGAATTTCAATGTAGTTCTGCATTTTACTTCCTCAAATTAATAGAGGCACTTTATCATAAGACCAAAATTGTCATAAGACCTTAGTTTTATTTGACAGCAACTGAAGGTCATACATAAATTCAATTGTAAAGTGGACCCATATATACCAAATAGAATTTGAGTAGAATGGAAAAAATTTAAGGAACAGCTTGGGATTCTGACAACTTGTGTGGTTCTGTTCCTCTTCTTTAAGGATTCATCTCCACTTTGGGGATACCATTTATTGTAGAGCATCCTTGTATTCTTTTCATTAGGTGAGTTTAAGAAATGATATCTAAGGGTTGAAATGATATGAGACCAACTTGAACCTGGAGCAGACCTTCAAGGCCAATTCAAGATCAAAATGAATTTTCAGAACTTTCTATCCTCTAGATCAGGGGTCCACAAACTGCGGCCCCCTGAGGCCATTTATCCGGCCCCCGCCGCACTTCCAGAAGAGGCACTTCTTTCATTGGTGATCAGTGAGAGGAGCATAGTTCCCATTGAAATACTGGTCAGTTTGTTGATTTAAATTTACTTATTCTTTATTTTCAATATTGTATTTGTTCCCATTTTGTTTTTTTTACTTTAAAATAAGATATGTGCAGTGTGCATAGGGATTTGTTCATAGTTTTTTTTTATAATCTGGCCCTCTAACGGTCTGAGGGACAGTGAACTGGCCCCCTGTGTAAAAAGTTTGGGGACCCCTGCTCTAGATAAACATATCCTCAGGACACTCCAGGTACTAGAAGAAACTGATGGGGTATTCATTAAACAAATATTTATTCAGCACTTTGATAGGCCATAGAGATAAATGATGAACAAAATTGATAAAAATTACTGCTTTTCACTACTATAGTCGAGTTAATTTAGAATCAAAGAACAAAATTAAGTCATCACAATCTAATTTTAAAGTCATGAAAGTTATGAGCATGTAGCTCTACATAACCTATGTTGATAGTTCTGCCTGCTTGTTCTTAATTTAATCTGAGTCTTGCATCTAATACTGCATTTCGGTTGCTATACCAGCATACCTCTACTGAGTATTAAACATATTAAAATATTTTCATGCCAATTGGTATGAAGTTGCTACCTCCAACTCTCTAAGCCTCCCACGATGGGTACCCTAGCCACTTTGACCCTTCCTTTTGGACCTTTTTATCTCCTTATGATTCAGCAACTGAACAGACAAAAGGTCTTCAGTGCCCAGCTCCAATACTACGTGACATTTTTTATACATATGAGTTGTTAAATATTTTGACAGACATTTGTTGGGCGGATAAAATGTATTATGCTCACTTTGTTAAAGATGCCGTCGCCCAGGTGATATTAATGTGTGTTGGGGGCAGACAGGATCATTGTAGCCTGGGGCTTGGTTTTGGGATTAAGCCTCTCCCACCCGTCTTGATGTGGGGTGGTACAATCCAATCATGCCTCAGAGAAGTGACTTTGTATTAGAGACTTCCTATTTTGTATATTGCATTAGAGGTTGTGAAGCTACAATATAAAATGGGGGCAGAACGGGACTTGGCTCTCTTGGTTCCTGAGGTTAGCATGAGAGAGCAGAGAGAGTAGAGCCAGCAGTGGAAGGAGGCCACGTGGAGTAGGCCAGGAGAAGCAGCCAAGATGACAGAGTGCTGAGTGAGATGCCAGTTTGTGTAGAGTTTGTATTTGGGATAAGGAAGGAGATGGGGAACTGAGGAGAATAAGGCTGGTGAGCTAGAAACCTTTGATTCTAGGAAACTCGGATAAATCAGTAGCTTTGTGAGCACTGAATGTGATTGGGTTTTGGAGCCCAGTGTGTGTTTTTACTTGCCCGCCGGGTGCAACCTAGGATTAAAGATGAAGGCCCACTAGTTCTTGGCTCCGTTGTTTCTCTTTACCGACTGTCCGAATCCAATGTGAACCTGCATGGGCCGGGCTGCTTTGATGGTGGCCCTGGCCTTGGCTCCTGGCTTTACAACACTACTCTTTGTAACTACTACCTATGTAATGCTTGTAATAAATCCCTTCTGATAACTTAACAAGGTCATTTAAAACTAAAATAAGTGAGGAGAGTCCATACATGCTGTTAATGTTTACTGCTGGGAAGGGACATTTTGAATCCTACAGGGATGTATTATCTGGAAAAAAAGATTCTTAAAAGTTTATTGAATTTTTTGGTAACATTGATTAATAAAAATTATATAAGTTTCATGTGTATAATTATATAATACATCATCTGTATATTGTATTATGTGGTCACCATCCAAAGTGAAATCTCTTCCCATTTATCTCCCTTTTTCTCTCTTCTACATCCCCCTCTTCCCTCTATTGTCTATGAGTTTTTTGTTTTTTTTCTTAGTCCCTTCATTTCTTTCCATCCATCCTCCATTTCAGCAAATATCAAGACTTTAGGGACTAATTTTCCATGCTTCTGATCACTTTTACCATTCAGAAAATAAAATAAAAGGTCTGACCAGATATTCCCTATCTGGCAGTAGCTTTTAAAACACTAAAAATTGAATATGAAACACCAATACATAATATAAAAGCTTTAACAGGGGTCCCCAAACTTTTTACACAGGGGGCCAGTTCACTGTCGCTCAGACCATTGGAGGGCCGCCACATACAGTGCTCCTCTCACTGACCACCAATGAAAGCGGTGCCCCTTCTGGAAGTGTGGCAGGGGGCCAGATAAATGGCCTCAGGGGGCCGTAGTTTGGGAACGCCTGCATTTTCCTTCTACACCTTAATGTATTGTATTGTGTAAGTATGCTCACTTCCTCTCAACTCCACCCTTCAGCTGTGAAAACTTTACTTGGATGCTCAAGTTTTAAGGCAACATCAAACTTGTTTTGAGATGTATTTTGCTGATTTTGATCAAAGTGCTTCTCTTGACCCAGCTTTCTATCACTGCATCCTCAGGAACTTCTGCTCCATAGTTGGAAAATTTACATGTATGTTCAGCTTCTTATATGAATGTTCCAGTCATCCCCTTGTCATCACTGAGGCTGGGTGTTTCTGCAGAGTCAAGAGATGGGTTCTGTACTCACTGGTTCCCTATTGGTCCTTCCAACCCAAGAGCTAGCCATTGTCTTAGAGAAATCTTTTGCTTTTTCATATACCTTGGCTACTTCCTTTTCTCATAGAAGACTAATACATGACTCAAAGTCTTTCTACCAAAAATAATGTTACTTTTATTCCTCAGTGGCTATTCTACCTTAACCATGATCATCACCCCAAAATGCTCTATCTACATTGAATATCTTATTTTCTCACTTAAGTCTCCTGTCTTCCAAGATAGCTTATTCAACCATGCTCACCACAGCTGATCTTTAACTTCTTGCCCTTTAATACCTCTAACTTTCTCATTTCTAAAGAGCCTTCTCTTATTTTCACTTTGTTCCCCATCCATTTTTGATTTCATGAACCATTATTTCAATAGCTATTATGCTAAATAGGTACTAAGTATGAAAAAGTGATCAGTTGTATTTTCTTTCTCTTACATTCCTTTGTTTAGAGGCTTTCTTGTGCTAGTTCTGTAAAGTCTCTATTCCTTGTTATTTGCAGCTACTCAAGTGTCTGTATGGTTTGCTTAGCAGTTCGATAAGCAAAATTTCAGCAAATATTTCCTTACCTAGAAAAATAGTGTTCCAATTTTGCCAAGGCACTGTCTGTCTTTATCAATGCCTGCCTTGAACAATTAGCCACGGAGTGGACAATTCTTTCTTAGCCCTCATTACTTGCTTATGTAGAAGCTCAAAATTATGAATCACTCAGGAGAGAGAACCTAGAGCTTTCTCAGGTTAATCATGAGCATGTACAGTTGGGGGCACATACATGGAATTTTAGATTCCCAAGAATATTTTGCAGCTATTCACAAACCCTTATAGAAATCTCATCTGCAGGATTGTTTTTTTCTTTTGAGTATTTTGGACACCTTGTTTTTGTTTGTTTGTTTGTTTGTTTGTTTTTTGCCACAGTTACTATTACTGTATCAGAAAACTGCAGTGTTCAACAATTGCCGCTAACACATTTAAAAAATAATAAGTGCTGTGGATAGGCCCTATACCACTGAATTTTATGTCACAACAAATTTTTTAGAAAGCATGAGATAGTATTTTCTAGGAGATGTTATTCAGGTCCAATAATGGCAATTCTTTTGAAGGGCCCATTTTGGGGTTCAAACTCATTTTGACTTCTCTAGTAGTGGCAAGGCTTCTTATTTTCAACTATATTATATTTACAATGTTATTAGATTTCAAGGTGACTGAGAAGCTGGGGAAAGTGGTATAAGAATAAGGTAAGATAAAAAGCCCACAGAGTTCATTACTTTTACCAAGATTAAGCTAAATTTCTTGAGTAAATGCTTCTCAGATTATTGTAAATCGTTGGTAATTTCCAAAATTTTGAAAAAAAATTATTTTCACAATTTTTTTTACAATTTTGTTTTTCTTCCTTCTCTTCCCTCCCTCCCTCCCTCCCTCCCTCCCTCCCTCCCTCCCTCCCTCCCTCCCTCCTTTCCTCCCTCCTTTCCTTCCTTCCTTTGATGGTCTTTATTATAGTATTCTGGAAGTGTTCCCAATATGTAGAATTTAGAGATTCAGAAACCATTTCTTTTTGCACCTTGGCCTGAGTCATTTTATTATTGCCTCCTGGTTTCTGTTGAAATGGTTGATCCATACTAATCTATCTATTTATGTATTTATTTGTTTGTTTATTTATTTATTTTAGAGAGAGAGAGAGAGAGAGAGAGAGAGACAAGGACAGACAGACAGGAAGGGAGAGAGATGATAAATTTCACCTCATAGTTACAGCACTTATTTTCTCATATGTAACTTATACGGGGAGCTCCAGCCAATCCAGTGACTCCTTGTTCAAACCAGCGACTTTGGCCATCAATTCAGCAACCTTTGGGCTCAAGCCGGACACCATGATCCCATGCTCGAGCTGGCGACCCCACTCAGAAGTTGGTGAGCCCACACTCAAGCTGGATGAGCCTGTGCTCAAGGTGGTGACCTCAGGGTTACAAACCTGGGACTTGAGCATCCCAGGTCGATGCTCTATCCAATGTGCCACCACCTGGTCAGGCATCCATACTAATCTCTTTATCAAATGCTCACTTGACCACAGTTTCAATATTTATTTTCCCTAAATCTTTGATCACATCCATTCATTTCAATGTTGTTATAGGCATAGTGTGTGTGTGTGTGTGTGTGTGTGTGTGTATATATATATATGATTTAGCCATCATGATTTAGCCATCTATTTTTCCCACTTAACGTATTCCACACTTCCCTATATTTATACTATTTTCAAACTTATTTTTGAATGATTCCATAGTATTATGTTGAGTTTATGAGAAATAGTTTCCTGATCAGGGATTTCTCTTTTTCTGGTCATTTAAGTTTGCTTATGATTTTACTATGCAGTGTTTATCAAATTTATTTTAAATTGTAATAAAGAATAAAAACATTTATTTGAGTCAAAAGAACTGCATCCCAGAAGACAGATTCAAGTAGCAATATAAATTGTGCTCTAGTGTGACAAAAAAGAATTCACATTTATAAAGAATTTTCCCATCCACAATTCTTATTTTGGTCCATTTCATGCAAATAAGGTTTCCAAATTGCATGCTTCTGATTGATAAAAATCATTCAGTTTTGATTGGTCGGTATAGATAACAATTAAGATATAATTTGTCATTCTCATTAGATGGTCCGTTGGTTGAAAGGAGAAACCAAGGCTTTCCTTCAGTAGTTAAGTCAGATGGTATAAACAAGCAAAGCATAGTGTGGGATGTTGAACATTCAATTTGAGGTTCTTCTGGGTATACAGAATATGTGGTGAGCAGCCCTGTCAACAAATGACCACTAGACTCTTAATATTTAAAAAATGTGGGCACCTGGTTGGCCATAGGGAGCCCATCTCAATGATAAATTCCCCTATAGTGTATAACTTGTCTAAACTACCACAAGTCTTTACTCTGCTCCAGGTACATCATTAATTAATATTTAATGGTTCTTTTTTGTGTGACAGAGACAGACAGAGATAGGGACAGATAGGGACAGACAGACAGGAGGGGAGAGAGATGAGAAGCATTAATTCTTCATTGCAGCTCCTTAAGTCTCCTTAGTTGCTCATTGATTGCTTTCTCAAATGTGTCTTGACCAGGGAGCTACAGCAGATCTAATGACCCCTTGGTCAAACCAGTGATCTTGGGCTCAAGCTGGTGAGCCTTGCTCAAACCAGATGAGCCCATGCTCAAGCTGGCGGCCTTGAGGTTTTGAACCTGGGTCCTCTGCATCCCAGTCTTATGCTGTATCCACTGTGCCACCACTTGGTCAGGCAATATTTATTGGTTTTTAACACATATTATCATATTGAAGTAAATAAAAAATTGAACATATTTATGGTGCTAACACTAATGTATCATATTTACCATAAACTCATAAAAGTTACTGGGTGTTGTTGATTTGAAAATTTAAATTAGTTTAGTAAGAAGAAAATTACAAGGCATATTTTAAAGTACACAAACATTTAATGTTACAGGCAACCTTAAAACAGATACCACATAGAATTTTTAAAAAAGGACTGGGATAGTCATTGCTATTAAATTTTGTTCTGAGCATTCTGGCTGCCAAAAGATAAAGAGAAACATATTGGGTTACTAATTATTTTATTTGTTAATCTAGTTTTAAACATATGGTTTAAATGCATATTCACATAATTTTGAGATTATAATTTTTGTTTCCATGTGTTCAATTGAAAATACACAAATATACTACCCAATATATTTTTATTCCTCTCCTGATCTGTATGGACTGAAATTTTCTGCTTCAAATTTTACAGATTGACTTATTTGATTATACCTTAAAGATATATGTTATGTTCTCTTTATCTCTCTCTCTTAGATTGGACACATTATTAGAAAATCTGGATGCATTCTTCAGTTCAGGAAATATAGTAAAAAAAGAAAAAATCACTCTTCTATTTTACCCACTAGTGTCATCTAGTGGAAAAAAGTGGAAACTGTGGGTTTATACTCTGTTTAGGAGCTACTACCATGAATGATCTTTTTATCTTCTTTGCAATTTATACATGATTAATGCATATTACCTTTTCAATAGAGAGAAATAAATCACAATTAATAATTTTTGTAAAGATTAATATATGCACTTATTAACTAGCTTTATTTCTATTAGGGTTTCAATCAATCATCACGTTGAAATTTTGTGATTTATAGTATTATCAGTTTTTTATAACAAATTTTCTCACTGTTCCTATAAATAGGTAAGGGTTATATGCTTTAAATTATGCAATAAAAGCCTGACCTGTGGTGGCTCAGTGGATAAAGTGTCGATATGGAATGCTGAGGTTGACAGTTCAAAACCCTGAACTTGTCTGGTCAAGACATATATAGGAGTTGATGCTTCCTGCTCCTCCCCCTTTCTCTCTCTCTCTCTCTCTCTCTCTCTCTCTCTTTCTCTCTCATTCTTTGTCCTCTCTAAAATGAGTAAATAAAAATATTTTTAAAAATAAGAAAAGAAAAATGTTAAAATTATGCAATAAAAGCTGCCAATATATTGAGTATTTACAATGCATTATCTCATTTAATCCTGTAAAAGAATACTATTATACCCTCTATTGTATACATGAAACTGAGGATTTTGGATCCTAAATGAATTTTTCAAGGTCTCTAAGGTAGACAGAGATCAAATACTGGAATCTAAATCATTCTGGATACAATATAAATACTCTTAACCACTGGCCTATGCCCATGATTCTGGTTATGGTGTGAGTTTACAAAGACAGAATAAGAATTAATGCCAGCCTTTATGAGGGTGGAGATGTAGACTGAAAAATTAAATTCAAAGTTTTCATTTGTTTCATGGAAATGTTTGGCCAAAAATCAAGAGAAACTTCCAATCTCTTTTCCAGGCTCCTACTTAATAAACGTGTTATTTTTGAAAGATAGCAAGTAAAACATTCAAAATATTAGTAGACAGTCATTGGTCATGAGTTGTTTTAGCAAAATTCTCTAATTTCCTGCTCAAGGCAACTTGACATAATCAGTGTTTTCTCGCTTGGTTTCTTAGCCCACTAATGCTGAGGTTTCTCATCTTGACTGTTTCACTGGTTTGTGGGCTCATTCAATCTTTGTAGTGATGGACAGTTAGAAAGTTTCCCACAGTTAAGGATTTTCAACACAATCTGGTTACTGCTTTTCTCCTTTGAGGTAATCCAACTTTATTGTAATAACCAAAAATATTCAATAACACCTGATTTGAACTCTTTATGTTTACATTGAGGAACATAAATGTGAACTTTCTTTATTCTTTAACAGGTATTTGGCAAGCAAACAAAAATTCTCATATTGTAAAATGTAAAGGTAAAGATAATTCATGTTTCATTCTAGTCCCTTATTATATTTTAAATGTTGTCTCACAACAATGCAAATTATTAAAACTTCCTTTACCTTGCCAAACTAATGTCAGTTTTCCAAATCTATATATTCATGAATAAAAGATGCATTATCATAAGGAAAATGACCACAGTCTCCACATGTTTCTGTCAGATTATCTATGCATCCTTGAACACCACAAACTGATTACATTTGGTTTTAGTAGTAGCAACAGTTAATTTATTTTGAAATATTGAGCAATATTAAAGCAGGATATAAGAATATCTTATTTAGTAAAAGAAGACATTTTTAAAAAATAGAAAATGTTTTCTTTTGATTATACTATTCTTTTTGTAACACCAAAAATATTTCTTTATTTCTACAGAATAATGCAATGAGAACACAACTGAAATTTTTGCTAAACTACTTAGGGAACATAGAACTTTTAAATGGACTTTAGTCATATGCTAAGAAGTATATTTAAAGGATAGATATGGTATAGATTGTATTCCCTGTTTTTACTATAAATAAAATTTGATACTGGAATTCTTCATAACTGTAGGCATTAGTAAGTTACTTATTGGTACAAGGTTTTTCTAATACTAGAGTTTTTATTGGATGACAATTATATCTATGATAAAATGTCTGATTTTATGTGATACTAATAATAGTCATCTATCATTTATGTTATTATTTATGAATACTCACTATTTCTTTTTCTTAAAATATATTTCCCCTTAAGTGCGAAGTGGGGAGACAGTAAAAGACTCCTTCATGTGTCCCAATCAGGATCCACCTGGCAATCCTTCTACCAGGGGATGTTCTGCCCATCTGAGACCATAGCTCTGCTGCTCGGCAACTGAACCATTTTAGCACCTGAGGCAAGGCCATGGAACCATCCTCAGCAGTCAGGGCCAACTTGCTCCAATTAGAGGCATGGCTGCAGGAGGGGAAGGAAAAGACAGAGATAAAAAGAAGGGAGAGGGGGAAGGGTGGAGAAGCAGATGGGTGCTTCTCCTGTGTGCCTTGACAGGGAATCAAACACAGGATGTCCAAATGCCAGGCTGACACTCTACCACTGAGCCATCTGGCCAGGGCTTGCTCACTATTTCTTTGATATACTGTGGGTGGAGCACAGAGCACATTCCTAGCAGCTGTGGCTGATGCAATGCTGTGAGAATACTCCAGCTCCCAGAACCCTCCTCGGCATACCCAGGAAGGGAACTCGCCCGCTATAAGGAAGTGACTTAGCTCCAACCATGCAGCTCCCTGATCTTTTCAGCCATTGGCTATGAGGGACACACTGTAACACCCTATAGGCTGAAACTGTGTATATAAGCTAGCTTACTTCCTGAAAAAAGTAGATTTGCATCACTGAACCTGGTCCCCGGAGTCAAGTGTTTGCGTCTCTGTCATCCTCACCCCCGGCAGGACTTGTCCACAACTGGTGCCCAACGTGGGACAAGGACCTAACCGGCATCCAAGGGATGGGTGAGTGACCCTCTGCAATGGGAAACCTTCTCCCCCACTCTCGAGCCCCACAGGCTCAAAGTCTGTATGCCGTATTGCAGAGTAGGCGAGTTGAAGTTTGTGAAAAGGATCCATGTATTTACTGGGAGATTCTCTCTGGTCTCAATCCCTGGATTGAGGACATGCCCCTCTGGGACCACGATACTTGGGCCCGAGCTCTTCGATGCATTCTTTTGGCCGAGGTGCATGGGGGACAAACCTTCCCTCTTGGCCTCATTCCTGCCTTATTGGCAATACATGCCTGCTTGACCAGTGCTCCTGCTGGGGGCCCTCCACTGATCCCTAAGGTCCTACAGGCTACTCCTCTTTCAGAGGAGCCCCTACCTCCATATTCGCCCCGCTCCACTGAGGATGAAAGTAGTTTAGCCTCCGAGTTTGCAGCTGAGCGTGCAGTGAAACCAACCAAATTACTAACTGTGCTATCAGCTCTGCCGCCGGAAAAAGCAGAAGTCGCTACTTCAGCATTCCCTGCCGGGGCTCAGTGCCTCACCCCAGCCTCTCAGATGCCATTTTCTACCCCAGCTTTAACTCCAACACGTGTTCCTGCTGCAGACCCATGGACCAGCCTATATGCCCCCATGTGTCAGCAAAGAGATATTTCCCATGCAGGATTAGGACTATAGCCCCCTAACGTTTTTCCAGTCAATATTAACCCTACCACTGCACGACCGCTAGCATGGTATCCACATGACCAAAAAAACAGTCGTTACTCTCAGAAAAGCTATCCAGGAAGATGGCCTTCATTCCCCCTATGTTCAGCAATTACTTGAAAATATCAGTGTTGATTTAAATTGTCCTATGATTGGAAAATGTTAGCCCAAGCAGTCCTTACCATGGGAGACTTAATTCAATGGATAGCTTTATACAATAAGCAATATGAAATAATAGATGAAAGAAATCAAAGGGCTGGTATTAAAGTCCCCCTGGAAGCTCTCAACGGAGAAGAGCAATTTGTCTCCCCTGCCATACAGGCTACAGGACCCCCTCAGTATTTTGATCAAGTGCGCCTATGTGCCACTAGAGCATTTACTCAAACTAATGCTCATGGAAGGTCCTTGAAGCTTTCCAAATTGCTTCAGGGTCCCAATGAACCTTTTTCAGATTTTCTAGGAAGGGTACAAGAAGCTGTAAAGCCTAAAGTTACGCACACTGATGCAGCTGATGCTCTAACTAAAGAATTGGTGTGGGAAGGCGCCAATGGAGAGTGTAGACAGGCAATAGGGCCAATTAGAGCTGTGCCCCTAGATGATTGGGTCCTTGCCTGCCGAGATGCGGGCAGCAACTCAGTGGTGGCCCTTGTTACCACTCTTGCAGCCCAGTTAAGTGTCTCCCATCAGAGAAGCCAACTGACACAAGGAGTGTGGACAAGTCCTGCCGGAGGTGAGAATGACGGAGATGCAAAGACCCGACTCCTGGGACCAGGTTCAGTGAAGCAGATCCACTTTATTCAGGAAGTGGAATCTTATATACATGGGTTATAAACATGAGTTCAGCCAATAGGATGTTACAACATGTTCCTCAAAGCCAATGGCTGAAAAGATCAGGGAGCTGCATGGTTAGTGCTAAGTCACCTTCTTATAGCGGGCGAGCTTCCTTCCTGGGTATGCCCACGAGGCTTCTGGGACCTGGAGTATTCTCACAGCATTGCATCAGCCACAGCTGCTAGGAATGTGCTCTGCACTTCACCCACATCGGAGCCTGCTATGAATGCAAGGGCACAGGACATTTTGCATGGCAGGAAAGGAAAGAATGATAAAAAGTCACCTTCTGTGTGCTCCCATTGTAGAAAGGGATTTCACGGGAAGCGAGGTTGTTGCTCAACCACCTCCACAGATGAAAAGCCTCTAGAGCCTTTAAACAGGAATCGGGGCAGCTCTCAGCCCTACCCATAAGAGAGCACCTCCACACAGGAGTCTATTGGACCTTACTCTTAACCCAGAATAAGTCCTTTCTAACCCTGTGAGTAGAGAGCCATCCCATCCTTGGGCTCATAGATTCTGGTGCTGATGTTTCTGTAATCAGAGAGGAAGATAAAAAGGAAGGCTGGGCCACATGGCCCGGATCTTTAGTACAAGGAGTTAGTGGAGTACGACCTGTCCAACAAGACATCCGGCCACTCCATTGGACAGATCCTGACGGGGTTACTATAGTTTTCAGTCCTTTATTTATGACTGAATTGCCACATACACTTTGGGGATGGGATGTGCTGTCTTTACTTCGTGTCTCTATTACCTGCCAGCCCCTCCCCCAATTCTAAAGGCCACTGTTCAATTAAAAACTCTGGAACCCATCAAACTTACATGGGATACCGACCAACCAATTTGGGTTGAGCAGTGGCCATTAACAGCCTCTTAATTAAAAGAGTTACACAAACTACTTCAGCAACAATTAGAAGCTGAACATATTGAGCCTTCCACTAGTCTTCATAATTCACCTGTTTTTGTAATTCAGAAAAAGGCATCTGGAAAATGGAGATTCCTTCATGATTTAAGGGCTATTAACAAGCACATGGCAAAGATGGGCACTTTACAACCAGGCTTGCCACATCCCTCTGCGGTGCCACGGGCTGCCCATATTAAAATTCTAGACATCAAAGGTTGTTTTTTCTCAATCCCCCTTCATCCGGAGGACAAGCCTTATTTTGCTTTTACTGTGCCTTCTATTAATCATGCCCTTCCAGCTCAAAGGTATCAATGGGCAGTCCTACCACAAGGCATGAAAAATAGCCCCACCATTTGCCAGTACTATGTAAGCATGGCAATGCAACCATTACAGGAACGGTGCCTCATCTATCATTATATGGACGACATATTAATAGCTCATGTCGATCCTACGATCTTAGAGAATGTTACCAGCAGCTCTTAAATAATCTGAATGCCATTGGGCTTTCCGTAGCACCAGAGAAAGTACAGACCTTGCCGCCCTTTACTTTCTTAGGGTACCACATAGAGGAAGAAATAACACCTATTTCCCCTATGCTCACAGTCCCTCAACAATGCTCTTTATATGAATTACAAGAGCTATACGGCCAAATAAACTGGATACGTGGATACCTATCTATTTCTACTGCCAAATTAGACCCCCTATTCTCCCTCCTTGAGGGCAACATAGAGCCTACTAGCATCCGCTGTCTAACTACAGCAGAAAAACAGGTTATAGAGAATGTCAACACTGCTATTGGCTCTGTGTTGACAGCTAGATTAGAACCTGATCAGCCAATCTCAGCTATTGTCCTAGCCACAAAAGGCACTCCTACCGGTGTCCTGTTTCAAAACAAATCCCTTTATTGGGTACATTTAGCATATAGTCAGCTATCTAAAATCACCCCCAGCAAGACTGCAATCTGCATTCTTGGCTGGAAGCTGCAGCGAGCTTGTGTCACCTTGTATGGCCAAGAGCCTGATGTACTTATTCTACCAATTCCTCTCAACCATATTCAATTTCTCTTAGCCAATGATTTAGAAATGCAGACACTCTTAGCTAACTATACTGGACAAGTAAACAATCACCTCCCCAATGATTGACTCTATAGCCCCTACAAAGAGTCCCCCTACAAACCACCCCTCATTTGTATCCAGCATCTACCCCTCTTCCGCATAGCATGCTTGCACTTATAGATGCCAGCAGGTCCTATTGTGGAAGTGTTCAAAGCACAAACAAAGGCACTAAATTCCACAGATTTAGTTATGAGGAATCTGTACAAGTAGGTGAACTACTTACCAGCCATTTACTATGTGCTATGCCTTTGGCAACATGGCCCTGTTAACATTTTTTTCAGATAGTGCTTATGCAGTACAAACAGTCAAAGGCCTTACCCATTCCACCTTCTGGCCCAAGTAGACATTGCTAGACAGGGCTCTCAGCCAGCTTAAAGAACTGTTAGAGGAGCGTCAACACCCTTGTATATTCAGCATCTTCGCTCCCATTCTGGCTTCCCTGGCCCCCTAGTGGCAGGTAACAGACAAGTTGATCATCTAGTTTTAACAGTCTCTCCTATTGAGCAAGCCAGACAACTTCATACCCGGTTTCATGTCTGCCCATTCTCTGAAATCTCTCTTTCCCCATCTCACTCATGCAACCTGCAAACACCTTGTTCATGTGTGTAAACTGTGCAGCCCCTTACTACCCTTAGGCCCCCTACAACCACAGGGTATCAATGCTTGAGGCTTACAGCCTAATACTGTATGGCAAATAGACATCACTCATGTCCCCCAATTTGGCAAACTCCACTACATACACATAGCAGTAGACACGTTCTCTGGAGCTGTCTCGGCCATGGCCCTAGCAGGAGAAAAAACTACACATGCAATTCGTGCACTTCACTGGCCATGCTTTGCCTTGGTGTACCTTGAGAAATTAAAACTGACAATGGGCCCTGTTATACCAGCAGCCAATTTAAAGCCTTTTGTTCCCAATGGCAAATCACACACCGCCTTAGCATTCCTTATAATCCCCAAGGACAAGCTGTTGTAGAACGGGAACACAGAGACGTTAGCTTCAAATTCAAAAAGAAAGGGGGGATATGCCCCGGGCCTCACCCAGAGAAGTGCTCCTCAGTGCTGTATTCACTCTCAGTTATTTAACTTTTGATTTTGAAGGAGTAACTCCTGCTTATAAACATTGGAGAGGCCTTCATAGCCAACCGACCGTGTTGCCATTAATATGCTGGAAGGACCCAGCCACAGCTCAGTGGCAGGGACGGCACCTCATCCTAATGCAAGGAAGAGGTTATGCTTGTGTTTTTCCAGAAAATAGCCCACGTCCAATTTGGATCCCAGGAAGGAACGTATGGCCATTCCTCGTGTCCCAAGATGACCCCACCGACAATGCCTCCAACACCTGTGAACCTTCTGGCTCAGGGGATGGCCAGTCTCAGCCTTGATGAACAGCTGCTTGGAGGAGGTTCTCAGCACTCCAGGAGGAGACCTCGTAACCAACATGCTCATAACATAACCTGGGGAGATATGGAGGCACTAGCTGAACAGGCTCAAAGATTAGCCCCTGATGGACCCCCAGATCTAGGCACTCTGTTCCTCCTCATGTGTGCCATTATCACAGCGAACTCCCAGGCATGAGGAGATCCTCACATCTAGGTGTCTGTTCCCCACCCTGGCATAATTATGCCTGTTGAAGTTAATAGCCCACAGTTTCTAGCAGTATGTTCCAGTAACTGCTCCCTTAGTCTCCCTTGTGACAATAGTGGCCAGAATTCCTACAGTGGAATGGCACTATATGGGGTAACCTCAGTGACCCAATGCTCTGAATAATAACACCGTCCCCTTGGAGGGATGGATCCTCCTTCAAAATCATACTACGGGGGACTTTGCTAAAAATGGTACTACCAACCAAGGCTCAGTACTTGGCCTACAAGCAATCCTCCCCCTAGCTACCAACAGCTGGGCCTGCCCCACTAACCTTGCCTTCCCAGGGTCGCCTCTTTGCCCATTCCTGTATGACGAACAGCTAAGAACACTCCCAAGGGAAGAAATTCCCTGGAGAGACTGCCGCATTGCCTCTGGCCTGGATGTACAGACCATCAACCTTGGAGTTTGGCATCAGAAGCTGAGAGACCGAATGCAACCATATGCAGTACACACCCCATGGTAAGCCATCCATTCCATGTTTGGATGCTGGGACCTTTGTGGGAAGGGGGCATGCATAGACCTACATCCATTTTTTACAATCAAAATGGAACTGTGTTTAACGGCACCTAGAAGGTCTCTGTAACACAATGGGAGGAAAATGACATCCCAACCCCTAGGAGGAATCCCCTGTTTAAGACCCCCGTTCTATTTCCTAACTAGTCAAACATTACAGAAGCTTGCCTCATTGTTTAATCCAGCTAATCTATTAGCATATAGTATAATAGATATTATACTTGTTTTAGTTCAACTAAGATTCCGTTGCATAATGCATAGCATTCAGAAGCTACAACAACAGCAAGCTGTCATTCATCATGTCCAATTGGCTTTAATTAAAAGAGAAGGGGGAGATGTGGGTGGAGCACAGAGAGCATTCCTAGCAGCTGTGGCTGATGCAATGCTGTGAGAATACTCCAGCTCCCAGAACCCTCCTCGGCATACCCAGGAAGGGAGCTCGCCCGCTATAAGGAAGTGACTTAGCGCCAACCACGCAGCTCCCTGATCTTCTCAGCTATTGGCTATGAAGGACACAGTGTAACACCATATAGGCTGAACCTGTGTATATAAGCTAGCTTACTTCCTGAATAAAGTTCATCTGCATCACTGAACCTGGTCCCCGGAGTCAGGTCTTTGCATCTCCATCGTCCTCACCCCCAGCAGGACTTGTCCACAATATGTAATACTTTACATCCATTTTCTTCACAACAATTCCATTAGGTGGGTGGTTACTGCTATTATGCTTATTTTATAGTGGGGTAACTGAGGCTTCTGGTGGTTAGCAAACTTCTCCCAAACCATACAACTAGTAAATGATAAAATTAATACTCCAATCTAGATCTGTCTGCTCCAAAAGTTGTTCTCTTAACCATTATACCACATGAAACGCTTAACTTTTCAGGCTATGCAGTCTTGGAGGGAAAATGCTAGCTATATTTCCTCAGAGTCTTTCACTCCCATCTCCAATTTTTGTTCTTAGGAGAAAAATTCTTACCCAAGTACTTTTCTAATGTTGTGGGCAGAAGTGATTCTTAGCATTGCTCAGTGGCAATTAGAGATTTGATGCTGCCCAAGATAGGGTTCCCATGGTAAAAAGGGAAATTAATTCAATGTAAAAATAATTAAAACATTTACAAACCACTGAATCTATGCCAGAAATTATAGTGATTAATTTTACTATTGTAATAAAAGAGATAAAAACAAAATGCTTTGACATTTCTAAGAAAGGACCCATTACTTCTGCCTATAAAATTTAAGAGGAATCTGAACAGAGGAAGTGATATTTTGAATCTGTCTCAATTACTGACAAGGAGAAAAGATAAGACATTTGTTAGTGGGACAAAGATGAATAAATATATATATAGACATGAACACAGATGGTAACTTTGAAGAATAATGAGTAGTTTGATGTGATTGTACCATAAGATTCATTGTTACAGAAAGAGAGTTTCATAATATGAAGGTGAAGATGTAGTAGTTTTGGGCCAAATAATGATGTTTTAAATGCTGCATTAAGGCAGTTGGACATTATCCCATAAGTATTAGGGAATCTGTTGGACTTTCCTATTCTTTTCTTTCTTTTTTTAACAGAAGAACAAATGACTCAGAATTTTATTTAAGAAATAAAAAATACTCAACTTCAAGATTAAAGATGAATTGGAGAGGGTATGCATGTATGCAAAATCCAACTGTTGCCAAGACTCCAATAAAGAGTTTATGAGAGTCTGAAATAAAATGGTAACAGTGGATAAAAATCAGGAACATTTTGAAGATACATTCAGCAAGATTAAGACTGTGAAAGTGGCAAAAGGGATAGAGTAATTAAAGATTATTTCAAGCAATGTCCTAAATGACTGAGAGGTACAGGTCCATTAGAATAAGACAAACCAAGAACCCACATTATTACTGAACTCTCTATGAAATATCAATCATATTTGAAGATGAAAAAGGAAACTAGTTGAGTTAATTACAGTTAACCTATATTCACAGAAGATGTTACTGTAGTAACTGAGGAGGACTTCTAGATCTAAACTTAGTCAAAGAAAATGTAACTTTCTATATATTTATTATATACAGATACAATAAGGACTACAATGTATAATTATTCTCTCTCCTCTTTTGAGACTGTATTCTTAGAGAAGATTTGGGTTTACAGAAAAATTGAATAGAAGGCACAGAAATTACCCATACACCTCCTGTCCTCACATATGTTCAACCTCCCCTACTATTATCACTTCTCAAAAAAATATATATTTGTTACAATTAATGAACCTACTTTGACACAATGTTATAACTGAAGTACATAGTTCACATTAAGGTTCCTTCTTGGTATTGTTCATTCTATGAGTTTTTACATATATAGAATGACATATATCCTCCATTATAGTATCATGTGAAATAGTCTCACTACCTTAAAATTTTTCTGCTTCACCAAGTCATTTTTTCCTTGTCCTTAACCACTGGCAACTACTATTTTTTGCTATCCCTGTACTTGTCTCTTTTCCAAACTGTCATATAGTTGGAATCATACAGAATATAGCCTTTATATATTCTTTCATTTAAAAATGTGCATTTTATATTCCTTTATGTTTCCTCATGGCTTGATTGATTTTTTATAGCACTGAATAATATTCTATAGTCTCCATGCAAAACAATTGTTTTCTAAAATCCACTCACCTATTGATAGACATCCTGGTTGCTTCCAAGTTTCTCAATTATGAACAAAGATACTTTTGACACCAATGTACAGATTTTTGTGTGAACATAAATTTCAACTCCTTAGGATAAATACAAGGAACATGATTGCTGGATGGTATGGTAAGAATATATTTAGTTTTAAAAAAAATCCTCCAAATTGTCTTTCAAAGCAGCTGTACTAGTTTCCATTCCCACTAGCAATGAAAGAGCATTCTTGTCCCACATTCTCACTAATATTTTTTTTTACCCCAATGTTTTGAATTTTGGCCATTCTAATATATATGTAGTGGTATTTCATTGTTCCTTTAATTTGCATTTCCCTGATAGTTTATGATGTGAAGCAACTATTTATATGCTTATTTGTCATCTGTATATATTTCTTGGTGAAGGCTGTGTTTAAGTTTTTTGCTCAGTTTGTTAATTGGTTGTTCATTTTCTTATTGTTGAATTTTACATGTTCTTTGAATATTTTGGACAATAGTTCTTTATAAGAGATATATTTTTCAAATGTTTTATCCCAGTCTTGGACATGCTATAAATATCACACTACTTACTTCAAAAAAATTAAAGTTTATTTTGAGGTCTTATCTTAACCAGTTGATGTTTCAATCTCAGTCTATGTTCCCTCACTCTCAGCCAGTACTATAGTTGGTATAGGTTTCTTTTCTGGATGGATGACCCATAATTTTATCCTCAAGAAGCCTGAGTCCTTACTTCATAGGCTGATATCAGAAAAGAGAGAGAGAGAGAGAGAGAGAGAGAGAGAGAAAGAGAGAGAATATGCATAGAAATCTTAAGTAGGAGGTCCAGAATTGGTATTTATGTTGCAAGTAATGGGCCAAACAAATCACAAGGTTAGCTAATTTTCAAGGGGTTAAGAAATAGACTCTCCTCTTAAATGGAGTTAAAAATTTAGAAAGAACGGGTAATGATTTTCAGGCATTTTTACAATCAGCTTATTATATGTATCAAGTTGATAACCAGACATACTATTTAAAACATTGCCAACTGGGAAAATTTACATTTACTTCTGTTCTTTAGGGACACTCATATATACGGTTGGTAGATGCAGCAGCAGGTTATTTTTGGTTTACAACATACTGAGCCTATTCAATTGTGAACCAAGTGTGACCAGGCAGTGGCGTAGTGGATAGACCGTTGGCTTGGGATGCTGAAAACCCAGGTTACAAACCCCGAGATTGCTGGTTTGAGCACAGGCTCATCTGGTTTGAGTAATGGCTCACCAGCTTGAGTGCAAGGTTGCGTGGGTTATGGTCATTGGCTTGAGCAAGAGGTCACTGGCTCGGCTGGGGCCCTCAGGTCAAGGCAGATATGAGAAAGCAATCAATGAACAACTAAGATGCCACAATGAAGAATTGATGCTCCTGATCTCTCTCCCTTCCAACCTGTCTGTCCCTCTCCCTCCTTCTTTCTCTCAAAAAAAATAGTGAACCAAGCACTGAAATATTTTCCCTTTTATTTCTATAACTGGTCATAAGGAACCCCATAGAAGGGAGAGGTATCAGTGAGACAGGGATAAGTGATATGAGGTCTGGACCTTCTATTTGTGTAATTTACTTGGGAATTTAGGACCAGTCTCTTGTATGAGGGATTGTGATTGACTAGTTCAATCTGATAATAACTAGCTAATGATGGTCAATTTTAGTGACATAGACACTTGATATCCCTTAGTTTTATGCTCAGTCTCTACTAAGGTTTAGTAGTACTTCTAAGTCTGCTTCTCAAACAGTAAGTAGCACTCTGCTGCAGAAGGTGCAGCCTTGTCCCATAACCCCTGGTGTCTGTTCTATAAATCTAATTGGGGCCAGAGAATCCACATAGCATTTCCATCCACTGCAGATATTTCTAACACCATCATATCTGCTGGGTTATTTGACCGGAGCAACAGGAAATATTTTACCTGGATCTTTTCCAGAACCTTCTGTGAGGAAAAGACTAACATTAAGACCCAATATTACCTGCTTCCTTGATAGCTAAAACCAGAGGGCCTCAGATGGCCTAAATGCAAAATTTTCTTCTTTATTCTCCTCTGTGGATAAGGTCTCACAGTCAGAACACCCTCCCTATTAATAGTGCCAGGCACTGTTCCCACTTTTCACTAAGTAGTGTTTCAGTTCCTTATCAACTTATGAAATTATTCAAACAAGCTAATTCTTTCTTTTCATGGGAACCAGGGAGTATTTCACCCTCTTGATATTATAAAGCCTGCCTTTCTACAAGATTTTTTTATATTTTATTTATTTATTCATTCATTTTAGAGAGGAGAGAGGGAGAGAGAGAGAAACATACACACACACACACAGAGAGAGAGAGAGAAGGGGGAGGAGCAGGAAGCATCTACTCCCACATGTGCCTTGACCAGGGAAGCCAGGGTTTTGAACCAGCAACCCCAGCATTCCAGGTTGACACTTTATCCACTGTGCTACCCCAGGTCAGGCTAGCCTACCTTTCTTATCTCTGTCTTGTTCACTTTATTCCAGATGGCATCCTCCATTTGGTCTTATGAGGTACCAGATTTCCCCCATGTATATCATGCTCCCATGTATAAGATACAACTTAATTTCGAGGCCTGAAATGTGAAAAGAGGACAACAAGCATAAAAAAATGGGAAATGTAAGTAAAAAAAACAAACAAATTACAACCATTGTATAAGACACATCCAGTTTTTAGACCCCACATTTTCCAAAAAAGGGTGAATCTTATACATGGAGAATATGATATGTGGTCCTTTGTTCCTATGGGCTCTGAGTATATATGACTAATAAGTTGCTGTAATCTAGCCCTGGCCGGTTGGCTCAGCGGTAGAGCGTCGGCCTAGCATGCGGAGGACCCGGGTTCGATTCCTGGCCAGGGCACACAGGAGAAGCGCCCATTTGCTTCTCCACCCCTCTGCCACGCTTTCCTCTCTGTCTCTCTCTTCCCCTCCCGCAGCCAAGGCTCCATTGGAGCAAAGATGGCCCGGGCGCTGGGGATGGCTCTGTGGCCTCTGCCTCAGGCGCTAGAGTGGCTCTGGTCGCCAACATGGCGACGCCCCGGAGGGGCAGAGCATCGCCCCCTGGTGGGCAGAGCGTCGCCCCATGGTGGGCGTGCCGGGTGGATCCCGGTCGGGCGCATGCGGGAGTCTGTCTGACTGTTTCTCCCTGTTTCCAGCTTCAGAAAAATGAAAAAAAAAAAATTGCTGTAATCTAATCTATTCAATTGTTGCTTGTTGTGTTTTTGACCATTATTGTAACCTTACGATGTTGGTCACCAATGGAATGATTAAGAGTCACTTAAAATTCTCTCTCTTTCTGCTCAAGGTCTTACTCAAAACAATGTCTTTTGAATCTCTTGATTCAAAAGTGTATAAAAATGGTATTTCCAAGTGTTATATAGTATGTCCTCCAACATTCAAGGATGGATACCAATGCTATATTGTTTTTACTTTAGAAAGAAATTCAGTAGAAAGTTTCTTTTAGATGTTGAGTTTCCAGCTTAATTATTACCCAGGGACTGAGGATATAACCACAAGGATGAGTCCATGGAACCTTTAGACCCACTGTCAAATGGATTTAGACCCAAACTCCATTTATAATCTTGACCTCTTTAAGCCTTCATACTACTCAGAGAACAATGACAGCATTTCAGGTCCCTAGTATCAGTTTCAGATTTTACACAATATCTGATAGATTTTTTTTCCTTGAAATATCTTTGTATAATATTACCATGCTTCTGTTCACTTCAAAGCAATTTGCTTGTCTATTTTTTATTTATCTCTTGTTAAAAATATATAGCTGAATTTAGCAGTTTCTTTTTTTTTTTTTTTTTAAATAAATTTTTATTAATGGTAATGGGATGACATTAATAAATCAGGGTACATATATTCAAAGAAAACATGTCTAGGTTATTTTGTCATCAAATTATGTTGCACACCCCTCGCCCAAAGTCAGATTGTCCTCCGTCACCCTCTATCTAGTTCTCTGTGCCCCTCCCCCTCCCCCTAACTCTCTCCCTCCCTCCCTCCCATGTCCTCCCTCCCCCCCCCACCCTTGGTAACCACCACACTCTTGTCCATGTCTCTTAGTCTCATTTTTATGTTCCACCAATGTATGGAATCATGTATTTCTTGTTTTTTTCTGATTTGTTCATTTCACTCCTTATAATGTTATCAAGATCCCACCATTTTGCTGTAAATGATCTGATGTCATCATTTCTTATGGCTGAGTAGTATTCCATAGTGTATATGTGCCACATCTTCTTTATCCAGTCTTCTATTGAAGGGCTTTTTGGTTGTTTCCATGTCTTGGCCACTGTGAACAGTGCTGCAATGAACATGGGGCTACATGTGTCTTCACGTATCAATGTTTCTGAGGTTTTGGGGTATATACCCAGTAGAGGGATTGCTGGGTCATAAGGTAGTTCTATTTGCAGTTTTTTGAGGAACCACCATACTTTCCTCCATAATGGTTGTACTACTTTACAGTCCCACCAACAGTGAATGAGGGTTCCTTTTTCTCCACAGCCTCTCCAACATTTGCTATTACCCGTCTTGTTGATAATAGCTAATCTAACAGGAGTGAGGTGGTATCTCATTGTAGTTTTGATTTGCATTTCTCTAATAACTAATGAAGCTGAGCATCTTTTCATATATCTGTTGGCCATTTGTATTTCTTCCTGGGAGAAGTGTCTGTTCATGTCCTCTTCCCATTTTTTTATTGGATTGTTTGTTTGTTTGTTGTTGAGTTTTATGAGTTCTTTGTAAATTTTGGATATTAGGCCCTTATCTGAGCTGTCGTTTGAAAATATCAGTTCCCATATAGTTGGCTGTCTGTTTATTTTGATATCAGTTTCTCTTGCTGAGCAAAAACTTTTAATTCTGATGTAGTCCCATTCATTTATCTTTGCCTTCACTTCTCTTGCCATTGGAGTCAAGTTCATAAAATGTTCTTTAAAACCCAGGTCCATGATTTTAGTACCTATGTCTTCTTCTATGTACTTTATTGTTTCAGGTCTTATATTTAGGTCTTTGATCCATTTTGAATTAATTTTAGTACACGGGGACAGGCTGTAGTCGAGTTTCATTCTTTTGCATGTGGCTTTCCAGTTTTCCCAACACCATTTGTTGAAGAGGCTTTCTTTTCTCCATTGTGTGTTGTTGGCCCCTTTATCAAAGATTATTTGACCATATATATGTGGTTTTATTTCTGGGCTTTCTATTCTGTTCCATTGGTCTGAGTGTCTATTTTTTTGCCAATACCATGCTGTTTTGATTATCGTGGCCCTATAATATAGTTTAAAGTCAGGTATTGTAATGCCCCCAGCTTCATTCTTTTTCCTTAGGATTGTTTTGGCTATTCGGAGTTTTTTATAGTTCCATATAAATCTGATGATTTTTTGTTCCATTTCTTTAAAAAATCTCATAGGGATTTTGATGGGAATTGCATTAAATTTGTATATTGCTTTGGGTAATATGGCCATTTTGATTATATTTATTCTTCCTATCCAGGAACAAGGAATATTTTTCCATCTCATTGTATCTTTTTCGATTTCCCTTAACAATGCTTTGTAATTTTCATTATATAGGTCCTTTACGTTCTTTGTTATGTTTATTCCTAGGTATTTTATTTTTTTTGTTGCAATCGTGACGGGGATTATTTTTTTGAGTTCGTTTTCTAATATTTCATTGTTGGCATATAGAAAGGCTATGGACTTTTGTATGTTAATTTTGTATCCTGCGACCTTACTGTATTGGTTTATTGTTTCTAATAATCTTTTTGTGGAGTCCTTCGGGTTTTCGATGTATAGGATCATATCATCAGCAAAAAGTGATAGCTTTACTTCTTCTTTTCCAATATGGATGCCTTTTATTTCTTTGTCTTGTCTGATTGCTCTGGCCAGAACTTCTAGCACCACGTTGAATAAGAGTGGAGAGAGTGGACAACCCTGTCTTGTTCCTGATTTAAGATAGAAAGTCCTCAGTTTTATGCCGTTTAATAGGATGTTGGCTGATGGTTTATCATATATGGCCTTTATCATGTTGAGATATTTTCCTTCTATACCCATTTTGTTGAGAGTCTTAAACATAAAATTGTGTTGTATTTTATCAAAAGCCTTTTCTGCATCTATTGATAAGATCATGTGGTTTTTGTTCTTTGTTTTGTTGATATGGTGTATTACATTAACCGTTTTGCGTATGTTGAACCATCCTTGAGATTCTGGGATGAATCCCACTTGATCATGATGTATTATTTTTTTAATATGTTGTTGTATTCGGTTTGCCAGTATTTTGTTTAGTATTTTAGCATCTGTATTCATTAGAGATATTGGTCTGTAGTTTTCTTTCTTTGTGCCATCCTTGCCAGGTTTTGGTATGAGGGTTATGTTGGCTTCATAAAATGTGTTTGGAAGTATTGCTTCTTCTTCAATTTTTTGGAAGACTTTGAGTAGAATAGGAACCAAGTCTTCTTTGAATGTTTGATAGAATTCACTAGTATAACCGTCTGGGCCTGGACTTTTATTTTTGGGGAGGTTTTTAATAGTTTTTTCTATTTCCTCCCTGCTGATTGGTCTGTTTAGGCTTTCTGCTTCTTCATGACTCAGTCTAGGAAGGTTGTATTGTTCTAGGAATTTATCCATTTCTTCTAGATTGTTGTATTTGGTGGCATATAATTTTTCATAGTATTCTAAATAATTCTTTGTATTTCTATGATGTCTGTGGTGATCTCTCCTCTTTCATTTTGGATTTTATTTATTTGAGTCCTGTGTCTTTTTTCCTTGGTGAGTCTTGCCAAGGGTTTGTCAATTTTGTTGATCTTTTCAAAGAACCAGCTCCTTGTTTTATTGATTTTTTCTATAGTTTTTCTGTTCTCTATTTCATTTATTTCTGCTCTGATTTTTATTATCTCCTTTCTTCGGCTGGTTTTGGGTTGTCTTTGTTCTTCTTTTTCTAGTTCCTTAAGGTGTGAAGTTAAGTGGTTTACTTCGGCTCTCTCTTGTTTGTTCATATAGGCCTGAAGTGATATGAACTTTCCTCTTATTACTGCTTTTGCTGCGTCCCAGAGATTCTGATATGTCGTATTTTCATTTTCATTTGTCTGTATATATCTTTTGATTTCTGCACTTATTTCTTCTTTGACCCATTCATTTTTTAGAAGTATGTTGTTTAGTTTCCACATTTTTGTGGGTTTTTCCCCCTCTTTTTTGCAGTTGAATTCTAGTTTCAAGGCTTTATGATCAGAAAATATGCTTGGTACAATTTCAATTTTTCTAAATTTGCTGATATTGTCTTTGTGGCCCAACATATGGTCAATTCTTGAGAATGTTCCATGTACACTAGAGAAAAATGTATACTCTGTCGCTTTGGGATGAAGTGTCCTGTAGATGTCTATCATATCCAGGTGTTCTAGTATTTCGTTTAAGGCCACTATATCTTTATTGATTCTCTGTTTGGATGACCGATCTAGAGCCGTCAGCGGTGTATTGAGGTCTCCAAGTATGATTGTATTTTTGTTAGTTTTTGTTTTAAGGTCAATAAGTAGCTGTCTTATATATTTTGGTGCTCCTTGGTTTGGTGCATATATATTAAGGATTGTTATGTCTTCTTGATTCAACTTCCCCTTAATCATTATGAAATGACCATTTTTGTCTCTGAGTACTTTTTCTGTCTTGTAGTCAGCATTATTAGATATGAGTATTGCTACACCTGCTTTTTTTTGGGTGTTGTTTGCTTGGAGTATTGTTTTCCAGCCTTTCACTTTGAATTTGTTTTTATCCTTGTTGCTTAGATGTGTTTCTTGTAGGCAGCATATAGTTGGATTTTCTTTTTTAATCCATTCTGCTACTCTGTGTCTTTTTATTGGTAAGTTTAATCCATTTACATTTAGTGTAATTATTGATACTTGTGGGTTCCCTACTGCCATTTTATAAATTGCTTTCTGTTAGTTTTGTATCTAGTTTGATTCTTCTCTTTTGTTTTTCTATCATTTGTTTTTGTTTGTTTGTGTTCCATACTTCTTTCCTCTGTTGCTACCTTTTTTAAGTCAAGTGTTTTTGTGGTGGTTTTTTTAAGGGTGGTTACCATTAAGTAATGAAAAGGGTACCTACCATATTCATTGTAGTACCCTATCTTATAAGTATTTCTGCACTTCATCGTCCTTTGCTACTGTTAATCTCCATCCTCTCCCCCCTTTTTTTCCTTTGTTGTCACAGTTTAAGTTTGGTTTTATTGTGTTCTTGGTGGAGCTGTTACTTGTGGTGTTGTTTTCTTTTGTTCTTTGAATCTGGTTGGAAAACCCCCCTTAGTATTTCCTGGAGTGGGGGCTTTCTGTTGATAAATTCTCTCATCTTTTCTGTATTTGTGAATGTTTTTATATCTCCTTCATACTTGAAGGATAGCTTTGATGGGTATAGTATTCTTGGCTGAAAGTTCCTCTCTTTCAGGGCTTTAAATATTGGGGTCCACTCTCTTCTAGCTTGTAGAGTTTCTGCTGAGAAATCTGATGATAATCTAATAGGCCTTCCTTTATATGTTGTACTCTTCTTTTCCCTGGCTGCCTTGAGAATTTTTTCTTTGTCATTGGTTTGTGTCATCTTTATTATGATGTGCCTTGGAGTGGGTTTGTTGGGGTTAAGAAAACTTGGTGTTCTGTTTGCTTCTTGAATTTGAGGCCTTAGTTCCTTCCACAGGCTTGGGAAGTTCTCGTCTATTATTTGTTTGAGTATATTCTCCATTCCATTTTCTTTCTCTTCTCCCTCTGATATACCTATTATTCTTATGTTATTCTTTCTGATGGAGTCAGACAATTCCTGTAGGGCTTTCTCATTTTTTATTATTTTTGAGTCTCTTTCTTCTTCTCTCTGTTGTGCCTCAAGTTGTTTGTCTTCTATTTCACTAATCCTATCTTCAATCTGGGCTGTTCTGTTAGCTAAGCTTGTTACCTCGTTTTTCAGCTCGTGAATTGAGTTTTTCATTTCTGTTTGATTTGTTTTTATAGTTTCAATTTCCTTGGTAATATATTCTTTGTGTTCATTGAGTTGTTTTCTGATCTCCCTATATTGCCTTTCTGTGTTTTCTTGTATATCTCTGAGTATTTTTAACATTTCTATTTTAAATTCTCTGTCATTTAGCTCCAAGGCTTCCAATATGTTAAGTCTTTTCTCCATAGATTTTTCCACATCTATTTGTGTTACCTCTCTTTCTTTTGTATCCATAATATTCGATTTCCTCTTTCTTATCGGCATCTGAGGGTAGTCTTATTGATAGCACGCAGGCGCACTCCCTGGCGGCTTGAATGAGCGTCGCTCTGGTAGCTTCCTCCACACCCTTGTCTCTCAGATTCAAGTGATAACAGTCCTTTTGCTTTCAGTTTGTGTGGAACTCCGGAATGCTCCGAGGATAAATTTTTCTGTTTCTAGTTGATAAATTTGTTGTGATTTAGGGGAGAGCTGTCGGACGCGCTTCTCACGGCGCCATTTCCGTGACGTCACTCCGAATTTAGCAGTTTCAATATGAAAGTATCTGTTATTTAATAATGAATTTATCCCATTTACCTTATCTATCATTACAATTATATTTAGACTTATTCCTGTATCTTATTTTAAGTTTTCTGATATGCCAGTTTCTGGGGCCTCCCTCCCCCCCTAAATTTCTTGATCTTTCTTTGGTTGACAATCTTTGTTAGGTTGACTGGTTTTTTTGTTTTTTTTTTTTCTCTCCATTATTTCAATTACTACTCTTTTTTTTTAAGTCAGAGTAGGGGAGATACAGAGACAGAATCCTGTATGCATACTGGCTGGGATCCATCCAGCAATCCCTGTCTAGGGCTCATGCACTGCACATCTGAGGCTGCTTGCCAACAAAGCTATTTTTAGCCCCTGAAGTAGGGCCTGGAGGAAGCCATCCTCAGTGCCCAGGGCCCACATGCTCAAATCAGTTTAGTCATGGCTTTGGGAGGGAAAGATAGAGAGAAAAGTGGGAGGGGGGAAGCAGACAGCTGTCTCTCTTGTGTGCCCTGACCGGGAATAGGAGCTGGACTTCCACACGCCAGGTTGACATTGTATAGCTGAGTCAACCGTCCAGGGCCTCAGTTACTACTTTTTAACTGATGTCTGTAAAACATTCATTTTCTGTTTATGAATTATATCTTAGGTAGATCTTACTGCTTCTCTGACACTTTCTGGAATTAACTGTCTAATTTTAGGTATCTAAAACTCAATCTAGTCAATTTTACAAGGGTGGGTAAAAGTAGATTAAATTACTAGCTGGTATTACCTAAATGATAACTAAGAATATGAAATAAAAAATAATAAGATGACAAATAATACAAATAAATAATGTAATAATTAGTAAATAAATAATAATACAAGAATAAATTCTGTTTTGCTTACTCACAATTGTAAACCTATTTTTATCCACCACTATATTTCTTTCTTTTTTAAAAAATTATTTTTCTTTATTCATTTTAGAGAAGAGAGACAGAGAGAGAGAGAGAGAGAGAGAGAGAGAGAGAAGGAGGGAGGAGCAGGAAGCATCAACTCCCATATGTGCCTTGACCGGACAAGCCCAGGGTTTTGAACTGGCGACCTCAGCATTCCAGGTCTACACTTGATCCACTGCGCCACCACAGGTCAGGCGTTTCTTTCTTTATTGAATTTATTGGGATGACATTGGTTTACAAAATCATACAGCTTTCAAGTGTACAACTCAACAAAACATTGGCACTCTGTATTTTGTGCTCGTCACCTCTAGCAAAGTCTCTTTCCATCTCAATTTTCCCCCACTTTTCCCAGCCTCCTTTCTCTCCACTCTCATTTCCTTCTGGCTATCACCACACTGTAATTGTATCTAAATGTATTATATCTATCTATCTATCTATCCATCTATCTATCATCTATCATCTACCTGTCTATCTACAAGGTTTTTTGGTTAATCTCTTCACCTTATTTTACCCAGCCCCCAATCCCCATCTCTGCTCACAGCTGCCATTCTGTTCCATGTATCTATGCCTGTTTCTATTTTGTTCATTAGTTTATTGTGTTCATTAGATTCCACATATAAGTGAGATAATATGTTTGCCTTTCTCTAATTGGCTTATTTCACTAAACATAATAATCTGTATTTTTATATCTATTTCTCTCTTTGCTGCCCTATAGCTTGGTCTGACTTATGATGAGAAGCTTGCAGTGAGAAGTGGTGATAGACAGAAGGCTATGTATGGATGGCTTGATTCCTATTTCCTTACCATGTTCTCTATGCCTTCCTTCCCTAATTAATCTGCCTGCTTGTAGCTCAAGAAGGATGGCTGGGGATTGTAGGAGAGGTGAGGGGAAGAATATGTATGTTATTATATAAATACTTCTCTCTTTGTCACCTCATGTCCTCATGATGTGTCATGTGATCAAATTTAAACATTTTCTCAAATGTATATTTCCTTTTGTGAATACTTACAAAAGCCCATTCTCATTGGGGATTTTCCAGTGCCTGTCCGTTCTCTTGTTTGGGATATGCTCCTCTAGCTGACTACATATCTCCTTCCTCTACTGTTTTTGTTTCTAGCAGTGACACCTTATCTTATTTTCTTAGGTGAGAGTAATTTCTCCTGATAAGAGTAACTCTTGGTATAACTAACCAGCTCTGAAAAAGTCCAGGCTGAGATTTTGTGATACTGATCTCTTTAATAAAGGGGACAGTATCAATAAAAAAGTGAGGTGTTGGCTTTACACTCTAAACTTTAGAATAATGATTCTGATTGTGTGTGTGTGTGTGTGTGTTAGAGCATGCATCAAAGTTGGAGAGAAACCTCAAACTACACATTCTCTCAATAATACCTTATATGTCCACTGCCATCACCTTGTTTGCAAATGACTGCTCTGATGAGTCACACATTTTAATAGGATATGCCATAGTCTTGACCAATTAGGTGCAGAAAAAAAAAATTTAGTGTGTGTGTGGATACACTCAGACTTCTCCAAGAAGTGAAGAGATTGAAAGCTTTTTTTTTTCCTTGTATGTTCTCTCTGTTTTGAACGTCTTATCCTCTATTCTTTCCTTCCCTCTTCCCTTCCTTCATATCCAGCTCGATAATAATACAATATTACAACTGTTTGCCAGTATTGGATCTCTTTATTCTCTGATTTATTCTGAAATATTTGCTTGCTTTTCTGTGTTTACAGTGGGGATGATTCCCTGAGGTTGTGTTTCTCAGGCTCCTGTGTCAGCTGACTTCCTGGATACATCTAATTGCAGGTACTGATGAGAGTTTGGAGAGAGAGAAAGAAGAAGCCATAGTATTTCTCTTCCTCTTATCTTTCTTGGTGGTATCTATGGCAGCAACTGTCCATGTCTCTAGTTCCCACTGAACATGTCTGCTAATCTAGTTTATGTCAGGTGACTGACTGGCCATTGAGATAAATTTCCATTTTCTTTCTTTGTCCCATCAGCCTAAGAGTACCAGCAGCTCCTAATTGTTGCTAATTTTTTTAACCTATAAAGTTTATGTTTTCATTGGCATGTCTATTTCAGCTTGTCATCATCTCCTAATGGGTCTTGTCTTTATCCATGACACTCATTTAAGATGCAATCACATTTAATTTTTTTTCCTGGAATTCGCTATGCTCTTTCTTTGGTCATTTATGTCTCTATTTTGCTTTTCCAGTAAAACTTACTCCTACTTGTTATACTATCTCCAACTTTTCTTCTTTTGGATTTCAGCTCATTTTTTTTTTTTTGAAGAAAGTTTCCCCTGTCTTCTTCCTTCTCTTAGTCTGGGTTCAGTACTTTGATTCTGTACTTCCTCAGTGAGTAATTACACTCCATTAGAACTGGATTATTATGGCCCTGGCAGGTTGGCTCAGCGGTAGAGCATCGGCCTGGTGTGCGGAAGTCCTGGGTTCGATTCCCGGCCAGGGCACACAGGAGAGGCGCCATCTGCTTCTCCACCCCTCCCCCTCTCCTTCCTCTCTGTCTCTCTCTTCCCCTCCTGCAGCCTAGGCTCCATTGGAGCAAAAGATGGCCCTGGCGCTGGGGATGGCTCCTTGGCCTCTGCCCCAGGCACTAGAGTGGCTCTGGTCGCGACAGAGCGACACCCCGGATAGGCAGAGCATCGACCCTGGTGGGCATGCCGGGTGGATCCCGGTTGGGCGCATGCAGGAGTCTGTCTGACTGCCTCCCCGTTTCCAGCTTCAGAAAAATACAAAAAAAAAAAAAAAAAAAAGAATTGGATTATTAAATTTGTATGTCTTATTATTCTGTACCACAATGGCCATATCAACATTGAAAGTATTTAGCAATGTATGTTTAGAGGCTATCAGGAGACACAATTCAACAGATAACTGTTGGTTATATACTTATTGTTAAATTAACCCCACTTATTATATTCTAATGATCTTACTAGTTTATGTTCCTGTGTCTCTCACTAAAGCACAAGCTCCTTGATTTCAGGGAATCAGTATTACTTCTTAAGTCTATAACATTTAGTTCTATACATGCATAGAATAGCAGGTGCATATAGTGTCCATAGCAAACATTTAAAAGATTTTGAACTTAACACTAACCCTCATTTTTGAAGAGGAAAAGAACAGAAGTTCATAGAGGTTAAATAAACTATCCAATATCATAGAAGTAGAATCTAATGTGTGGCGGGGGAGCTTAAGTCTTAAACTCCAGGTCTCCTGACCTATTTCTCTTCTATATTTACCAAGTCCTTGCCTTATCGATCTTTTATCTTATACTATGTCATTTTTTTTCCTTTTTATTGAATTTATTGGGATGACACTGGTTCACAAAATTATACAGGTTTATAGTACACAATTCCAAACCACATCTCTGTGCTCTGTATTGTGAGCTTACCACTATAAGTCAAGCCTCCCATCATCATCATTTATCTTCAGTATACCTTCTTCTACTTCCCACTACTCTCCCTTCCCACAGTAATCACCACAGTGTTGTCCATGTCCGTGAGTTTTTCCCATATTGTTTTTTGATTAATCTCTCCACCCCCTCCAGTGTCCTCCCCACAGTTGTCAGCCTGCTTTCTGTTTTTGAGATTGTCTCTCTTTTACTTGTTAGCTTATTTTGTTCATTAGCTTCTACATATGAGTGAAACCATATGTTACTTATCATTCTCTGCCAGGCTTATTTCACTCAGCATTATGTTATCCAGGTCCATCCATGCTGTTGCAAAGGATAAGTTTGGCTTCTTTTGTTTTTATGGCCAAGTAGTATTACATTGTGTAAATGTATCACTACATTTTATCTATTCATCTACTGATGGGTACGAGGGCTGCTTCCAAATTGTAGCTAATGTAAATAATATTTCAATGAACATAGGGATGCATATATTCTTTCAAATTATTGTTTTGAGTGTCTTCAAGTATATTCCCAAAAGTGGAATTGCTGAGTCATAAGACAGTTTCATCCTAAAATTTTTGAAGTAACTTCATGCTGATTTCCACAGTGGCTGCAGCAATCTTCATTCCCACCAACGTGCATGAGGGTCCCCTTTTTTCCACATTTTCACCAGCACGTGTTTGTGAATTTATTGATAGTTATTCTAACTGTCTTGAAGTGATATCTCATTGTGGTTTTTTTTTTTGTTTTTTTTTCTTCTGAAGCTGGAAACGGGGAGAGACAGTCAGACAGACTCCCGCATGCGCCCGACCGGGATCCGCCCGGCACGCCCACCAGGGGCGACGCTCTGCCCACCAGGGGGCGATGCTCTGCCCCTATGGGGCGTCGCTCTGCGGCGACCAGAGCCACTCTAGCACCTGGGGCAGAGGCCAAGGAGCCACCCCAGCGCCCGGGCCATCTTTCCAACAATGGAGCCTTGGCTGCAGGAGGGGAAGAGAGAGACAGAGAGGAAGGAGGGGGTGGGGGGTGGAGAAGCAAATGGGCGCTTCTCCTGTGTGCCCTGGCCGGGAATCGAACCCGGGTCCCCCCGCACACCAGGCCGATGCTCTACCGCTGAGCCAACCGGCCAGGGCTCATTGTGTTTTTTTTTAAATTTGCACCCCTCTGATGCTTAGTGAAATTGAGCATCTTTTTATATACTTCTCTAAAGAGGCTGTTTGTCCTCTTTAGAGAAGTGTCTATTCAAGTTACTTTTTCATTTTTAAAATTGAATTGTTTGATTTTTCATGTTGTTTTATAAGTTCTTTATAAATTTTATGTATTAACCCCTTATCAGATATATCACTGACTAGTATATTATCTTATTCAGTGAGTTTTCTTTTTATTTTGTTGATGGTTTCCTTCACTAAACAAACACTTTATAGTTTGATGTAGTTTCATTTGTTATATTTATTTTTTGTTCCCTTTGTCCAAGGAGATATATCAGAAAAAAAATTGCTATAAGAATGTTTAAGATTTTACTGTCTATGTTTTAATATAGGATTTTTATGGTTTTGAGTCTAACATTTAAATCTTTAGACCACCTTGAGTTTATTTTTGTGTATGATGTAAGAAGGTAGTTTATTTTAATTTTTTGTATGTTATTTGTCTGTTATTCCCAACACCATATATCAAATAGACAGTCTTTATACCACTTTATGTTTTTTTTAATCTCTTCTGTCATATATTAATTAACTATAAAGATGTGAGTTCATTTCTGGGTTTTCTGTTCTGTTCCATTGATGTATATGTCTGTTTTTATGCCAGTACCACACTGTTTTGATTACTATGATCTTGTAGTATAGTTTGATATCAGGTAGCATGATTTCTCTAACTTTGTTTTGCTCTCTCAAGATTGCTTGAACTATTCAAAATCTTCAGTCGTTCCAAATACATTTTGGGAATTTTTATTTATTTTAGTTCTGTGAAATGTGTCATTGGTATCTTGATAGGTATTGTGTTGAATCTGTACATTGCTTTAGGTAATATGGATGTTTTAATAATATTAATTCTTTCTATGAGTGAACATGGTATATACTTCCACCTTCCATTTATTTGTGTCTCCTTTACTTTTTTCCTTCTTTTATAATATTGACTTTTTACAAAATTTTAATATATTACTTTTAGAGAGACAGAGAAGAAGAAAAAGAGAAATAGAGAGCGATTTTTTGTCCCTCTTATTTATGCATTTATTGGTTTGTTATTGTTTTCTGTATGTGCCCCGATGAGGGATTGAACCCTCAATCTTGTCATATCAGGACGATGCTCTAACCAACTTAGCTACTTGATCAGGGCTTCAGTTTCTCTCTTCAGAGTTTTATAATTTCTTGAGTACAGGTCTCTTACATCCTTGCTTAAATTTATTCTGAAGTATTTTATCCTTTTTGGAGCAAGTGTGCATGTGATTGTTTTTCTTAGTTTACCTTTCTTGGTGTATAATATACAACTGATTTCTGAATATTTATTTTATATCTGGCTACTTCACTGAATTTGTGGTATCTTTAGAGTTCTATATATACCCTATCATGTCATTTGTAAATATTGACAGTTCTAGTCTTTTCTTTTCAATTTGGATGTCTTTTATTTCTTCTTGTCTGATTGTTTTGACTAGGAATCCCAGTGCTATGTTGAATGAGAGTGTTGAAAGCAGATATCCCTGTTTTGTTTACCATCTTAAAGGAAACACTTGTAATATTTACCCATTGAGTAGGTTAGTGTGTGTCATTTGGGCCTTTATTATGTTGAGGTATGTTTCTTCTGTTCTCACTTCGCTGAGATATTTTATCATAAATGGGTGCTAAATTTTATCAAATGCTTTTTTCTGCATCTATTGATATTATGTGGTTTTTGTACTCAATTTGTTTATGTGGTGTATCATTTTTTAAAATTTATTTATATTGCACCAATCTTGCATCACTAGAAGAAATCCCACTTGATAATGATGTATGAACTTTTTAATGTATTTCTGGTACCAGTTTGCTAATATTTTGTTGAAGATTTCAGCATCAATGTTTAACAGAAATATTATTGGCATATATTTCTTTATAGTGTTTTTACCTGGTTTTGGAATTAAGATAATGTTGGCTTCATAAAATGAGCACAGGAGTCTTCACACCTTTTGAAATTCTTGGAACAGTTTGAGAATAAAAGTTGTTAGCTCTTTTTTGAATGTTTGATATACTTTATCTGTGAAGTCATCCAGTCCAGGACTATTGTTTTGGGAGGAGTTTTTTAATCATTGCTTCAATTTCATTAGTTATATTCTGTCTATTAAGATTCTCTGATTCAGTTTTGAAAGATTGAATGTTTTTAGAAATTTGTCTATATCATTCAGATATTCCAATTTGTTGGCATATAGTTGTTCATAATATTTTCTTACAATTGTATTTCCTTGGTGCCAATTGTTATTTCTTCTGTTTAATTTATTATTTTATTTACTTGAGTCTTCACTCTTTTTTTTTTCTTGATGAGTCTGGTTAAAAGTTTTTCAATATTCTTTATCTTTTCAAAGAACCAGCTCTTGGTTTCATTGATCTTTATTTTTTAGACTCTATTTTATTTATTTCTGCTCTGATCTTTATTATTTCTTTTCATCTACTCACTTTGGGGTTTGTTATTTTTATTAAAGTTCCTTTATGTATAAAGTTGAGATTGTTTACTTGAAATTTTTCTTCTTTTTTTGTGATAGGCCTGTAATCCTATAGACTTTTTCTTAGGACTGCTTTTGCTGTGTTCCACAGATTTTAGATTGTACTGTTCTCATTTTTATTCATTTCAAGGTATCTTTCTATTTCTTCTTTGCTCTCCTTTGTAACCCATTTATTGTTTAGTAACGTATTATTAGCCTCCGTGTCTTTGTGTATTTTTAATTTTTTCTTGTGATTGATTTCTAGTTTTACACCATTATAATCAGATAAGATGCTTTATATTATTTTCATTATCTTATATTCCTTGAGACTTGCATTTTGTATTAACATGTGTTATCTCTTAGAAAATGTCCCATGTGCACTTGAAAAGAATGTATATTCTGTTGCTTTGGGGTAATATGCTCTGAAGAGATCAATTAAATCCATCTGATTCCATGTGACATTTAAGGCTTTCATTTCCTTGTTGATTTTCTGTCTGGAAGACTTATTCATTACTGTCAACAAGGTGTTAAAATTTACTATGACTCTATTACTGTCAATCACTTCTTTTATATCCAATAAGATTTGCTTTATATATTTAGTTGTTCCTATGTTGGGTTCATTAGAGTTTACAAAGATTTATCTTCCTGTTGGATTGTTCCCCTTATTATTATATAGGATCCTTCTTTGTCTCTTACTATAACCTTTGTTTTAAAGTCTATTTTGTCAAATATAACTATTTCTACCTCAGACTTTTTTTTCCTTTTCATTTTCATGATACATTTTTTCCCATCTCTTTTTGTAATCAGAAAAATAGCTCACAGTTCTGGCTGCCTGTTACCATGAAAATCAATTACATGAGACAAGTGCTGATAAGTTTATTAAGTGCTGGCCACCTGAGAAGTTGGGAAGACTGTCTTCAAAAACCCATTTTACTCTTTTGATGCAATCAAGGTTTTTTATAAGGAGGGAGATGGAGGAGGTATAAACAAAAAATAGACAAAGAAATCTAAAGGAAGAGTTTGAGAGTTCTTTGCTGAGGGCACTCAGCACAGTTTGTTCAGATAACTGGTTGAAGGTCAGCAAATATTCTGAACCTGGCACATCAGAATGTTGGAGCCCACCTCCCTGGGTGACACAAGAACTAAAACTAGCAAGTAAGTTATAAAGTAGGGTTTTATTCTATGTAACAGCTGCCCAAAGATTGCCACAGTCGAGTTGTCCCACTTACCCTGAGCAAGAACCAGAAGTGTAAACCTCAGCATGGTGGGAGTGAAAAGAATGGAGGACCTAGGTGGAGTATGTTTCTTCCTTCTTTCTTTCTTTCTTTCTTTCTTTCTTTCTTTCTTTCTTTCTTTCTTTCTTTCTTTCTTTCCTCTCTCTCTCTCTCTCTCTCTCTCTCTCTCTTTCTTTCTTTATTACAGAGACAGAGAGTGAGTCAGAGAGAGGGATAGACAGGGACAGACAGACAGGAATGGAGAGAGATGAGAAGCATCAATCATTAGTTTTTCATTGCATGATGCAACACCTTAGTTGTTCATTGATTGCTTTCTCATATGTGCCCTGACTGTGGGCCCTCAGCAGACCGAGCAACCCCTTGCTGGAGCTAGCGACCTTGGGTTCAAGCTGGTGGGCTTTTGCTCAAACCAGATGAGCCCACACTCAAGCTGGTGACTTCGGGGTCTCAAACCTGGGTCCTCTGCATCCCAGTCTGACGCTCTATCCACTGCACCACCGGCTGGTCAGGCATGTTTATTTCTCTTGATTGAATGTTAACCCTCACTATGCATCAGTCAGAGGGGAACAGGCATTTTAAGTTCAATGAGAACTTCGCCAGAGGAAAAAGCACAAGAACAGTCACATGCTTTTGATTTGTTACAAAAAAACACAACCTTGATTACTAACACAACCTTGATTACTAAACTGGTGATATTGAATCATGGTTATAAGAACAATAGCTAGATTTAACATTATACAAAAATTATTTTATGCTTACTTTGTTAGTACATTCTTATTTAGCTTTATTTTATAGCTAGCCAAACTAATATCAGTAACATAATAAATTTATTCCCTGTTAAACTTTTGTGTGTGTATCTTTTGTTCTGACATGGGTCTCTTGTAGACAGTATATGTATGGATCTTGTATTCTTATCCATTCTGCAGCACTATGTAATTATTGATAGGTACATGGATAATTATTATACATGCTATGCTGATGAAAGAAACCAGAAAAAGAAAGTACAGTGGGTCCTTGGGTTATGACAGCATTCTTTTCCTACAACAGTGATGTAACCCAAATTTTGTTGTAAATTGAAACATGCCCTAGTCTAAGTCACTTACCTATCCTAACACAGTTGTAAAATCATAATCTAGAACATAAGAACACAACTAAGCCACAGAGAAAGGAAAAAGACATACATATACTGTACTGTACACTATACTGTAGTTATTGGAAAATATGACAAAAAATGAATGTAAAAAATTCCTTATCTTTATCTCTGTGGTTGGCTTGCACACTGGAAGGGGCATTGCATGGTGGGAGTGACCTATTGGGAGGAGGAAGCTGGAGAGGCAGGAGAACCTGCAGAAGGTGCTGGAGATACTGGTTCAGGTGAATCAAAATTGCCTAAGGAGCATGCAGGAGATGCTGGAGATGATTCTACTGTACTACAGATGTTCTTGAGAAGCAGCTGATATAGAGGGTACAGGATCTGTTTCAGACCTCTCTACCTTCTTAAAGGATTGTTCTAGGCCAGTCTGGAAGGTTGGTGACTTCTTCTCTTCAACAGTCTGCCTATAGCATTACAAGGCATCCATAACAGCTCTGTAGACTTTACTAAATGTGTCATCACTGTACAATGCTAACGGTGTAAACCAAAACACTCATGTCTCAATTTTTTAAAGTTTTTATGGGAGTGAGCATTGTAAACTTGAAATGTTGTATGTTGAGACCCTTGTAACCCGGGGATCCCCTCTATATGCTATATGCCTTAAATTTATATGCAGTTCAAGAACAGGTAAAGGCTAATTTTTATTAAATAAAATTAATACAGTAGGTGTCTCTGTGTTAAGGTGGATATAGGCTAAAAAGAAATACAAGACAAAGTTCTATAGCTTTCTTTACAATGTAGTTATAAAGGTGTATATAAATTGCCAAAACTCATCAAAGTGAATGTTTAAGAACTGCACATTTTATTATCTATAAATTACATATCAATAAAAAAAACAATGAAGAATAAACATGTATTTTTCCATGGTGTAACCTTCCATAAATCTTTTAATCATCTTATATGCCTTTTACATGATAAATTAGACCTAGATAATGAGGTACACCAATGTTGAATATTCCATGCTTAATGTGATTACTCCAGAATTTGATCTAATGAAAACCTGGAACATAATTCCCAAGAATTGTGGTTACTGTCAAATTAGTAGTCTGTGGTCTAAAATTAAAGTGAATAGCTAAATGGTAAGTACAGGATGATTGTAAATGAAATTCAAGTGAAGAAGTTTACAAGGAAATTAAATTTTAAGTTGTCAAGTTTATTAGTTATGCCTCAATCTTTTAAAATTAAATTTACTTTCAAGATTTCTTGCTGACATATCAAAAGGATATGCACTGGTGAGTCTGTGTCTCCAAATTATTCCTTTTTGTTGAAAAATAGATTATTGACTTATCATTAGTTCTTTGGTTAGATGTTGTTTAGATAGCTAAAAAATGGGTCATTGACTTAACTAATAACTGAAGGGTCTCGTATTTTAATTACCAATATTCTCTGTGAATAGCCGAACATGTTAACATTCATGCATCTTGTTTTGTAAAATACTTATTTACTTATTTTGATCTCCTTCTTTCCTTTGTTCTTTCCTCTCCCCTTCTTCTCACTGTCCTTATCTCCCTCCCTCTCTTCCTTCTCTTTCTGTGTATATAGTTTTTGTCTTCTTTTTTTTTTTCTACAGAGACAGAGAGAGAGTCAGAGAGAGGGATAGACAGGGACAGACAGACAGGAATGGAGAGATGAAAAGCATCAATCATTAGTTTTTCGTTGCGCATTGCAACACCTTAATTGTTCATTGATTGCCTTCTCATACGTGCCTTGACCGCAGGCCTTCAGCAGACCGAGTAACCCCTTGCTCAAGCCAGTGACCTTGGGCTTAAGCTGGTGAGCTTTTGCTCAAATCAGATGAGCCTGCGCTCAAGTTGGTGACCTTGTGGTCTCGAACCTAGGTCTTCTGCATCCCAGTCCGACACTCTCTCCACTGCACCACCGCCCAGTCAGGCTTGTCTTCTTTTATCTAAAAGTAATAATGGTTATTATTAAGCAAGAAATTACCATGAAAATGTTTTGCTACTTTTACTGTATAATTTTACTATATTCTGAGCATGTAAAAAAATTTCTTAGAATCACAAATATTTTTAATAATTATAATGCTCCAAGTGTGCATTATTTTAGAATATACTCATCACCACTGCCCACAGAATTTTTCATTGAATATCTATTGCTAGCATTGTTATACTTAAGGTCTTTACCCTGAGAAAATGATGATCTATTATGGTCTATAATTAGTAGCAGAAAATACAAAATATATTTTTAAATTTATTCATTTTTAGAGAGTGAAGGGATTGAGAGAAAGAGAGAGAGAGAGAGAGAGAGAGAGAGAGGATGAGCAGAAGCATCAACTCCCATAGGTGCCTTGACCAGGCAAGCCAGAGGTTTCAAAATGGCGACCTCAGTGTTCCAGGTTGACACTTTGCTCACTGCGCCACCACAGGCCAGGTGAAAATACAAAATATTTATAAGGAAAAGATAATATAAATAGAAGATTTTGTAATAATATAAGACAAATACAAAGATGTAGGTTTAAAATGCGACAGCAGTCAGAGAACATTCACCACCTTTTTTAACATGCCAATGTGTGTGTGTGTGTGTGTGCGCGCGCGCGCGTATGCATCCATATAATCTATTAACTTTATGGACAGTGTGATGTGGCTGCTTATCATTGAAATTCAGAGGAAGGAATCATATGAAGAGTACATAAATCCTTTTCTTTCTTTTTTCTTTTTTAGCAAGAGAGATAAAGACAGAGACAGGAGAGGGACAGACAGATGAGAAGGGAGAGAGATGAGAAGCATCAGTTCTTTGTTGCAGCAACTTAGTTGTTCATTGATTGTTTTTTCATGTGTGCCATGACTGGGGATCTACAGAAGATCTGGTTACCCCTTGCTCAAGCCAGCGACCTTGGGCTCAAGCCAGCAACCTCTGGGCTCAAGGCAGTGACCATGGAATCATGTCTATGATCCCACAGTCAGGCTGGTCCCACAGTCAGGCTGGTGAGCCCATGCTCAAGCCAGTTACCTTGAGGTTTCAAACGTGAGTCCTCTGCATCCCAGGCCAACATTCTATCCACTGTGTCACCACCTGGTCAGGCTAAAGATTTTTACTTTTCCTTTTTTTTTTTTTTTTTTTTTTTTTGTATTTCTCTGAAGCTGGAAATGGGGAGAGACAGTCAGACAGACTCCCACATGTGCCCGATCGGGATCCACCCAGCACGCCCACCAGGGGGCGACACTCTGCCCACCAAGGGGCGATGCTCTGCCTCTCCCGGGCATCGCTCTGTCGCGACCAGAGCCACTCCAGCACCTGGGGCAGAGGCCAAGGAGCCATCCCCAGCGCCCGGGCCATCTTTGCTCCAATGGAGCCTCGCTGAGGGAGGGGAAGAGAGAGACAGAGAGAAAGGAGAGGGGGAGGGATGGAGAAGCAGATGGGTGCTTCTCCTGTGTGCCCTGGCCGGGAATCGAACCCAGGACCTCTTGCACGCCAGGCTGATGCTCTACCATTGAGCCAACTGGCCAGGGCTGATTTTTCCTTTTTTTTTAGATGATTAGCTTTGTTCTCTTTTCAAAGTTAATAATGTACTACTCTTACTTTAATTACGCTTTTCCTTGATTTTTATAGACAAAATAAAAATGTAAATATCAAACATTTGATAGTATTCAATGGTATTCAATTTAGTAATCTATGTACCAAGATGTGCTCTAAATATATGATAAAGAAAAACAGCAGAAAATATGTCACCAGGCTTCGAATTCATGCCTTATTTTAGAATAATAAAAGTAAAAAAGGCATAATGGGACAAAGAGATATGTAACTACTCTGAAGTTCAGCTTCTCTAGTGAAATCTTACTGAGTTTATTAGCAACTAATACATATTGATCACAGTGAAACCTGAGCAGTTTGATTAACAAATAAAATAGGCACGATTTTCATGAGGTGGAAGTGGTAGTAAAAGTTACTTGCCCTTTTTAAGAAGCTGTATTGAAAGATATAAGGAAAATAGAAATTGCGGTAAAAATAGTACTAGTACCCTGCTCTTAACTGCTAGGCTACTTACTTAGAATAAAGAAAAGGAGTTTCCCCTGGAGTTTTTAAGATCAGCTGACTTAATTTTTTCAATCATTTCCCTCTGTGTGTGAAAACCAGGAGCTCTATGTCCAGAGTTCCCTATCGCCCAGTTCAGCTTGAATTTGCTATCTTGGGAAATTAGTTGGGGTTCCTGTATGCAGAGACCTTAATAGTCTCTGTAGGTTTGAATCATTTTTCATGCCCACTGGGAATTAGAGTGGCCTTGTGGTAAAACAATAGATTTCTAAGTAGCCACAATTTAGTTTCCAGTGTTTTCTCTCCATTGAGAGTTGGGACTGGGAATAAAACACTTTTCCATGTCAATCAATCAATCAATTTGTCCCAGCTTCCTCCCTTTGCTGGCTCCAGGCTTTAATCTCATTCCGGAGTATAAGAACCTGTCATTTCTTTTCAGGGACTCCAGGGAGCTTTTGTAGCTACCACTGATCCATTTAGCGCTAGGCAGCAAATGTAAAGGTCAGGGACAGCAAACTGAGTTTGTGAGCAGCTGCAGCTGGAAGGGAGATTAAGTGCTTTAGCAGGCACAACTGGCAGAGCTTGTGTCGGCCTCTGGGCTGGGGCTTCTTCTTCCTCTGCTGCTTTGGCAGCTCTGTTCTCAACTTCTATGAATATTTGGGATAACATGTGTTACTCTTGGGACCTGAGGGAAGACAATGACAGCTGGGGCAACAGAACCCTGAATAATGGTTCAATATGTCTACTCACACACTCTTCTTCTCCCCGGATTACCAGAGTGTACAGGTCCCTTTCAAGATCACAGTTTAGATTACATTAGTCTCTCTGACAAAAAGTAAGGGACACATTTGCCAAGGCTCTTCTAGAAAGTCACCTAACAGTAGGAACTCTCAAGGGATTTTTTTAAGACTTAAAAAAGGCATTGTAATGATGCTGGTTTAGGCCAGGTAGGTTCGCAGTGGATTCAGGGAGACCACAGAACTGCAGAGTTGAAAGGTCTTGGGTCATTCCTGTTTACTGGATTCCCACAGAGGCAGGTGAGTGAAGAGGCAGAGGAAAATCACTTCTCTCAGCAGCAGACAAGCAAACAGGAAAAAATTGCCCTTTGCAGCAGCAAGTGAAAAATCAGAAAAACCACTCCCTGGGGAAAGTACTTGTAGCCTTTTATAGGCTACACCCACATGTGACTTTCTGCCATGTGCTCACACACTAATCAAGAGCTTGTGGCCAGAAAACAAGCAAGCAAACCTAACCACAGCTGTTTTCCCTACACTCTACCCCTCACAATCCATGGGACAGGTTTCTTCCATGATGGGTGCTGTATGAGAAGTGAGGTGCATTACATCCATATTTCACAGAAACAGTAGAGACTACAGCAACAGATGACTAAATCACAAGCTATACTAAAAATGATAATCAAGGCAGTGCACCAACCCTCTGTTAAAGATGCCCCCCATTCTTGGAGTGGATCCCTGGTTTGGTGCTCCACATCTTGAGTCTCCTCCACCAGGGCATGCAATGTCTGGCTTACATAGTCCACCAAGGCTTTTGCCAGCACTAAGCTATGGACAAAAAGAGAAACTTGTTAGCAGTACCAAGAGAGGTACTTTGCCTTCTGGTAGAATACATTCCAAAGTTTTGTCCACAGACAACACAGTAGCAGGTACCAGAGGCCGCCCCAGGTGGGTGTACCAACCTTATTGGCCTGTACACCAGGATTTTCTGGTTTGATGTGCAGCAAAATGGGAGAATTTATTTTAAGTTATAAAGAAATTACAAAGGTGCTGTTCACGATGAAGTTTCCCTGAGCACTCAAAAGACAATACTCTTCTACTTTAGGCAGCCAGCTACTGGTTTCCCAGGGAGTTAACTGGAAGCCCACCTCCACCCCCTACCTCACAGTGCCAACAAGACCACCCATCAAAGGTGGGGGAACCTGTACAGCCCAGGACCATGTCCATTGAAGTCATTGGCCTTTGGAGAGGGATTTTGGGGCAGTCAGGAGCACACTGTCCTGCCGCCCAAAGCCCATCTTGAGTACAGTGTCTTTGGTGCACATCAGCAAGCAGATAAGAACAGCTTCCCAGTGCAAGAAGAGGTACCACCCACCCCACCGTCATGTCTCTCTCACTCAAAGTCCAGAGTACTGTCCACAAGTCGCATGTCCGTCCAGCGAAGGGGCTAGTGCCCCACTCTTGTTTTAGTCACTGCTTCAAAAACACATCATACAGTTAATGATACCAGCATCTTGTGGATGGTAAGGAATGCGATACTTCTAGGTCTTGAGCCTATTGCTTCACTACGGAACCAGTGAAATGAATACCATTATTGCTTTTAAGAACCAGTAGCCACCGCAATCCAGAGCCTGTATGACTGTCCTCAATGGTTTGGTGCTAAAAGCACAGCATTGTTGCAAGTATGCACCCAACTTGGCCAAAGTGGAGGTTAAGGCCAACACCTGCTGCTCATTAGAAGGGATTTCCATTTACACACAAACCCTCTGGTCCCCATTCATCTCCATTAGATGGGTCCCTCCGCCTTCCCCCTATTCAAACTGGGACAACGGGTGTTGGGGATCCTCTTTGCCCTCAGTTGCCTCCAATATGTAATCTTGCAGCTGTGTGGCACAGACACTGACTGTTTTCTTGGCAGCTACCCGGGCTGCCCCTTTCCCTGCTTCTTCATCGGCTGGAACATCTGTTTTAGTTTAAGCTGCTGCCAAAGCTCTGAAAGCACTTTATTAGATTTTCCATCTAATTTTTCCCTATCTGCCCTGGCTGTAATCAAATCCCCCCACATCTGTGTTTGGGTAACCTTTAGAGGCCAATTTTCCTTGTTAGCCAGAGGGGCAGCATGGGCAGTAGCCTGCATACCCTTATGGTGCTGCACTTCTTCTACCTCCTTCAATTCTGCTACTGTCCATATAACAGCATGTGAGTGGAGTAGAGAGCGCATTCCTAGCAGCTGTGGCTGATGCAATGCTGTGAGAATACTCCAGCTCCCAGAAGCCTCCTGGGCATACCCAGGAAGGAAGCTCGCCTGCTATAAGGAAGTGACTTAGTGCCAACCACACAGCTCCCTGATCATTTCAGCCATTGTCTTTGAGGAACACGGTGTAACATCCTATTAGCTGAACCCATGTATATAAGCTAATTTACTTCCTGAATAAAGTGGATCTGTGTCACTGAACCTGGCCCTGGAGTCGAGTCTTTGCATCTTTGTCGTCCTCACCCCCAGCAGGACTTGTCCACAACAGCACTGATGGGTTGACCCGCATGGGGGCCCAATATAGCCACCAATGACCCAAAAAGGGTGGAACGGGTGTTCCTGAGAATAAGGTCCCTCATCCCTGTCATAAATACTTCCTTATCTGGCCCATGGGACCTCATATTGAAGGTAGCATTTTTCATACCCAGTTCCTGGAGGACCTGCTGCAACTCAGTATATGACTACAATTTACTTATTGCCCATGGTAAGTCTTTGGCATTCAACCAAACCATACGAATGGCAGCCATCACCCATTCTAATAGGGTATGATTTCCTGGGTTGTCATGGCACTTCTGAAGATGCTGCCTCAAGGGGGATTATGTGGTAATGACAGCTAATTTCTCCATCTCTACTCCAAAGAGCATGATACCATCCACCCTGATGTCCTGCAGCAACCAAGTTGACAGAGATTTGGTGAGTTTCTGCCTGAATTTTGCCCCTAACTCCATCAACTCTGTCTGGGTATATGGCCAGACCACAGAGTGCTCAACTACCTGTGGAGGGGGCTGTGCCTGATCCTGACACACTTCCCTACTGCTGGATTTTTACCTTCTGGGTGACTACCAGTCAAGCTCTGAGTCTTCCAAAGGCAGTTTTAGCCCCAAATCTCCTCTTCCTTATAGGAGTCAGAAACATCTACTCCCACCAACTCAGAGCCACTCTGCTGGCCCACATATAGCTCCTTCTCCAGCAAGCATTTAGCACCCACCAGCACCAGCCACTGTTGGTCTCAGCTGCCAGCTTCCATTGGAGCACCTAGACTTACAGCTCCTTATCCAGCAACTGTTCCAGCTCCTGGCACTGCTGGTGCTCAGCCTCCAGCTTTCACTGCAGCTCTTAGACTTGGGCAGCCTCTCACACAGAGCTTTCAGTTTCTCCTTGCAGGATTTTCAACAATACCCACCCCTGGCCCCCAACAGAGTGACCACAGGGAACCACATGCTGAAGAACAGCCATCCCTCTATTCCACCCTCCAAGGGTGTTGGCAACTGTATACGAGTCTGAACAGAATGCTTCCATCTACACTAGGTGTAATGCATGTTCACACTGGATTCCAGCAGACCACAGAAGAACCACAGAGCTGAAAGACATTAGGCCATTACCATTTATTGGATTCTTCTTGAAGTGGGAAAGTGAACAGGCAAGGGAAAATAACTTCTTGAGGCGGGGAGAAAGAAAACAGAGGAAAATCATCCCTTGCAGAAGCATTTGAGCCATCAGAAAAACTGCTCTTGGGGGGAAAGTACCCATAGCCTTATATAGGCTACACACACACACACACACACACACACACACACACACACACACGGCTTTTGCTATGTGCTCATGCACTAATCATGCAAAGTATTCGCAGCCAGAAAACAAGCAAGCAAGCCTAACCACCGTGTTTTCACTATGAGCACCCTTTTCTTAATAGAACAGAGAATATTTGCCTCCTGCTCTCAGCCAAAAGGACTATTTTCTTTCTTTTATAAGTGAAGCCCCAATGCAGTGATTAGGTTTAAGTGTTGGTGGTCTCCCAGCTGACAGAGACAGGAATAGGTTCAGCACTAGAACTGAGACTAGAAAGGGTCTCCATTGTTCAAGGATTGAGAAGACCAGGATTTAAAATTTTAAAACGGACAACAGAGAAACCTTAGTGGATTGATTCTATATACTAACTGATCTGTGTTTTCAGACAAACTTTTCTTCCTACAGGAAGTCTGTACTAGTTGTCAAGTACTGAGAAAGTGTGATAAGTCCATTTATATTCTTTAAAAGATATGTTTCCCCCCATTACTTAGAATTTAAAGGAAAAAAAACTAAGAATAAATACACCCCAAAAAATAAAGAGCTGTTACACTTTAACTATTTTGCCTTTACAGACATGCTGAATTGCTAGTTTTATGGCTCTTCTAAGGAGATTTGTTCTGTTATTAATTTTATGTTCTTTAATCATTTATTTCTTTTGACTTAATAATATTAAAATTAGGGGAATCTTTTAACACTTTGCAATGTTTATGATTCAATGACCATTTTCTAGGTTAAGAACAAAAACCATACTAATAAAATATAAAATAACCTGTAGAATTTTATTTTAAAACTATTTGATTCTAAAAATAAATCATGTTTAGCATTTCAAAGTTTTAAGTTACTTCATCAATGTAACACATGTAGCAATGACATGTAGCAATCTATGAAATCCATAGATTTATACCATGATAGGTTGTCAAAGCTGGAAAAACTGTTATTAGAGATAATTCTCATCCAAATCCCTCATTTTGTTGATAGGAAATATAAGGCCCAAAGAAAGATGATGCTTTGAAAAGTTCATAAACCAGAACTAAAATCCTGGTCTCATTCCTTTGGGTAAAAGTACATGCTGTCTTTTGTGATTATAATTTTTTTTAGATTTTATTTTTTTTCATTAGAGAGAGGAGTAAGAGAGAGAGAGTGAAAGAAGGGGAAGGAGCAGGAAGCATCAACTCCCATATGTGACTTGACCAGGCAAACCCAGGGTTTTGAACCAGTGACCTCAGCATTCCAGGTTGATATCCATTGTGCCACCACAGATCAGGTTTGTCTGATTATAATTAGCACTAAGGTTTTGTTAATTAATTTTTATTATTTTTTAAAAAAAATTATGGGAGAAAGAGATAGAGAGGGACAGAGAGAAGGACAGATAGAGACAGACAGGAAGGGAGAGAAGCATCAAATCTTTGTTGCAGCATCTTAGCTGTTCATTGATTGCTTTCTCATGTCTTGACTGAAGAGCTTCAGCTGAGCCAGTGACCTGGGGCTTCAAGTCAGGAACCTTTGGGCTCAAGTGAGCAACCATAAGGTCATGTCTATAATCCAACGCTCAAGCCTGAGACCTCGTGCTCAAGTTGGTGAGCCTGTACACAAGCCGGATGAGCCCATGCTCAAGCCAGTGAGCTAAGGGTTTAGAAGCTGGGTCTTCTGCATCTCAGACCAATGCTCTATCCACTGTGCCAATGCCTGCTCAGGCTCTTAATTAATTTTTGCAGTACTAGATTTGTTGATTGTAATAAACAGTCTAATTAAATGTTAAGGTCAGGATAATAAGCTAAATAGGAACTTCTGACTAAATAGGCAATCCATCCCTATTTGTTTAAGTAGGGCTTTATTGAGACATCACTGAAAGATAACTTGTTGCCATAACCTTAGTAAAAAAGTGTAAAATTAAAAACCAACCCCCCCCCACAAACAAACCCTTTCCATGATAGCATTCATTCAGCAAATATTTTTATATACATTTTATGGGTGGAGTATTTTATTAGGTCCATAAGTTACAGAGATGAATAATACCCATCTTTCCTATGATGAGCTTTTGAATTATTTTAATTAATAGAGGGGAAAATGGTTCTAGAGGATAAAGAAGGAAACAGCGTAGTGAATTGGAAAGGAAAGATTACTTTGAATTATTTATTATTTGTGCAAATTTAGGAACCAGTGCCTGGTACATAGGTAATCAATAAATACGTATTTCATAAATAAAGCACTTCTTTGTGCCTAATTTTCATCATTTCTAAAATGAGAATAACAATATTCACCTTGATGTGCTGGTGTGATGATAGAATCTAATAGGAGAATATTTGTGCAAACACTTTTGATGTTATTGGGAAATAAAGCCTACCTTAGGAGCCAATTGGAATTTTTTTCTAAAAAATGTATTTACTATTTATTTGATAAATATCTGTTAAGATATTTTATGTTGCAGCAGTGTGTAGAGGATAAATGTAAAAACCAGCCTTAAAGATTTGAGAAGTCTGTAGTCAAATTAATTATCAGGTATATTAGAAAAAGATTTCAGGAGTGTAGGAAAACGATAAAAGAATACAAGATAAAACACAAAACTGCTGCTATATGAGTTCCTAGAGGTGGCTGCATTTTCTTCATGGAATAACGAACTCATTTTATTCTATGAGAAAAAACAAACAAACAAACTTTATAGTTAGGGTTGCATTTTGATAATCTGGTGGTATAAATTAATGCGATCTGTCACCCCACTGATCGCCAGGGTTGATTTGGCTGATCTGGCTGGCTAGGTGGGTGTCCCCTCCTCCCTCACCGTTCCATGTGCATCCCTCCCAAAGCTGCATGCTCGGTAGAAGAGGACGACCTTCCCCGATAGAGGAGAGGACCGTTCTTTGGTCAAGGGTATACGAGTAGCTGCGCTTCCTTGCTAGAACTTCCAAACAAGTCGCAAGAACTGGTGAGGTTGCCATCCCATCTATGTCACATACTGACTGTATAATCATGAAAAGTCACCTTGCTTCTTTGGCTATAATTTTTCTATAAATAATCATGATTCCTTATCAATAAAAATTAGTTATGATTACCACAGCACTTTTTAGCTCTTATTCAAAAGAGACATTTGAATTACAGTTCTCATATCTATACATTCTATTTAAAGTTTCTGATGTCTATCAGATGATCATGAGAAAGAGCATAAGAAAATTTCCAACTGATAAATGCATAAATGCATTGTTTCCATTTTAAAATATGTATATGCCCACATTTGATAATGATTCAGTGCACACATGAATAATCTTGTTGTTAACTGCATTTTATTCTAGTGTGCTTTTATTCTAGTAGTAAATATTTTCCATTATAAAGAAAAATGCTCCCATTATGATTCTGCATCTTTACTAAGTCATTATTAAAATGGAAAACTAGAAATGCATGAGAAGCTATTTTCCTGAAATCATAAAGATTGACAAGAAGACTGACATATAGAGATGATTGATAATGAAGATATTATAATACTCTATTTTACTCTCTTTTCTAGCATTTCACCTCAGTTTAGGATGCCAAAAGTTGCAACTGAAAGCTGCCTTTTGATATTTGTAGGTTTAATTGTGGAAGGACTAATTTAAAGTTTAAATTACATCCTCACCAATCATGAACAGTGATATATTTTTCTGTATTTATTTCCACCAATTGTTCTTGATGCAGGGTATCTTATGACCAGTAGGCCATTTTCAAAAACAGGAACCATTCTGTCATATGCTGTAGTTAGAATCAGGTGGAATAAATTTTGGATAGGTAATTTCTTCTATGGCATATGTCAAGTGAAGTACTTCACCTTCAAGATGTATTGCTCCATGATCTTTGGTTTGGTAATTAGATTGCTGCAGTAGATCCTGTGGCTGTAGTCTTTACATTTGAAGAAATTCATGTGAATGAAAAACATTACGTCTTGGTGTTTGAAGAATCCCTACTTAATGATGCTGTAACTGTTGTAAGTATTGCAGGCTATCCAGGTATTACATTAGGTTTCCTTATGCTCGCCCATGAAATTTAAATAATAATTGAATTTTGGTTTAGGCCATAAGTGAACAGTTTAGTCCTAGGAATAACTTTGTGAATTGAGAGAATATGATTTACTGGTCATTAATACGCTTTAAAAAATTTCAGTGATGCTTTGATACTATTTCATCTATCAATTTCTTAAGCAAAATTGGAAAAAATATTCCAGAGGCCACAGTCTTTCCAGTCATATCAGATAAGAATACCTCAACCATGAAAGATATCTTCACAGCCCATCAGACAGTTTTCAAACAGAATCATGCATAGTTCAACTTAAATCTGTAGAAATATCTCTTGATATAGGCACTCTTTATGCTTTTTAGGAACTCATGCTATCTTTGTAGGGAATAATTATTCTACCAAATTAGTGTGTCTGAATGCAATAGTTTCCCTGTAATTGTCTTTCATATTTATTGTCTGTGCTACCTAGTATGAAAGCCATGTAAAAACCAAAAGCCAACAAATTTAATTATTTTAACCCAAGGCATTCCTCAAAACTTTTAATATAGTACCCTTTAAGTGTCTTCCTTTTTTTGAGCAATCTGGACTTCTAAGTAGCTTGACAATGTGGAGATTGTCACCATGTCTCTGTTGAACCCTGAAAGAACAAATAATCTTGACAAAAATACTCTTGACAAAACTACTTGCTTTTTTTTTGTTGAACATCTGATGCTTACCTTTCTTATAAAACTAAGATCTTTTATTTGGGGCTAGAATTACAAGTGTCCTTTAGAACTGCATTTTCAAATCATGTTTCTTTTGAATCTGAAATGCAGTTAAAAATTTTACTCTCATTTTCTATGGACATAGATTAACAAATAATTAAGTTATTTAATTTTTACAAACACTCAATTGGTCTATATCTTTAGGTGCATTATGTTATTTAAAAGTTATTGTGTTAATAACTTTTAAAATATATATTTAACTGCATAGATTTTGTATTTTGGTACAGAACTCTCTCTTACCTAAAGTGTAATTATTTTAAATGTAGTTGAAAAGAAGAACACTGGTATGATTTAAAATATTTGAGGGAATCCTTTACTAAGACATTCTATTAATTGGAAAATAATTAAACCTAAAACACTGAATTAAGAAATGTAGCACTGGTATTTGAGTCACCTAAGTGACCGAATTTGATAAGATAATAAAAATATTTGAAGCTGTAATTAAATTGATAAAATAATAATTCAACTAATAGTTAATGCATAGCTTTTAAATATTAAAATATTTGAATAATTAATTTTTTATCTTTTTATGATAGAAATAGAAAACCTCCAATATCATCTAAGCTTCTGTTTCTTTATCTGTTAAATGTATGTAATAATACACACTTCACATAATTATTTTGAGTAATAAAATAATGTATTACCAAAATGACATTTAAATATAAAAAGTAAATTTTAGTCATTCTGTAGTTATTCACTGGTTGAATCACTATGTTAAGCATGAAGCAAAAGTATTATCATAACCAAAATGTTATATTGGGAAAATTTTCTTCTTTTATTTTGTTCTGTTGTTTGATAATTTGAAGAATGTAGCACAAAACACCTGCACTCAGTCAAGCACTGATCACTTTTTCAGAAATGTACAAATCAGGTTCTACCTGGTAAATTACTGGTTCTTGGAATGGTCAATATCATTATAGAATTTTTTTTGAGGAGAAAATAAGTGAAGCAACTTTTCTGCATGAAAAGCAATTAAAACTATATTAGGAGAAAAATGAGACTGAACACTATTTTCAGCTTAAAAGCATGAGGGATCCAGTCATAACAATAGATGCTTTTAACAGTGGTATATTGAATTTATTATAAAACTCATATTTTTCCTTTTCATTGATTTATTATTTCTGAAGTCAATATATACACATTTACTGATATGTTAAAGATAAGATTTATTATATTATATTGCCTCCTACTTTAGATACTTTTTATTTTAAAAAAATCCATCTTTTATTATCAATTGCTGTAAAGTAAAATATATGTATAAAATATTATATTAATTTTATTATAATAAAAATAAATTATATGCATGTTTCTTTGTATTATAAGTTAACAGTCATTAGTGATTCTTGGAGATAAACATCCAAAGTTAGATTTCTATTTAGATATTTAAAAATATGCTTTCTATCATCATTGTATTTTGTTATTTTTTTTTAAGTTTGAAAAATATTTTCCTCTCTGGATTTCTAATTAGTCTGTATTTCACTGAGAAAACTGTCTATCATCACACTAGAAGAACAATGGCTGTTAATAACTGTGGTTGGGCCAAACAAGTATAATTGTATAATATTGTTTTTGAGACTCTTGGAAAGTAATAGGCATTATCATTAAATGTCAAACTGACAACACATCTTGGCAGAAGAAACAGATGAACAAATATTCTTATCTGGTATCATTTATAAGTATAATTAATGCACTGCACCATTTTCTGGCTCTGCAGATACAATTATATCAATGTTAGAGTGCAAAAAGCAGAAAACCAATTTATTTTATATCTTCCACCTCCATGTGATAAACATTTTTAAATATAGGTTTGTATTTCCTACAAAAATAATTTTGGGCAACTAACATGTTTGTGATTCCTGTTCAGGAGCTTGAACAAAATTATTTTATATCCTAATGAAAAATAAATTTCTAATTATATTTAAAATAGTCAAATAATATTATTTTTATTTGCCACTTCTTTTCAACCAATTATAAGTTTTAAAACATTCACAGATACAGAAAAGATGAGGAAATTTATCATCAGAAAACCCTCACTCCAGGAATTACTAAAGGGAGTTTTCCAACCAGATACAAAGAACAAAACAAAACAAAACCACAAGTAAAAGTTCCACCAAGAACACAATAAAACCAAATTTAAACTGTGATAAGAACAAAAAAAAGGGGGAAGAGGACAGAGATTAACAGTAGCAAAGGACGATGGAGTGCAAAAGTACTCACAAGATAGTGCACTACAATGAACAGGGTAGGAACCCGTTTCATTACTTAATGGTAACTACCCTTGAAAAAACCACCACAGTAGCACATGATTTAAAAAAGATAGCAACAGAGGGAAAGATGTATGGAACACAACCAAACAAAAACAAAGGATAGAAAAACAAAAGAGAAGAATCAAACAAGACACAAAACTAACAGAAAGCAATATATAAAATGGTAATAGGGAACCCACAAGTGTCAATAATTACACTAAATGTAAACGGATTAAACTCACCAATAAAAATGCATAGTGTAGCAGAATGGATTAAAAAAGAAAATCCAACTGTATGCTGCCTACAAGAAACTCATCTAAGCAACAAGGATAAAAACAAATTCAAAGTTAAAGGCTGGAAAACAATACTCCAAGCAAAATAACATCCAAAAAAAAGCAGGTGTAGCATACTCATATCTGATAATGCTGACTACAAGACACCAAAAATACTCAGAGACAAAAATGGTCATTTCATAATGATTAAGGGGACTTTGAATCAAGAAGACATAACAGTTCTTAATATATATGCACCAAACAAAGGAGCACCAAAATATATGACAGCTACTTATTGACCTTAAGACAAAAACTGACAAAAAAACAATCATACTTGGAGACCTCAACACACCACTGATAGCTCTAGATAAGTCATCCAAACAGAGAATAAATAAAGATATATTGGCCTTAAATAAAACACTAGAGTACCTGGATATGATAGACATCTACAGGACATTTCATCCCAAAGTGACAGAGTATACATTTCTCTCCAGTGTACATGGATCATACTCAAGATTGACCATATATTGGGCCACAAAAATAACATCAGCAAATTCAGAAAAATCGAAGTTGTACCAAGCATATTTTATTATCATAAAGCCCTGAAACTAGAATTCAACTGCAAAAAAGAGGGAAAAAAACCCCAAAAATGTGGAAACTAAACAACATACTTTTAAAAAATGAATGGGTCAGAGAAGAAATAAGCACAGAGATCAAAAGATATATACAGACAAATGAAAATGACAATATGACATATCAGAATCTATGGGATGCAGCAAAAGCAGTGATAAGAGGGAAATTCATATCACTTTAGGCATATATGAACAAACAAGAGAGAGCCCAAGAGAACCACTTAACTTCACACCTTAAGGAACTGGAAAAAGAAGAACAAAGACAACCCAAAACCAGCCGAAGAAAGGAGATAATAAAAATCAGAGCAGAAATAAATGAAATAGAGAACAGAAAAACTATAGAAAAAATGAATAGAACAAGGAGCTGGTTCTTTGAAAAGATCAACAAAATTGACAAACCCTTGGCAAGACTCACCAAGGAAAAAAGAGAAAGAACTCATATAAACAAAATCCAAAATGAAAGAGGAGAAATCACCACGGATATCATAGATATACAAATATTATTGTAGAAGACTATGAAAAACTTTATGCCACTAAATTCAACAACCTAGAAGAAATGGATAAATTCCAGAACAATACAACCTTCCTAGACTGAGTCAATAAGAAGCAGAAAGCCTAAACAGACCAATTAGTAAGGAAGAAATAGAAAAAACTATTAATAACCTCCCCAAAAATAAAAGTCCAAGCCCAGATGGTTATACTAGTGAATTCTATCAAACATTCAAAGAAGACTTGGCTCCTATTCTACTCAAAGTCTTCCAAAAAATTGAAGAAGAAGCAATACTTCCAAACACATTTTATGAGGCCAACATAACCCTCATACCGAAACCAGGCAAGGACACCACAAAAAAAGAAAACTACAGACCAATATCTCTAATGAATACAGATGCTAAAATACTGAACAAAATACAAGCAAATCGAATACAACAACATATTAAAAAAATAATACATCATGATCAAGTGGGATTCATCCCAGAATCTCAAGGATGGTTCAACATACATAAAACGGTTAACGTAATACACCATATCAACAAAACAAAGAATAAGAACCACATGATCTTATCAATAGATGCAGAAAAGGCATTCGATAAAATACAACACAATTTTATGTTTAAGACTCTCAACAAAATGGGTATAGAAGGAAAACATCCCAACATGATAAAGGCCATATATGATAAACCATCAGCTAATGTCATATTAAATGGCACAAAACTGAAGGCTTTCCCCCTTAAATCAGGGGGACAGGGTTGTCCACTCTCTCCACTCTTACTTAATGTGGTGCCAGAGGTTCTAGCCAGAGCAATCAGACAAGACATAGAAATTAAAGGCATCCATATTGGAAAAGAAGAAATAAAGGTATCACTTTTTGCAGATGATCTGATCCTATACATCAAAAAGCCCAAAGGATCTACAAAAAGACTACTAGAAACAATAAGCCAATACAGTAAGGTCGCAGGATACAAAATTAACATACAAAAGTCCATAGCCTTTCTATATGCCAACAATGAAACATTTGAGAACACACTCAAAAAAATAATTCCCTTCATGATTGCAAAAAAAAACACACACAAAAAAACCTAGGAATAAACATAACAAAGAATGTAAAGGACTTATATAATGAAAACTACAAAGCATTGTTAAGGGAAATAGAAAACGATACAATGAGATGGAAGAATATTCCTTGTTCTTGGATCGGAAGAATAAGTATAATCAAGATGGCCATATTACTCAAAGCAATATACAAATTTAATGCAATTCCCATCAAAATTCCAATGTCATTTTTTAAGGAAATGGAACAAAAAATCATCAGATTTATATGGAACTATCAAAAACTCCAAATAGCCAAAGCAATCCTAAAGAAAAAGAATGAAGCTGGGGGCATTAAAATACCTGACTTCAAACTATATTATAGAGCCACGATAATCAAAACAGCATGGTATTGGCAGAAAAATAGACACTCTGACCAATGGAGCAGAATAGAAAGTCCAGAAATAAAACTACATATATATGGTCAAATAATTTTTGATAAAGGGGCCAACAACACACAATGGAGAAAAGAAAGCCTCTTCAAGTAAAGGTGCTGGGGAAACTGGAAAGCCACATGCAAAAGAATGAAACTCGACTACAATTTGTCTTTTTGTACTAAAATTAATTCAAAATGGATCAAAGACCTAAATATAAGACCTGAAACAATAAAGTACATAGAAGAAGACATAGGTTCTAAACTCATGGACCTTGGTTTTAAAGAGCATTTTATGAATTTGACTCCAAAGGCAAAGGAAGTGAAGGCAAAAATAAATGAATGGGACTACATCAGACTAAGAAGTTTTTGCTCAGCAAGAGAAACTGACAACAAAATAAACAGACAGCCAACTCAAAGGGAGATGATATTTTTAAACAACAGTACAGGTAAGTGCCTAATATCCAAAATATAGGAAGAACTCATAAAACTCAAAAACAAACAAAGAATCCAATAAAAATTGGGAAGAGGATATGAACAGACACTTCTCCCAGGAAGAAATACAAATGGCCAACAGATATATGAAAAGATGCTCATCTTCATTCGTTATTAGAGAAATGCAAATCAAAACTAAAATGAGATACCACCTCACACCTGTTAGATTAGCTATTATTAAGAAGACAGGTAATAGAAAATTTTGGAGAGGCTGTGGAGAAAAAGGAACCCTCATTCACTGTTGGTGGGAATGTAAAGTAGTACCACCATTATGGAAGAAAGTATGGTGGTTCCTCAAAAAACTGAAAATAGAACTACCTTATGACCCAGCAATCCCTCTACTGGGTATATACCCCAAAAACTCAGAAACATTGATACGTAAAGATACATGCAGCCTCATGTTCATTGCAACATTGTTCACAGTGGCCAAGACATGGAAACAACCAAAAAGCCCTTCAATAGAAGACTGGGTAAAGAAGATGTGGTACATATACACTATGGAATACTACTCAGCCATAAGAAATGATGTCATCAGATCATTTACAACAAAATGGTTGGATCTTGATAACATTATACGAAGTGAAATAAGTAAATCAGAAAAAAACAAGAACAGCATTATTCCATACATAGGTGGGACATAAAAATGAGAATAAGAGACATTGACAAGAGTGTGGTGGTTATGGGGGGGAGGGAGAGGGAGAGGGGGAGGGGGAGGGGCACAAAGTAAACTAGATAGAAAGTGACGGAGGACAATCTGACTTTGGGTGATGGGTATGCAACATAAGTGATTGACAAGATAACCTGGACATGTTTTCTTTGAACATATGTACACTGATTTATTGATGGCACCCTAGTAAAATTAATAAAAAATAAAAAGTAAAATAATTCTGGGAAGCAAAAAAAATAACTATAAAGTTTTATATATTAAAAAAGTGGGAGGCATTTATAGAACACAAAATTTAAGAAAGATGTTTTGTATAATGACAAATAGTACTTTTTTATATCAACCACAAATGTAAAGTTATTCTCGTGCTTTTAAAGTGAATTATAAAACTATGGCATTAGAATTTAAGAATACTTTATCTTAAGCTTCAAGTTTTATGAATTTAAGCTGTACCAGTTGGTAAATTCCATAATTCATCTGTTTTAAAATATAATAATAATGTTTTACCCAAGAAGGTGGCATCAATCTTGAGAAAGAATAAAAAAGTGGGAGCTGTCATGCTACCTGACATTAAACTGTACTTCAAAGCCATGGTAATTAAAATAGCATGGTACTAGCATAAAACCATGCATACAGAGCAATGGAATGGAATAGGGAGCCCAGAAATAAATCCACACTTTTATGGTCAATTAATATTTGACAAAGGATGCAAAACACACAATGGGGTAAAGAAAGTTTATTTAATAAATGTTGAGAGATTTGGACAGACACATGCAAACAATAATGAAACCAGACCATCTTCTTACACCATGCACAAGGATAAAATAAAAATGAATTAAAGATTTAAATGCAAATTGCAAAACTGAAAATATCTTAGAAAAAACATAGACAGTAAAATATTGGATATTTCTTGTAACAATATTTTTTCTGATATACATATTTGGGCAAGGGAAACAAAAAATAAACAAGTAAAAAGTTTGTTTACAAACTACGTGCAACTAAAAAGCTTTTGCATGGCAAAGCTAACTATCAACAAAATGTAAAGAGAATGCACTGTGTGAGAAAACATATTCATCAATGAAACATTTGATAAAGTTTAATTTTCAAAATATATAAAGAACTTATGAATTTTTTCAACACTAAAAAAATCCAGTTAAAAACAGCAAAAATTCTGAATTGATATTTCTTTAGAGTACATGCAGCTAGTCATTAGATGTATGAAAAGGTGCTCAAAATCACTAAGCAGAGAAGTGCAAATTAAAACTACATTTTACATCACCTCACATCTATCAGAATAGCTATCATCAATAAATCAACGAATAATAGGCACTCGGGGATGTGGAGAAAAGAGGAACTCCGTGCACTGTTGGTGGGAATGTGGACTGATGCAGTATGGTGTTTCATCAAAAATTAAAAACTATGCCTGACCTGTGGTGGTGTGTTGGATAATAATTTAACTGACATCTTCATTTTCTAAGTTGATCTTGGATTTTTTTTGATATAGAAACAAAATGATATAGCTAGAGGAGATATAGATTGTTCCTGATTTGAAGACATCTGATTTAAAATTTTTGTTCTAGGCTCGTCTTTTATCCAATAAAACCAAAGGAAAAGCCTACCCTCAGCATTGAAGGCCACCCACCTTCCAGGATGTATATAGCTAAACTAATAAGCTACTGCTTATTAGCTATGTTCTGGTTTAAAAAGAAAAATCCCCGAAGAAAGCAATTTTACAGGAAGTTAAGCCATTTTAAAATAAATTGTGGTTAAAATATAAAAATTTATTATCTTAATTATTTTAAATATGCATTTCAGTAGTGTTAAGTATATTCAACATTCAATTATTTTTTTTAATTTTATTTTTTTAAACATTTTTTGTCTTTTTCTTTATTCAATTTAGAGAGGAGAGAGAGAGACAGAGAGATACAGAGAGAGAAAGAGGGTGAGGAGAAGGAAGCATCAACTCCCATATGTGCCTTGACCAGACAAGTGCAGGGTTTCGAACCGGCGACCTCAGCGTTCCATGTCAACGCTTTATCCACTGCGCCATCACAGGTCAGGCAACATTCAACTGTTTTTTCATTTTCTTTTTTTTTGTGTATGTGGCAGAGACAGAGAGAGGGACAGATAGGGACAGACAGGCAGGAAAGGAGAGAGATGAGAATCATCAAATCTTTGTTGCAGCACCTCAGTCTCCTGGGTTGTTCATTGATTGCTTTCTCATATATGCCTTGAGCAAGGGGCTACAGTAGAGCAGACTGACACCTTGCTCAAGCCAGCGACCTTGGGCTCAAGCCAGCAATCATGGGGTCATATCTATCATCCCAAACTCAAGCCAGCGACTCCACACTCAAGCTGGTGAGCTCGTGCTCAAACCAGTGACCTCGAGGTTTCAAACCTGGGTCCTCTGCATCCCAGTTCAACTCTCTATCCACTGTACCACCACCTGGTCAGGCCAGCTATTTTTTCTTGCTTAAACCTATTTTGTTATCATCTATTTGAGACTAAAAAACCATATTATGTTATTAAAAGGAACAGTTGTTTTTCTACTCTTGGAATGAAAGCTCTTAAGATATGAAATGATAAATAGTAGCTTTAAGCTGGCAATTTTTAAACTGTATCTGAAATATTAAATCCTATCAAATACTGGTATGAACTGACACTTAAAAGGCAATAGAGAGATTGTTGTAAGAATTGTATCTAGCCTGACCTGTGGTGGCACAGTGGATAAAGCATCGACCTGGAAATGCTGAGGTCGCTGGTTCGAAACCATGGGCTTGCCCGGTCAAGGCACATATGGGAGTTGAAGCTTCCTGCTCCTCCCCTCTTTTCTCTCTCTCTCTCTCTCTCTCTCTCTCTCTCTCTCTCTCTCTCTCAATCTCTTTCTCTCCTCTAAAATGAATAAATAAATAAAAATAATTTTAAAAAAGAATTGTATCTAGATCATTGAAGAAGGTCATCATGCTTATTTTTATATACTGGAATAAGACTAAAGAGAAATATTCATTGCACAGGCCATATGTATTATTTTACTTTGTGATAAAATACACTTTTACATTTTGTTCATGCAAAGGAAGATTTAATTTCTGTCTTATAATTTTAATTTTATTATGAAAGTGTCATGAAGGCATTTTCCTTGACTTTTTTTTATAGAAGCCTATGGAGAAAAATAATACTTTTTTTGCTGGCTGTTAATGTATGGACAGTCTGCTAGGTATAGCTGATTCAGTTAGTAAATCAAATACATACTCAACTAACTTCATTTCTGACTTTAGCCTTTAGGAACCTATCGGGGTTGGAGTCTACTCTAGACAATCACATTGGATGGGGGTCTCTGGGGTTAGAGTGGATTACAGTTAAATTTTTTTCAATGTTCCTGAGTGAGGTACACTTTAATTAAAATAGCAATTATTTATGAGCTCCTACTATATGCTTAGTGCTGTTCTCATTGTTATGGTAAATAAAAGATAATTTTGAAATAAAGACCATTTTATTTTATTTTATTTATTTTATTTTATTTTATTTAGTGAGAGAAGGGGAGGCAGAGATAGACTCCCACATTAGCCTCAATGGAGATCCACCCAGCAAGCCCACTATGGGACAATGCTCTGCCCTTCTGGGGCCCTTACTCTGTTGCAACTGGAGCCATTTTTAGTACCTGAGGTGGAGGCCATAGAGCCATCCTCAGTGCTCAGGACCAACTTGCTGTAATCAAGCCTTGTCTTTAGGAGGGAAGGAGAAGAGAGAGAAAGAGAGGGAGAAATGAGAGGGGGAGGGGTAGAAAAGCAAATGGCCATTTCTATGTGTCCTGACTCAGAATCAAAGCCAGGACACCCACAAGCCAGGGCCCACGCTCTCTTACTGAGACAACTGGCCAGGACCTAAATAAAGCCTTTTTTTTTCAGAGATTTTATAATCTACTTAAATAAGGTGAAACATACACATGAAACAATAGATTGATAACAAAGGACGAGAGAAAACAATCACAAATATATGATAGTAACTAAAAGCACTTCTTTGCTGTCATCCAAGGTCCTTGGGCAGAGTGCTTTGTGGAGAGAACAAGGTCTGAGAACAACAGTAACACCAACAACAAGCCAAAAATTGTGGTAGGTGAAAAAGGGAGAAGGGTAGGCTAGCTTCATGGTTCTATCAACACCGAATATCTAGGCAATAAGCATTTCCTGCTTGCTTTATCCTTTTGCCTTCTCTGTAAGTTCTTGTAATCTTTATTCAATGTCATTTGATATTGCACAGTATCTGATTTTTATTACCTTCTTTAGGTGATGAGGACAATGTGCAACTAACCACTCATTAAATCACCTATGGGCGAAATGAGAGAGCTGTCAGTGGCACCAAGAGAGGCAAATCTTTTCCCTCTGGCAGAATACAGGCCAGAGTTTTGTCTGCAGACAGCACCGAAGCTGGCACCAGAGGCCGCCCTGAGCGGGCATACCAAACCTTATTGGCCAATTGTAAGGCCAGGAGCCACCATCGTGACCATTCACATGCAGGTTCCCATTGGATTCGGGCAGACGATAAAGAAATAGTGGAGTCAGAGGATGGGGGGCCATCCTATTTATTGGTGTCTCACCAAGACAGGCAAACCACAAAAGAAGACAAGGGAAAAGCAGAAAACCAGCTCTTCCCATGAAGGGCAAGGGATCAGGGAAGCCCCTGCAATTGTGATAGCAGGAACTGTGTGTCCGAGCTCCTGGTCTGTCCCACTTTATAGTGCAGAAAACCAAAATCCCTTAATCCAATATACAAACAAGGAAGTCTCCGATACAAAGTCACTTATCCAAGGCATAATTGGATTCCTCATGAGAGTGCACCACCCAGATCATACAATCAGTCAAGGGTGTGGGGAAAAGCTTAGTCCCAAAACCAAACCTCAGGCTACAACAACCTGGCCTGCTTATAGCCTGTCCCCCACACCCATTATAAGTCACAAGCGAGCAAACATATATATCATGTTTACAAACTTATTTGACCAACACCAATACACCAGCATCTGCTGGTTCTATGTGTAGTAAAATAGGGGAACTCATTATTGGCCATAAAGAAATTACAAAGGTGCCCTTCAAAATGCTGTCCCCTTGAGCACTCAAGGGATAATACACTTCTACCTTAGGTGGCCAGGTGCTGGTTGCCCAAGGGGTTAACTGGAGGTCCACCTCTAACCCCTTTCCCCATGGTGCCAACAAGGCCACCCATCTCAGATGGGGGGCCTGTACAGTCCAGGGCCAAGTCCATTGAAGCCGTTGTCCTTTAAGAAGGGCTGTTGGAGCAGGCAAGAGCACATTGCCCTGCTGTCCGAAACCTGGCTTGAGTAAAATGTCCTTGGTGCGTATCTGCAACTGAATAGGGGCAGCTGTCCGATGCAGGAGGGCCTCTACTGGAGCTGGGCTTCCCCGTCGAGGTCGCTCATTCAAAATCCAAAGTACTGTCCATAAGCGGTGTGTCCATCCAGTAAGAGAGCCGGTGCCCCCCTCCTGTCGCAGTCCCTGCTTTAAGAGTCCATTATAACGCTCAATGATACCAGCAGCCTGGGGGTGATAAGGAACATGGTACTTCCAGTCCACCCCCAGCTTTTGAGCCCATTGCCTCACCATTGAACCAGTGAAGTGGGTACCATTGTCACTTTCAAGGACCAGCGGTTGCCCGTATGCAGCACTCAGGCGGTCCAGAGCCTGTATGACTGCCCTCTGGTCAGGGTTAACTTTTGTCTTACCCGACCAGACAACTCCCAAGAATTTAACAGATAACCCAGGTCCTTGTAATTTGTTCTCATTAACTGCCCAGCCACATGCTTTCAAATGGGATAGCAGGGTAGGGACTGCTTGCTCCAATTCTGAAAGAGAATCACTAGTTAGCATAATATCATCGATATAATGGTACATGCGGACTACCTCTGGCTGTTTCCATTTAGCCAGGTCAGCAGCCACCAGCCCATGGCACAAGGTGGGGCTATGCAAATAGCCCTGGGGTAACACTGTAAAGGTCCATTGTCTCCCTTCCCAACTGAAGGCAAATTGGTCTTGACTCTCTGCGGCTATATCAATAGAGAAAAAAGCATTGGCCAAGTCTGCCACAAAGTGGTATGTCCCCAACTCATGGCTTAGCCGATCCATCATGTTAGCTATCGAGGGAACAGCAGCGTGCAAAGGGGGAACAACTTTATTAAGTTCCCTGTAATCTACTGTCATTCTCCAGGTTCCATCTGCTTTGTGCACAGGCCATACTGGGGAGTTGTAAGGACTGTGTGCTGGCCGGATGATCCCCACCTTTTCTAGTTCAAGGATTGTCCCTGTGACTTCTTCATAACCACCTGGCAGGTGGTACTGCTTGGTGTTAGTCACACGCCGAGGGACGGGTAATTGCAAGGGGAATGTGATGCATGTACCCGCAATACTGCCTTCACAACCCTGATCCGCAGCCGGAACTCCCCAGCTGTAGTTTCCAACCACAGTCCTTGCAAGACATCTACCCCCAAAATATATTCAGGAATAGGAGATACATACACCTTATATGGCTTAGGAGGCAGTCTCCCTATCCCCAATGGAGTAGTTATTGGCTTCACTTGAACAGTTTGGCCCCCATAACCATCAATGGCCACTGGGGTCCCAGCAAACCGCTCTGGGTTTCCATAGAGAAGGGAACATTCTGCACCTGTGTCCACCAAGGCCAACACCTGTTGTACATTGGAAGGGGACCAGTGGATAGCCAGTTCCACATGTGGCCTCTGGTCCCCGCCCATCCCCATTAGACGGGTCCCTCGGCCTTTTTCCTATTCAAACTGGTACAATGGGTCTTGGGAGTTCCCCTCTCCCTCGGCCGTCTCTATCATATAATCTTGTAACCGAGCTGTGCGCGCACCAAACGTTTTATTGGTAGCTGCTGGGGCCTTTCGTCTCAGTGGCTGGAACTTCTGTTCTGGATTAAGCTGCCGCCAAAGTTCCAAAAGAATTTTATTAGACTGGCCATCCAATTTCCCCTTATCTGCTCCAGCCGCAATCAAGTCTACCCACATCTGCGTTCAGGTAACCTTTACAGGCCCGTTTCCCTTGTTAGTTGGGGGGGAAACATAGGCAGCAGCCCTCACTGCTTTATGATCCCGAGCGGCCTCCAGCTCTCCCAAATCTGCTACCATCTGTGTAACTGCATTGATGGGCTGCCCCACATAGGGGCCCAATATAGCCACAAGTGACCCAAAAAGGGCTGATGGGGCGCTAGCAAGGACAAATTCCCTCATTTTGGCCGTAAACACTTCCTCGTCTGGCCCACAAGACCCAGGGTTGAAAACAGCATTCTTCATACCTAGTTCTCGAAGGACCTTTACTAACTCACTGTAGCACTGCCACCGACTCATTGCCCCCGGCAGTTCTCCAGCATTCTGCCAGACCATATGAATGGCAGCCATCACCCATTCTAATTGGGTATGGTCTCCTGGGTTGCCATGGCAGTTCTGAAGACGCTGCCTCAAGGAAGAGTGTGTGGTAATGGCGGCCAATTTCTCCATCTCTGTTCCGGAGAGCATGATGCCATCCACCCCTATATCCCATAATTGTAGTAACCAGGCTACCAGGGATTCAGTAGGTTTCTGCCTAAATTGTGCCCCCAACTCCATCAGCTCTGCCTGGGTATAGGGCCGAACCACAGAGTGTTCCATTACCTGGGCAGGAGGCTGTGGCTGCCCCTGAGGGACTCTTTGTTGCTGGGTTTTTACTTTCTTGGCGACAACTGGTCAGGCTCTCAGTGTGCGTATGGCAGCTTCAGCCTGAGCCTTCTCATCCTCAGAAGAGGAGTTGCAAGTGGCTGCTCCTGCTGACTCAAAGCCAATCCACCGGCACGGATGCTGGTGCTCCTTTGGTGACCGTTTAGGCTCCTGTGGCTGCTGGCTTTTGGCCAGAAGCTGAGACTCGAGCTCTTGAATCTGCAGTTGTTTCTCCAACAACTGCCGGTGAAGATGTTCAGCTTCCAGGGTAAACTGCAACTCGCGAACCTGTAATTCCTTCTCCAGTGCTCGCTCCAATTCCAGCCTTTTCTGCCGTTCTATTTGCAATTCATGCTGAAGCTTTTGACCTTGGGCAGTTTCCACTTGAGTAAAAAACATGTAGCCCATGGCCCCTAAAAGGACAGCCATGGGGAGCCAGAGCAGCAACCAGTACTCTATCCCACCCATCAAGGGTGGTGGCTCCATACCAATCTCTGAATCCTGCCGGAAACTACGCCAGTTGTAAGGCCAGGAGCCGCCATCGTGGCCATTCACATGCAGGTTCCCATTGGATTCAGGCAGACGATAAAGAAATAGTGGAGTCAGAGGATGGGGGGCCATCCTATTTATTGGTGTCTCACCAAGACAGGCAAACCACAAAAGAAGACAAGGGAAAAGCAGAAAAACAGCTCTTCCCATGAAGGGCCAGGGATCAGGGAAACCCCTGCAATTGTGATAGCAGGAACTGTGTGTCCAAGCTCCTGGTCTGTCCCACTTTATAGTGTAGAAAACCAAAATCCCTTAATCCAATATACAAACAAGGAAGTCTCTGATACAAAGTCACTTATCCAAGGCATAATTGGATTCCTCATGAGAGTGCACCACCCAGATCATACAATCAGTCAAGGCTGTGGGGAAAAGCCCAGTCCCAAAACCAAACCTTAGGCTACAATGACCCGGCCTGCTTACAGCCTGTCCCCCACACCCAATATAAGTCACAAGCGAGCAATCATATATATCATATTTACAAACTTATTTGACCAACACATTTATTATGTTGAGATATGATCCCTGTATTCTCACTTTGCCGAGACTTTTATCATAAATAGTTATTGGAGTTCATCAAATGCTCTCTCTGTATCTATTGATATGATTACATGATTTTTTATCTTTCATTTTGTTTATGTGATGATTCAAACTTAAGTAATGTATCAACATTGCAAACCTGGAATAAATATCCCTTGATCATGGTGTATTAATGTATTGTGGGATTTGGTTTGTTAGTACTTTTTGAGAATTTTAGCATCTATATTCATTAAGCACATTAGCCTATAATTTTCTTTCTTTGTAGTATATTACTGTGGTTCTAGAATTAGAATAATGCTGGTCTTGTTAAGAGATCTAGAAGTCTTCCCTCTACTTGAATATTTTGAAATAGTTTGAGAATAATGTTGTAAAGTACCGCACCCCAGATGCTGAAAAGTACCATACCTCACTTCTGTGGGTTTACATAGACACCAAGTCCAAATGAATTTTGAAGGGTTTTATTAAAGAAGGAGATTTATTAAATATGCCAGCCATATATGGCTGACACAGGGCATTTGCAGACCCAAATCGTGTGCCCAAAAACATCTCAGGGGCTGGTTATATACCCTTGATCGTACATGGGCTAGGGAGAGCATGACATCATTGCAGAAGCTTACAACATTTGTTTAGGGGATATACAAAAACATTAAGACTTTCAAGGCAACACAATCAAAGACATTTACAGTCTTTCAGGTAAATCTTCCCTCCTTTTCCTAGAGGTATGTTACTCTCAGAATTCCAGGAAGGGGGGAGGAACTACAATCAATATAGGGTGGTATGTAAATTCTATCTCCCATTGAAAGAGAAGAAGTTTCCCAGTTAACCTTTATTTTAGTTTTGAAACTAAATGACCCATTGTCCTTGCAAGCCAGAAATTTCTACATTCTTCTCCCTCCCCTCTCCAAAGGAAGGATGGGACAAGAAAGCCTGACCTTTCCTCCTAGAACATCAATATTAATTTTGCAGCTTTTTGGTACCTTACTACAATAATAGGTATTATTTCTTCTTTGAATGTTTCCTAAAATTGACTTGTGAAGCCATATGATCCAAGACTTTTTCTTTTTCTTTTTTATTGCTGCTTTGATTTCATTAGTTGTAATTGTTCTATTCAGGTTTTCTGATATTTCCTGATTTAGTTTTGGAAGACTGAATGTTTCTAGTAATTTATCTGTTTCACCCAACTTGTCTAATCTATTAACATGTAATTGTTCATAGTATTTTCTTACAATCTTTTATATTTCTGTGGTGTCAGTTGTTACAGCTCCTCTTTCATTTATGATTTTATTTATTTAAGACTGCTCTCTCTTTTTTTTTCTTTTTTCTTGATGACTCTGGTTTAAGGTTCGTCAATCTTGTTTATATTTTCAAAGAATTAGCTCTTGCTTTCCCTGACTTTTTGTATTTTTATTTTAGTCTCTATATCATTTATTTTTGCTTTAATCTTTATTATTTTCTTTCTTTTATTTACTCTAGGTTTTGTTGTTCTTTGTCTAGTTTATTTAGGTGTAAGGTTAGATTGTTTATTTCATATTTTTCTTGCTTCTTGAGGTAGTCAAGTAATGCTATGAACTTCCCTCTCTGGACTGCTTTTGTTGTGTGTCATAGATTTTAGATTGTTTGTTCATTTTTATTTGATTAACGATATCTTTTGACTTTTTATTTCATCTTATTGTTAACCATTCATTGTTTAATAACATGCTGTTTAGCCTCAAAGTGTTTGAATGTTTTTCAGTTTTTTTAATAGTGTTTGATTTCTAGTGTCATATCATTTTGGTTATCCAAGTAGCTTGAATATGATTTTAAACTTATTGAAAATTTTAAGGATTATTTTATGTCCTATTGCAATATAATCTGCTTTGTCTTTGAGTATGGTCCATATACACTTGAGAAGAATGAGTATTCTGTTGCTTTGGGATGAAGTATTCTGTATATATCTATTTAATCTATATTATTCAGTGTGTCATTAAGGTCACAGATTCCTTGTTAATTTTTTTGGCTGGAATATCTGTCTATTGATATCAGTGAGATGTTAAAATTTCCTATTAGGGTTATCTTGCTGTTGATCCCTCTTATAATATCCATTAAATTTTTTCTTTATATATTTAGGTGCTTTTATGTTGGGTGTGTGTATATATATATATTTAATTTATATTAATATAAATATATTATAATTATATATTATATATTTAATATAAATATATATAATATAAATATATTATATTAATAAAATATATATATTTACAAGGATTATATACTACTGTTTAATCAACTTGTTTAGGATTATATGATGAGTTTTTTTGTCTCTTCTTATGACCTTTGTTTTGGAGTCTGTTTTGTCTAATATAAGTATTGATTCCCCAACTTTTTTGTTTATTTGTTTCAATTTGTTTGGAATACTTTTTTCTATCCCTTTATTTTCAGTCTATATGTAGCTTTTGTTCTGAGATAGGTCTCTTGTAGACAGCATGTACATGGGTCATGTTTTCATACCTTCAGCTACCCTATGTCTTTTGGTTGGAATCTGTTTACATTTAAGTTTATTATTGATACATACTTATTTATTGCCATTTTATTCTTTATACCTATGTTCTCTCTCTCTTTATTTTCTTACCGTAGGCCCTTTAACTTTTCTTGCAATACTATTTTGATGATAATAAACGATTTTAGCTTTTATTTTCTGAGAAGTTCTTTACTTCACCTTTAATTTTAAATAATAGCCTTTCTGGGTAGATTATTTATGGTTGTAGGTCCTTGTTTTTTTTTTTATCACTTTGAGTATGTTTTACCACTCCTTTCTTTCTTGAAGTGTTTTTGTTGAGAAATCAGTTGTCAGTCTTATGGGAACTTTCTTGTTGGCCACTAACTGCTTTTCTCTTGCTGTTTTAAGATTCTCTGTTTTTAATTTTTCCATTTTAATTATAATGTTGGCCTTTTTGGGTTCACCTTGGTTGGGACTCTCTGTGCTTCCAGAACTTGTATGACTTTTTCCTTCATTAGGTTAGGAATTTTCAGCCATTATTTCTTCAAACAGGTTATTGATCCCTCTCTCCTTTTGTCTTTCTGGTAACCTTATGATGTAAATAGTGTTATGCTTGATGTTGTCTCAGATGTCCATTAGATTTTTCTCAGTTTTTAAAATTCTCTTTCTTTCTTTCTTTCTTTCTTATTCTTTTTTTGATGTGCTCTTTGGGTGCTTATGCTTATCTTGTTTTCTAAGTCATTGATTCAATGCTTTGCTTTATCTAACTTGCTGTTGATTCCTTCTGGTCTACCCATTCTTTGATACTATATGCTTAATTTCTGGATTTTTTAGTGGTTTCTAGATCTTTTAAAAGTTTACTCTCTCTTTGTTTAAATTCCACTGAGACCATCTTTTCTTCCACCCAAGTCCTAGAGCATCTATATAACCATTGTTTTAAATTCTGAATTTGGCCTGACCTGTGGTGGCGCAGTGGATAAAGCGTCAACCTGGAAACACTGAGGTTGCCAGTTCAAAACCCTGGGCTTGCCTGGTCAAGGCACATATAGGAGTTGATGCTTCCTGCTCCTCCCCCTTCTCTCTCTCTCTCTCTCTCTCTCTCTCTCTCTCTCTCTCCTCTCTATAATGAATAAATAAAAATGTAAAAAAAAAATTCTGAATTTGGTATCTTGATTGTTTTCATTTTACTTAATTGTATTGTTTTTTTTCTTTTCTTATTTCAGGAATATTTCTTTGTTTCCTCATTTTGTCTGTCTAATATGTAGATCTTTTTTGACTCCAAACTTGTTATGATGGCTTTATGATGTAGGTGTCTTTTTGGGCACAATCTTCCAGATTACCTGAGTTCAGCACTCTACGAATGTTTTTTGTGTGTTATATGCATCTTCCTGTTGTAGCTGAGTTTCAAGTGCTGTTGGCCCTTCTATTGGTGGAGCCAACTATTTGGGCTGGCTGACTATATGGATAGTCACTATGCAGGGGCTACTCCTTGAGGTATAGTGGTTTCCAGTAGATCTGGTGCCTGTCAGAATTCCCTTTGGGTGTGTCACTTGTGTGGCTAGTTGTGTTGAGCTCTGGTGTGGTCTGAAGTTCACCATTGTTTGTATTTGTTCTGGGTATATCTGGTTGGGGTTCAGGTATAGGTTGATGTCAGATGTATGTAATGATAGACACTAGATATTAACAATTCTAAGTATTTTACTAAGAATGTACTGTTATTTTTAGTTAATAAAAATGCACTCTGTGTATTTTTTTCTTTTTTATGTGACAGAGACAGAAAGAGTCAGAGAGAGGGACAGATAGGGACAGACAGGATGGGAGAGAGATGAGAAGCATCAATTCCCTGTTGTAGCACCTCAGTTGTTCATTGATTGCTTTTTCATATGTGCCCTGACTGGGGGGCTACAGTAGACCAAATGACCCTTTGCTCAAGCCAGCAACCTTGGGCTCAAGCTGGTGAGCCTTGATCAAACCAGATGAGCCTGCACTCAAGCCAGCGACCTCAGGGCTTTGAACCTGGGTCCTCCAGGTCCCAGTCTGATGCTTTATCCACTGTGCTACTGCCTGGTCAGTCAACTCACTGATTCTGTTTGATCCTTAAGTTTTACTTTAAAAATTTTCCTTTGCCTTATTTTTCCACCTTCATTAACTCTTCATTTCCTGGGTAAAAACAATGGCCAAATCATATTTCTGGTTTTTCATAATTGATATTTTACTTCTACTTCTCAATACATTTTTTTTGTGTCAGATCTACAAAAGAAACATAAATAATCTAAGTGTCTGTGGGGAGTGGCTGTTCTTTAAAACCATAGCTACTTTATTCATCTTTTATCTGGCAACTTTCTTTATGAGACATATGATTCTGTGTGTGTACTTATAAATTATAATAGAAAGAAAAATACAATTAATCTTTGAAAATAATCAGTATACATGAAGAGTATATTTCTAGCTTGATATTTATGCTGTCAGTTATCTCATATCACTCACATTTTTTAAAGTTATTGAGAAGAAGAACAATATTTGAAAGATAGTCACACAATGTATTATACTGCTCAGTTAATATCAAAGAGAAGCAATTATAAATTGCCTTAGAAGATATATGATTATTCACTACTATATATTCAGAATCTAGTACAATATTGGCTTCAATAAAAATGTGAGTAAAAATTTGTGAAATCAATAAATAAATGAATAGCCTGTGCAGGTGGTGGTGCAATGGATAAAGCATTGAACTGGGACATGGAAGAGCCAGGTTCGAAGTCCTGAGGTTGCCAACTTGAGAGCGGGCTCATCCTGCTTGAGCATGGTCTAACCAGCTTAAGTGAGGAGTCCCTGGCTTGAGCATGGGATCATATACATGACCCCATAGTCACTAACTTGAGCCCAAGGTCACTGGCTTGAAGCCCAAGGTCACTGGCTTGAGCCCAAGGTCACAGGCTTGAGCAAAGGGTCACTCACTCTGCTATAACCCTCCCCAGTCAAGGCACATATGAGAAGGCAATCAAAGAACAACTAAGGAGGTACAATGAGCTTCCTCTCTCTCTCCGTTTCTGTCTGTCTATCCTTCTCTCTGACTCTCTCTGTCTTTGTCAAAAAATAAATAAATAAATGACTATAAATAAATGTTAATTTGCATTATGGATATAAGTTATGAACATATTTGGTAAAACTTTGAAATCAGGGTCATATTTTCTTTTTTAAAACATTACCTTTCTTTTCCTCAATGTTTCATTTAACCAGATATGCTAGTTAATACAGAAAATTGACCATATGGAATAAAAGTTTGTCTCTCAAATCTATTTTACATCTGCAAATGTCAGAGTACAATTTTATAAAATACATGAAATAGACTATTTGAGAATATGTCAGTGAATCTGGTTGGTTTGACATATTTATCTTAGAAGCATTAATTTTTGTCTGTCCCTGGAAGACTGAGAAGTTACCAAAGGTAAGTGAAGATGGTGAATAGTGCAGATAAGTTTTAAAATGCAAATATGAAGTCAGTTTTTAAATGACCGTGTCAATGCCCTGGCTAAGTAGCTCAGTTGGTTAGAGCATTATCAGGATACACCATTGTTGGAGGCTTGATTCCTGGTCAGGGCACATAACAGGAGTCAGCCAATGAATACATAAAGAAGTGGAACAGCAAATCAATGTTTTTTTCTCCTTTCTTTTTCTCTGAAATCAATAAATAGAAAAAAAATCATAAAAGACCAAGTCATTAGGGAGACCTACTCATACTGAAGAGCTATTTGCCTGTGATAAGCACTGTTAACAAGGAAACAGTTTTACTCCAAAATAGCATTTGATGATAATTTTTCAAATGTCATATGAATTTAGTGGAAACTCGCAACATAAATGTCACCTAAAAAGCAAGAATTACACAAAATTACTTACGGAAACCATGTTAATAGGATAATCCCCTGACACTGGGCAATTCAGATGCATTTACAAAAATTGCCTAGCTCTAAATTGCAATGGAAGTTCTTGGGGTGACATGCTCTTTTGGTATATTAAAGAAACCAGGGCCAGAGTAAAGTATTTCTGTATTTTAAAAATGCTGAATTGCTGATGAATTGCTTGGGCACCCCTGAGTTTCTAACCTTATCATAAATAGAAATTATTACCTGCTTCTTTTTACACTTCTAAAATAAGTTGAAAATACCAACTTCATGGGGAAAAATTTTCAAAGTGCTTTGAAAACAACTAAGTAGTATAAAAGTTCATTCATATACAGTAGGTTTTGTTGTTAATTTGAATACATTTTCCTCCTTATCCCACCTCATGTCTTTGACTTAGGTTAATAGCTTTTTTTTTTAAAAGCCTTTGATTCACATTTAAACCTTAAAACAAAATTTAAATCATCTTATTTTTTATTCAACAAACCATATTTTGGTTTAAAAAACAAAAATAAAATTTAATATTTGGACAGTTTCTAACTTTCCATTTTCTTTCTCCCTCTTACTTTTACTGCTTTTGTCTCAACTTGCTTTTTTTCTCTCTGACTATAAAGGAGAGTAAACAAGCATCAGTCACCTTGCTGTTAGATTACTTATTGGTATTGTTAACTATGCATGCATTTACAGTCTACAATATTGGTGTTATATTTGTTGTATTTCCAAGATAGAGCACTAATATGTTAGGCCCAGATAAGTAAAATTGTGAATTAAGTAAATTTAGACTACTTAGTCTGCTTATGTGTTTAACTAAGGATTTAAGAAAAAATATAAATTAAAACTCTGAAAATAACCATACAAAGAAACATTTTTTTTAATAGCAAATTATGTGATAGTAGAATTCATTACCCTTATCCTTCTTTCTACCTGAAAGAAAAGTTAGAGCCTTCGGACCAGATCTGGCAGAAATAACTATCATCTGGTAGATAAGAGCTGTTTATGCCAACTTTCCCTTGTCCTCTGCTCTTATGAGTGTATTTCAAATGATTCTTTGCAACCATGATCTAAAGATTAGTTTAGAAAAATAATATTTATTCTTCATTAGAACTAGTGGTTCTTCATTGTTCTCCATGGTCTAATTTTCAGTTTTAACTAAATTATACAATTGCATGGCTCTATACAAAATATTTTACATGTATTATTTTATTTTCTCATTCGTATTATTCACATTAATGTTATTGATGTAATCAAAAATATTTAATGAGCAACTATTAAAAACAAGTAGCATTCAGAGTGCTTAGAATATAGCAGTAAACAGAGTAAAAATGGATATTTGGCTTCTTCAATCACTATAAATATTTTTTAAGGTTGTTTATAAGACTTCTGATAGAAGTTTTGACTTTTTGACTATCTCATATCATCATTACTAACAGAATTATTGTTATTTTTTCATAGATAATGAGGCAATGAGATACATTAAAAAAGATAGTATAACCTGACCAGTGGTGGCACAGTGGATAGGGCATTGACCTGGGATGCTGAGGTATCAGGTTTGATACCTCAAAGTCACCAGCTTGAGCACAGGATCACCTATCTTGAGTGCAGGTCTTCTAGCTTGAGCATAGCATCATAAATATGATCCCATGGTCGCTGACTTAAGCCCAAGGTTGCTGGCTTGAGCAAGAGGTCACTGGCTCTGCTGGAGCTCCCCAGTCATATATGAGAAGTAATCAATGAACAGCTAAAAATAAAGTGCCACAAGTATGAGTTGATGCTTCTCTTTCACACAAAAAAATTAAAAATTAAAATTAACATATTAGATGAATAGAGGGGCCTCTCAGCACAAGAATCTGAGAAGACAATTTAAATTGCTAACGTCTCTCATCCCGCAGAACACTTGCAAAGTTAGGACCTGTGCCTATATTAAGATATTTTATTTTAATCATTTAATCATTTTGACCACTAAATAGTTTAGAAACATTATTGGAATTTCAAGTGCAATCTCTGATTCTTGAATTGATGTATTGTGATAACAAAAAATATGGGTTTAGAATTATGTACACTAAACTTGAGTTATTGCTCTTTAAAACTGACTGAATTGATATTAAAAATATCTCTTAAGCCTGACCTGTGGTGGCGCAGTGGATAAAGCATCGACCTGGAAATGCTGAGGTCGCCGGTTCGAAACCCTTGGCTTGCCTGGTCAAGGCACATATGGGAGTTGATGCTTCCAGTTCCTCCCCCCTTCTCTCTCTCTGTCTCTCCTCTCTCTCTCTCTTTGTCTCTCCCTCTCCTCTATAAAATGAATAAATAAATAAAATATCTCTTAAATTGATTTCAGTTTCTTTATCTTCAAAAAATATGCCAGTTTCTTAATGGAATCATTATAGGCTTCTTGGGCAGAAGAATTCTTTATTCTTTAGCCTTTTGATCCTTGCACACTTACTCACAGTAGTAGATGCCAGGCATTGTGACAAGTAAAATTGCCCCCTCCCATTATTTTTAGAACAATTGAGGACTATCTTATCATCTCAGAATTCTTTCATCCCTAAAATTTCTATAATTGAATAAAAGGGAAATCTCAAAATAACCATTTGATTTCAGCTTCTTTATCTTCAAAAATATACCAGTTTCTTAATGGAATCATTATAGGCTTCTTGGGCAGAAGAATTCTTTATTCTTTAGCCTTTTGATCCTTGCACACTTACTCACAGTAGTAGATGCCAGGCATTGTGACAAGTAAAATTGCCCCCTCCCATTATTTTTAGAACAATTGAGGACTATCTTATCATCTCAGAATTCTTTCATCCCTAAAATTTCTATAATTGAATAAAAGGGAAATCTCAAAATAACCATTTTGCTTATAGAAGTTATCCATGGATGTTTCTTCAATTTCCCAACATACTTGTATCTGCTCCTATACCTTTTTCTTAGAACACAGCTTGGCCTATACTATTTCATTAATTCCCTTGTTGTCTTGTGTTATAAATCATTTCTTCATCTTCATGTATATTCACATTCTTTCTGTCAACTAGTGCCTTCCCATCAACCTTAAACAGGCTCAGATTACTTCCATTTGAAACATAACTAAACTATGAGGCTATGGCCTCAAAACCTTTGTTTTTTTTTTACATCTTTTATTGTATTTTCTTTTTTTTTGTATTTTTCTGAAGGTGGAAATGGGGAGAGACTGTCAGACAGACTCCCGCATGCACCCGACCGGGATCCACCTGGCATGCCCACCAGGGGGCAATGCTCTGTCCCTCCGGGTCGTTGCTCTGCCACAACCAGAGCCACTCTAGCACCTGGGGCAGAGGCCAAGGAGCCATCCCCAGCGCCCGGGCCATCTTTGCTCCAATGGAGCCTTGGCTGTGGGAGGGGAAAAGAGAGACAGAGAGAAAGGAGGGTAGGGGGTGGAGAAGCAAATGGGTGCTTCTCCTATGTGCCCTGGCCGGGAACCGAACCCAGGTCCCCTGCACGCCAGGCCGACGCTTATTTCTTATGGCCTTTTCCATCCTCATCTTATTAGAATTTTCAGCAGGATTCTATATGGATGAAACTTCCACCTTTTTGACATAGTATCCTTTCTGTGTTTTGTTTTGTTTTGTTTATTTATTTTTTGTGATAGAGACAGAGAGAGGGAAAGATAGGGACAAACAAACAGGAAGAGAGAGATGAGAAGCATCAACTCTTTGTTGCAGTATGTTACTTGTTCATTGATTGCTTTTTCATATGTGCCTTGACTGGGAGGCTACAGCAGAGCAAATGACCCCTTGCTCAAGGCAGCGACCTTGGGCTCAAGCTGGTGAGCCTTGCTCAAACCATATGAGCCTGCAATCAAGCTGGTGACCTCGGAGTTTTGAACCTCGGTCCTCTGCGTCCCAGTCAGTCACTCTATTCACTGCACCACCACCTGGTCTGGCTCTTTTTGTGTTTTGTGAAAACTTACTTTCTGATTTTTTTCCTAACTCTCCGGTTTCTCTTTCTCTGTCTCATTTTAAGGATGTTATCATTGTTATATTACTAAATGTCAGAGTTTCTCAAGGATTCCTATAGACCTTTTTTTCTCACTATTTAATCTTTTCTTAGGTATAACTGATGATCTCATTTATATCCCTATACAGCTTCATTTTTTGACTGTACACATATGACTTATAAATTTATATCTCCAACCTAAACATCTGCTCTGATTTTTGGAACATATAGGCAACTGTTTTCTTGAGATTCTCACTTGGATATCTTACAAGAATTTTAAGCTTTTTATGTCTAAAATTGTATTTTCGGTTTTTTCCATGAATCTCATTCTTACATTTTGTCTTCCTTATTTAGATTAACATTACCATCCTATACTCCTTCTGTTCAAACTTTAAATCTTGGTGTTAACTTTTTATATCTCTTTCTATCATACAGTCTTCCCTCCATGTCTCTTTGGTCACAAAGTCTATTTTTCTGTATTTCTTCTACCATCATCTTTATATAAGCTATAATCAGCTTTTATTTCAAATATTAAAATGGTCTCTTAAATCTTCTCCTCATATCTGTTGTACCATGTTTTCCATACTCTTTTTTATATTCACTTAGAGTAACTTTTTCAAAGCATAAATCTGACTAAATCATTTCAATGATCAACTGTTATTAAAACATTTACAGCAAAATGGTGGGATCTTGATAACATGATACGAAGCGAAATAAGTAAATCAGAAAAAAACAGGAACTGTATTATTCCATACATAGGTGGGACATAATAGTGAAACTAAGAGACATTGATAAGAGTGTGGTGGTTATGGGGGGGAGGGGGGAATGGAAGAGGGATAGGGGGTGGGGAGGGGCACAAAGAAAACAAGATAGAAGGTGACAGAGGACAATCTGACTTTGGGTGGTGGGTATGCAACATAATTGAACGACAAGATAACCTGGACTTGTTATCTTTGAATATATGTATCCTGATTTATTGATGTCACCCCATTAAAAAAATAAAATTATTAAAAAAACAAAAAAACAACAACAAAACTATAGGCCCTGGCCGGTTGGCTCAGTGGTAGAGCATCGGCCTGGCATGCAGGAGTCCTGGGTTTGATTCCCAGCCAGGGCACACAGGAGAAACTTCCATCTGCTTCTCCACTCCTCTCCCTCTCCTTCCTCTCTGTCTCTCTCTTTCCCTCCCACAACCAAGGCTCCATTGGACCAAAGTTGGCCCGGTTGCTGAGGAAGGCTCCATGGCCTCTGCCTCGTTTGTTAGAATGGCTCTGGTTGCAACAGAGCAACACCCCAGATGGGCAGAGCATCACCCCCTTGTGGGTATGCTGGGTGGATCTCAGTTGGGTGCATGCGGGAGTCTGTCTGACTGCCTCCCCGTTTCCAACTTCATAAAAATACAATATAAATAAATAAATAAATAAAGATCCAAAAGTTTGGCAGAGTAATGGCAATGACATTTACCTCCTTCCCAAACCAAACTGTATTTAAAACTAAATTATAGAACAATCATCCTAAATAACTAACTGAAGTCTAGGTGAAAGAAGTCTTATCACCAAGGATTTATGGCAGAGGTCACCTCAATACTGGTAGCAAGTGTGGAGACATGAAAAGGGCTGGCCCTTTCCCAGAGTTGGTGGCTGAAGTGCTGGAGAGATATATCAGATACAAAGGTTTCCCATGAGGAGCATGGGGTTGTAAACTCACTCTGGGTTCTCCATTCCACAGCACCAAAGCTGAGAAGAAGTAAAAAGAAGCGAAATTTCTGCCTCCTGGAGAGAGAGCCAAGTCTTCAAAGATGTATGTACTTTCTTAAAGGGTCAATACAAAAATTTTGTTCCCAGACACTCATGTTGGGCTCCAGCAGAAGAAGTGCAGAGCAGACTAGAGTCATGTGATGGTAGTCTGGATTTTGTGGTTCTGGAGAGAGAGCTGAAGGGACAGCAATCAAGATCCTGGTGATGAATACTTTGCCCAAATTGCAGACACATCTAATTATGTGGAGCACTTTCCTCCATGCAGCATCACCCTGAATAAAAGCAACAGCCCCACATTTTGAAATAGCTCTCTCACTCCACCCTGTAGAGCTTAGATCCTATTGAGAAATACAAGCAGAAACTCTTTAAGCATCTAACTTAACTGGTAGCTGGTAATTGGAGGAAGATGGAGATAAATCTCTGGGTGCCTTGGGTCTTTTACTAACTGCTTCCTCCACTGCTGTTAAAAGTCAGTCTTGTTGCTCAACTTAGTCTTTCCTGCATGCATTCAAGTTTATCAGAGGCCACGAACTATAGAATGATTGCACCTCCAAACAAGTTGCTGAGGGCAAATAACATGCAGTGACTTATATTTTCCTGCACCAGAGTCCCTCACAAGAGACCCAGAAGTAACACACTCAATGGTCAGATGCAGACAACATTAGAGTAAGATCAAAATAGTTTCACAAGCAACATATCTAAATAAAGATATTTATAGGCACAAAATCAGGGAGAGGTGAATTCAACCTTCATGTAGTCATCATCTACATAGCAGCTCACATGTTGTGGTCATGGTAAAGAATGTCAGTCAGCATGAGGGTCAAACCTATGCACAAATGAGCCAATAACAGTCAAGACTCAATTACAACAAAAGGGCCTACATAACAAACACAAAATACACTTTTGAAGTACCCAACTCAAGTGATCAAGGACACTATAGCACTAGACCCTTTAGGACACCTACTACATAAGGCCATCCACCAAAACTGGAAGTCAGAAATCAATCTTATATATTTATAAATAAAAACAAAAAGGAGCGACAAAAAAAAAAAAAAAGCAAAGCAAAAACAAACAAGAGAAATCCTCAGAAAAAGAGGTAAATAAAAGACGTAGAGTTCAATGTAATGGGTATAAGAATGCTCAGAGCATAATCAGAATTACAGCAGAATGAAAAAAGACATACAAAACATAAAAAGGACCAGTCAGAAATGAAGAATACAATATCTGACATAAAAAATACACTGAATAAAAAAAAAGTTACTTAGATGAATCAGCAAATCAAATTAGCAATTTGGAAGAGAAAGTAGAAAAAAACACCCAATGAGCAACAAAAGAAAAAAAGAATAAAGAAAATAAAGATAGGTTAAGGGACCTTTGGGACAACTTGAAGCATAACAATATTTGCATTATAGGAGGACCAGTTGGAGAAGAAACAGATCAAGTAATAAACTATTTGAAAAAATAATGACCAAAAATTTCCTTAATCTGGTGAAGAAAAAAGACCCACAAGTCCACAAATTACAAAGAGTCCCAAACAAGATGGACCCAAAGAGGCCTATAATTAGACTCATCATAATTAAACTGGCAAAGGTTAAAGATAAAGAAAGGGTCTTAAAAGCCAGCCACAAGAAAAAGACATCTTTTTTTACAAGGGAGCTCCCCTAACATGATCTATGTATTAATGTTAAAAAAAATTTTTTTTCAGACCAGAAGGGATTTGAATTAAATATTCAAAATGATGAAAAACAATGACCTACAACCAAGAGTACTTTACCCAGAAAAACTGTTATTTACAATTTAAGGTGAAATAGAGCTTTCTAGGTAAGAAAAAAACCAAAAGAGTTTATTATCACCTACCCAGTATTATAGAAATGATAAAAAGCCTGGAAGAAGAAGAAGAAGAAGAAGAAGAAGAAGAAGAAGAAGAAGAAGAAGAAAGAAAGAGGAGGAAGAGGAGGGAGAGGAGGAGGAGAAGAAGAAGAAAAAAGAAAAAGAAGAAGAAGAGAAAGAAGAAAGAAGAAAAGGAGGAGGATGAGAAAGAAAAAGAGAAGGAGGAGAATGAGAAAGAAGAAGAGGAGGAAGATAGATGAAGAAGAAGAGGAAGAAAAGAGAAAGAAGAGAAAACAGAAGAACATAGTTAGAAAAATAAAATGACAATAAATAATTATCAATAATTACTTAAATGTAAATGGCCTAATTGCTCCAAACAAAAGACATAGTTTAACTGCGTAGACAAAAAAAAGCAAGAACTATAAATATACTATCTAAAGGAGACCCACTTAAGAAGGAAAGATACACACAGACTAAAAATAAAAAGATAAGAAAAGATATTTCATGAAAATGGTGATTAAAAATGGGGTAGCAGAGACTCTACAGACCTGAAGATTGTAGTGGAGTAGGCAGACACACAGACACCCAGCTCTCACCACCAAACTGAAGTACAAATCAATTTTTAAAAAATCAGCATGAAAAACCAACTCTGGACTACAAGAACAGCTCTCAAAAACCAAGGAGCAAAGAAGAAGCCACAACAAACCTGGTAGAGAATGCCTGAATCTCCCCTGCTTACAGGAATGGAGGGGAAGGGTTGAGGCTGAGAGCCCAGAGGGGATATCACTTCAGGGAAAAGAGCAGAAAATACTGCTCACTGCCACTTGCCTGGTGACCAGGGAGCAAGGTGTGTTGAAAGGACCAGCTTATCTTCCAAGTGGAAAGGGGAAAGAGAGGGACAGACAGTGAGGGGCAAAGGAATGCAGGAGGGGACCTAAAAAGCTGACTCATACGTGCTGGAGGCGTCCATAGCTGGGGGAGTGACAGATCATTCCACAAAATAAGGCTAAAGTGCTTCTGGATCACAGATCTCCAGACATCTCTTCAGTTCCAATCAGCACAACAAGACACAGATGAAAACAAGAAGTGGGGAGGAGGGGCAGTAACTCAGGTCTCCATAGAGATCTGAGATACACATCCCTCTACTGAAGCTGAGAAAACACCCTGCCACCAGAGAGATTAATTTGTACAAGAGGCCTTCAGAATCACAGGTTATACCTACCACATTCTTGGATACAGTTTCAAGGGAGCCCCCTGCTGAGATCAGTAAACAAGACTATCACTTGTTAAGAAAACAAACAAATCAAGACTTCAAAGTGGCCCAAATCCGAAGGTGAATTACAAACAATAGCTGATGCCAACCCAAGAAGACCTAGAAATAACACAATTGAAAACTGGAGGCAGACAACACCAAGCCTAGACTCAACCAACTCTACAAACAAAACACCCAAACACAGATAATGAGAAGACAAAGAAGTGCAGAGTTCAAAATAATAATTGTAAGGATGCTTAGGGATCTTAGAACAACAATGGATGTTCATTACGAACACCTAAGTAAAGAAATAGCAAGTATAAAAAAGAATATTGAGATATTAAAAAAGAATCAGTCGGAGATGACAAATACAGTATCAGAAATGAAGACCACACTGGAAGGAATTAAAAACAGGATGGATAGAGCCGAGGATCGAATCAGCGAGTTGGAGGAAACTTGAACAAAGGCAAGAAAGCAGAGAAGAAAAAAGACAAGAGACTCAAAAAGTCTGAGGAAATTCTAAGAGAGCTCTGTGACAACATGAAGAGAAATAACATCCGCATCATAGGGGTTCCTGAGGAAGAAGAGAAAGAACAAGGGATAGAGACTTTGTTCAATCATATCATAGCTGAAAATTTCCCTAAATTAATGCAAGAGAAAATCTCATAAGTTCAAGAAGCACAGAGAACTCCATTAAAGAGAAACCCAAAGAAACCTACACCAAGACACATAATAATTAAAATACCAAAGTTAAGTGATAAAGAGAAAATATTAAAAGCTGCAAGAGAAAAAAAGGCTATCACCTACAAAGGAGCCCCCATAAGGATGACATCTGACTTCAACAGAAACACTTGAGGCCAGAAGGGAAGGGCAAGAAATATTCAAAGTAATGCAGAACAAAACCCTACAACTAAGACTACTTTATCCAGCAAAGCTATCATTTAAAATCAAAGGAGAAAAAAAAGCTTTCCAGACAAAAAAACAACTCAAGGAATTCATTACAATCAAACCACTGCTGGAGGAAATGTTAAGGGGCCTGTTGTAAACGGATCAAAATGGGAAAAGAATGTAACAAAAAAAGAAATACTGCATTTAAAAAATGGCAATAAACAACTACATATTAATAATAACCTTAAATGTAAATGGATTAAATGATCCAATTAAAAGACATAAGGTAGCTGCATGGATAAGAAAACAGGATCCATACATATGCTGTCTACAAGAGACACACCTTAAAACAAAAGATGCACATAGATTGAAGGTAAAAGGATGGAAAAAAAATATTTCATGCAAATGGAAATGAAAAGAAAAGCTGGGGTAGCAATACTTATATCAGACAAAATGGACTTTAAAACAAAGGATATAGTAAGAGATAAAGAAGGCCACTACATAATGATAAAGGGAGCAATCCAACAGGAATATATAACTATTATAAATATCTATACACCTAATATAGGAGCACCTAGATATATACAGCAGACTTTGATGGATATATTGGGCGAGATCAACAGCAATACTATAATAGTAGGGGATTTCAATACCTCACTAGATTTCAATACCTCTAACATCACTAGATAGATCCTCAAGAAAGAAAATTAACGAAGAAACAGCACAATTAAGGGACACACTAGATCACCTAGATTTAATAGATATCTTCAGAACCTTTCACCCTAAAGCAGCAGAATATACATTCTTTTCAAGTGCTCATGGTACATTCTCTAGGATAGACCACATGTTAGGGCACAAAAGTGGTCTCAATAATATTAAGAAGATTGAAATCATATCAAGCACTTTCTCTGATCACAGTGTCATGAAATTAGAAATGAACCACAACAGAAAAGCTCTAAAATTCTCAAACACATGGAAACTAAATAGCAGGTTATTAAATAACAAATGGATTAAGAATGAGATCAAAGAAGAAATAAATAAATTCCTAGAAATAAATGAAAATGAGCATTCAACAACTCAAATTTTATGGGACACAGTGAAAGCAGTACTGAGAGGGAAGTTCATAGCACTACAGTCACACTTTAGGAAACTAGAAAAAGCTCAAATAAACAACTTATCCCTACATCTAAAAGAACTAGAAAATGAACAGGAAGTAAAGCCCAAATGTAGTAGAAGGAAGGAAATAATAAACATTAGAACAGAAATAAATGACAGAGAGGCTAAAGAAACAATACAGAGGATAAATGAAACTAGAAGTTGGTTCTTTGAAAAGGTAAACAAGATCAATGAACCTTTAACTAGACTCAAAAATAAAAAAAAGAGAGAAGACTCAAATAAATAAAATTAGAAACAAGAGTGGAGAAATAACAACTAATACAACAGAAATACAAAATATTGTAAGAAAATACTATAAAGAACTGTATGCCAAAAAACTAGACAACCTAGATAAAATGGGCAAATTCCTTGAAACATACAATCTTCCAAAAATCAATCTGGAAGAATCCGAAAATCTAAACAGACTGATTACATCAAATGAGATCAAAACAGTTATCAAAAAACACCCAACAAAAAAAAGTCTGGGGCCTGATGGCTTCACACATGAATTCTACCAATATTCAAAGAAGGACTAACTCCTATCCTTCTCAAGCTATTTCAAAAAATTCAAGAGGAAGGAAGACTTCCAAGCTCCTTTTATGAGGTGAGCAGAATTCTGATTCCAAAACCAAGGGAAAAAAAAAACACAAAGAAAGAAAATTATAGGCCAATATCCCTGATGAATAGAGATGCTAAAATCCTCAACAAAATATTAGCAAACCAGATCCAACAATATATGAAAAAAATCATACACCATGATCAAGTGGGATTTATTCTGGTGAGGCAAGGCTGGTATAATATTTGCAAATCAATCAATGTGATTCATCACATAAACAAAAAGGAGAAAAACCACATGATAATTTCAATAGATGCAGAAAAAGCATTTGATAAAATCTAGCACCCATTCATTATCAAAACTCTCAGCAAAGTGGGAATACAGGGAACATATCTCAACATAATAAAAGTCATCTATGACAAACCCACAGCCAACATTATACTCAATGGGCAAAAATTAAAAGCAATCCCCTTAAGATCAGGAACAAGGCAGGGGTGCCCCCTTTCACCACTCTTATTCAACATAGTTCTGGAAGTCCTAGCCACAGCAATCAGATAAGAAGAAGAAATAAAAGGTATTCAAATTGGAAAAAAAGAATTATGCTATAATTATTTGCAGATGATATGATATTGTATATAGAAAACCCTAAAGTCTCAGTGAAAAAAACTACTAGACCTGATAAATGAATTCAGCAAAGTGGTAAGATATAAAATTAGTACTCAGAAATCAGAGGCATTTTTATACACCAACAATGAACAATGAGAAAGAGAAATTAAGGAAAAAAATCCCCTTCACTATTACAACCAAAAAAATAAAGTACCTAGGAGTACATTTAACTAAGGAGACTAAAGACTTGTACTTAGAAAATTTTAAAACATTGATAAAAGAAATCAAGAAAGATACAAACAAGTGGAACCATATACTGTGCTCATGGTTGGGAAGAATAAACATTATTAAAATGTCTATATTACTCAAAGCAATCTATAAATTCAATGCAATACCAATTAAAATACCAATGACATACTTTAAAGATATAGATCACATATTCCAAAAATTTATATAGAACCAAAAAAGAACACAAATAGCCTCAGCAATCTTAAAAAAGAAGAATAAAGTGGGAGGTATCACACTTCCTGATATTAAGTTGTACTACAAGGCCACTGTACTCAAAACAGCCTGGTACTGGCATAAGATCAGGCATATAGATCAATGGAACAGAACAGAAATCCCAGAAATAAACCCACAGCTCTATGGACAACTGATATTTGACAAAGGAGGTAAGGAAATACAATGGAGTAAAGACAGCCTCTTTAACAAATGGTGTTGGGAAAATTGGACAGCTACCTGCAAAAAAATGAAACTAGACCACCAGCTTACACCATTCCCAAAAATAATCTCAAAATGGAAAAAAGACTTAAATGTAAGCCAAGAAACCATAAGCATCTTAGAAGAAACCATAGGCAGTAAGCTCTCCGACATCTCTTGGAGCAATATATTTGCCGATTTATCTCCACGGGAAAGTCAAATAAAAGACAGGATAAAGAAATGGGACTATATCAAACTAAAAAGCTTTTGCACAGCTAAAGACAGCAAGAACAGAATAAAAAGACAAACTACACAATGGGAGAACATATTTGACAATACGTCTGATAAGGGGTTAATAACCAAAATTTATAAAGAACTTGTAAATCTCAACACCAGGAAGACAAACAATCCAATCCAAAAATGGGAAAAAGAAATGAATAGACACTTCTCCAAAGAGGACATACAGATGGCCAATAGGCATATGAAAAAATGCTCAACATCACTAATCATTAGAGAAATGCAAATTTAAACCACAATGAGATATCACCTCACACCAGTCAGAATGGCGCTCATCAACAAAACAACACAGAATAAGTGTTGGCAAGGATGTGGAGAAAAGAGAACCCTCCTGCACTGCTGGTGGGAATGCAGATTGGTGCAGCCACTGTGGAAAACAATATGGATATTCCTCAAAAAAATTGAAAATCTAACTTCCTTTTGACCCAGCTATCCCACTTTTAGGAATATACCCCAAGAAAACTATAGAACTGCTCCAAAAAGAGAAATGCACCCCCATATTTGTGGCAGCATTGTTCACAATAGCGAAGATCTTGAAACAGCCCAATTGTCCATCAGAGGACGAGTGAATTTACAAGCTTTGGTACATATATACTATGGAATTCTACTCCGCCATAAGAAATGATGACATCTGATCATTTACAATAACATGGACTGGCCTTGATAACATTATACGGAGTGAAATAAGTAAATCAGTAAAAACTAACAACTATATGAACTCATACATAAATGAGACATAAAAATGAGACTCAGAGACATGGACAAGAATGTGATGGTAATAGAGGGTGGGATGGAGGGGTAGGGAGGGGGCGAGGAAGGAGAGGGAGGGAGTTGGGGGAGGGGAAGGGCACAAAGAAAACCAGATAGAAGGTGACAGAAGACAATTTGACTTTGAGTGAGGGGTATACAGCATAATCAAATGTCAAAATAATCTGGAGATGTTTTTTTCTCAACATATGTACCCTGATCTATCAATGTTACTGCATTAAATTTAATAAAAAATAAACTATTAGAAACAAAACAAAAAATGGGGTAGCAATATTTATATCTGAAAAAATAGACTTTATAACAGAGGCTATAGGAAAAGGCAATGAAGGACACTACACAATGATAAATGAGCAATGCAACAAGAGGATATAATCATTGTAAACATTTATACATCCAACATAAGACCACCTATATATGTACAGGAAATCTTGATGAGCATAAATGGAGAGATGTATAGTAATACAGATATTGTAAGTGATTTAACACCCCATTGACATCAGTGGATTATCTTCCATACAGAATATCAGCAAGGAAATGTGGCCTTAATTGACAGTTAATTAACTGGATTTAATTGATAGTTTTAAAGCATTTCACCCCAAAACAGCAGAATACATATTCTTTTCAATTGCACATGAAACATATTCTAACATAGGTTACATGTTAGGACACAAAACAAGTCTTAGTAAATTCAACAATAGTGAAATTATACAAAACAACTTCTCTGACCATAATGATATAAAACTAGAAATCGGTTACAAGAACAAACCTGAAAAACAATCAAAGACATAGAAGTTAAGTAACGTTAATAAACAATAAGTAAATTATCAATGAGATCAAGGAAAAAATCAGAAGACACCTTGGAACAAATGAAAATGAGAACACAACTTATGATACACAACAAAAGCTCTCTTAAGAGGGAAATTCATAGCATTACAGGCCTACTTCAAGAAGCAAGAAAAACTAAATTAAATGATCTAACTTTGTACTAAATTTTTTTGAAAACAATATCAAACAAAGCTCAAAGTTAGTAGAAGGAAGGAAATAATAAAGATTAGAAAGAAAATAAATGAAATAAAGTTTAGAAAACAATGCAAAAAATCAATGATACCAAAAGCTGTTTTTTTTTGTTTGTTTGTTTGTTTGTTTTGTATTTTTCTGAAGCTGGAAACAGGGAGAGATAGTCAGACAGACTCCCGCATTCACCCAACCGGGATCCACCCGGCACGCCCACCAGGGGGCAACACTCTGCCCACCAGGGGGCGATGCTCTGCCCCTCCGGGGCATCGCTCTGTTGTGACCAGAGCCACTCTAGCGCCTGGGGCAGAGGCCAAGGAGCCATCCCCAGCGCCAGGGCCATCTTTGCTCCAGTGGAGCCTCGCTGCGGGAGGGGAAGAAAGAGACAGAGAGGAAGGAGAGGGGGAGGGGTGGAGAAGCAGATGGGCGCTTCTCCTGTGTGCCCTGGCCGGGAATCAAACCTGGGACTTACTGCATGCCAGGCCGACGCTCTACCACTGAGCGAACTGGCCAGGGCCCCAAAAGCTGGTTTTTTGAAAAGATAAACAAAATTGACAAACCCTTAACCTGGCTCATGAAGAGAGAGAGAGAGAGAGAGAGAGAGAGAGAGAGAGAGAGAGAAATAGAGAGAGAGAAGACCCAAATAAATAAATCAGAAGTAAAAGAGAAGTAACAACTGTCACTTGTTTCTATTTCAGATGAATAAACATTTTCATGCTAGAGGCTCACAAGGGGCAAAGGGAAACCTTAGCCATGTGGTGGTGTCCTGGTTCTTGTCTTTGTGCTAGAAAGAATTTGAGATTAAGACAGGAAGATTCAGTAAAGCACAAAGGTTTTAGTAAAGTGAAAGTACTCGGCTATGCAAGCCTGGCTTCTGGGACGTTCGTTCATCCTCCCACTGCAGCTGCCGCCGTTTACCTTCTGGAGTCTGCAAATCGCAACTCTGGCCCAATTTTTCTTATCCTCCGAAGATGAACTGAAAACACCAGCTCACGCTGCCAGAATTGAGCCCCGGGATGCCTCTGCCTTCTGCTCTGCAGACCTTGCAGCCCCAGCTCGGGCCTTCAGCCTCAGCCTCCCGCCGCTGCTGGCTTTCCACAATGTCCAGGACGATCTGCAACTCAAGAACCTGTGAATTTTCCTCCAGCAGCTGCTCCATTTCCAGGCGAATCTCGCAATCCTGGTCGGCCTCCTCCTCCAGTGCTTCCTTCAGCTCCAGGGTCAGCATCTGTTTCTCCCACGTTTGCTCCAGCTCCTTCCACTGTTCGGTTTGTAGGTCCCAGGCAGCCTCTTCAACAGAGCTCTCAGTTTCCTCATGCATGGCTATAAAAGTCAACCAGTCTACAGCCCCCAAAAGGACAGCCAAGGGGAACCATAACATTAACCAATCCTACTCCACCGCTAAATGTGGTTGTGGCTCCATACTCATCTGTATCAAATCCTGCCACAGACTACGTCAAATGTAAAGCCAGTATCCATGGCCACCATCACAGCTGCCTGGCCCATGCAGGTTTGCATTGGATTTGGACAGATAGTAATGAAACAACAGAGCCATTAACTGGTGGACCATTATCATTAATCTTAGCTTGCACCCGGTGGGCAAGTAAAAACACACACTGGGCTCTAAAACCCACTCATTCAGCACTCACAAAACTACTGACTTATCCAAGTTTTCTTTTTTCTTTTTTTTTAATTTTTATTTATTTATTTATTTTTTACAGAGACAGAGAGTGAGTCAGAGAGAGAGATAGACAGGGACAGACAGACAGGAATGGAGAGAGATGAGAAGCATCAATCATTAGTTTTTCATTGTGCATTGCAACACCTTAGTTGGTCATTGATTGCTTTCTCAAAAGTGCCTTGACCGCGGGCCTTCAGCAGACTGAGTAACCCCTTGCTGGAGCCAGCGACCTTGGGTTCAAGCTGGTGGGCTTTTCCTCAAACCAGATGAGCCCGCACTCAAGCTGGCAACCTTGGTGTCTTGAACCCGGGTCCTCTGCATCCCAGTCAGATGCTCTATCCACTGTGTCACTGCCTGGTCAGGCAAGTTTTCTAGAATCAAAAATTTCTAGCTCACCAGATTTATTCACGTCTGTTCCCCAACTCCTTCCTTCTCCCTGCACAAACTCTGCACAAACTGGCTTTTCCTTCAGCACTCCACGATCTTGGCTGCTTCTCCTGGCCTCTTCCACGTGGACTTTCTCTGCTCTGCTCTCTAATGCTAATCTCAGGAACTGAGAGAGAGCAAGCTCCCAGTCTGCCCCACTTTATAGTGTAGAAATCCAAACCTTTAATCCAATATACAAATAGAAAAGTCTCTAATACAAAGTCACTTATCTGAGGCATGATGGGATTGTACCACCCCACATCAAAAAGAGTGGGAAAGGCTTAGTCCTAAAACCAAGCCCCAGACTACAAGGTTCCTGCCTGCCCACAGCCAGTCCCCAACACACATTAATATCACCTGGGCGACAGGCTTCCACATGGGCAGCACCATCTTTAACAAAGTGAACATAATATATTTTATCTGCCCAACACCATTGCAGGGGCCTCCCTTATCCCTTGCCCTTCATGGGAAAAGAAACACACATGTATACTTTACCAATACATAACAAAATATATGAAATAAAAGAAAAAAGTGTTATTTAGTACTGTATTCTTACCTTGGAGACAGATGAATACAGCTAACGGAGGTGAATGGCGGAGGAGGAGGGAGGGAGGAAGGGATGGAGGCACTGTAGACATGTAAACTAAAACTGCATTTTCTCTACTTTAAACAAAACTAAAACTGCATTTTCTTTACTGAAAATGAAGCCACAAAAACCTAATTGTAAAAAAATGCACTTTCTTAACTTTAATCTTAAACTAAGCTTAACATTTCGTATTTTTCATTTAATCATCACCTGGCTTTCCTTTTTTGGCTGCACTTTTGGCGCTTTTACTTGCAGGACTTTTGAATAAAAATCTATCCAAAGAGGTTTGCTTTTGTCTGCCTTTTTAAAATTTTACAGAAATGTGACGAACAAATGTCATTAAAAAGTGCTGAAGCACAACCAGTTCAAACTTTTTCTGGGTGTTTCTTTTCAATAAAACTTGAAAGCTTCTCCCACATTGCCAGCACGTCTTTAATTTCACTTGTAGAAATTACTTCCTCCGACTCTACCTCTTCCCCACTACTAATCTCTTGCAGAAGCTCTGTATGTTGCATCATATGTAGCTCCTTCAACTCCTCAGTTGAGAGTTCCTCCTCATGTTCCTCTATGAGCTCGTTTATGTCACATTCATCTACCTCCAGACCCATCAACTTTCTGAGAGACACAATCTCCTCCAACGTTTCTACTTCAGTCTCCATCTCTGGTTCGAATCCTTCAAAATCCCTGTTTGCAACAACATCAGGCCATAACTTTTTCCATGCCGAGTTGAGTTCAAGGTTCTTGTAACCTCTTGCCATGCCAAGTCAATAATGCATAAACATATCACAATGTTGTAGTGATCTTTCCAAAACTCTCGAAGGGTTAGAATTGTATTCTCAGTGACCTCAAAGCAGTGGCAGAACAAGTGCTTTGTGTAAAGCTTTTTAAAATTGGAAATGACCTGCTGATCCAGTTTGCAAGATTGAAGTCATGTTGCATGGGAGGTAGAGGACTTTCATGAATTTGAACTCATCCAGAATGTCATCCTCAAGACCAGGTGGGTGGATGGAGCATTTTCAGGGATTAGTAACGCTTTCATCGGGTGTTTATTTTCTTGAAGATATTTCTTCACTGCAGGACCAAAGATGAGATTTACCCATTCAATAAAAAACTGCCGCATAACCCATGCCCTAGCATTGGCACGCCACATAACCTGCAGTTTTTCTTTAAGAATCTTGTGAATCTTAAAGGTTCGAGGATTTTCTCAATGGTACACTAGCAGTGGCTTTACTTTACAGTCACTGCTAGCATTTGCACACAATTCAAGGGTCAGACAATCCTTCATGGGTTTATGACCTGGAAGCTTCTTCTCCTTTGTGGTGATAAAAGTCCTCTGGGGCATTTTTTTCCAAAACAATCCTGTTTTGTCACTGTTGCACACTTGTTGGGGGATGTAGCCTTCCTTTGCGATAAGCGCAGCAAAACATGCGATGTACTCCTCAGCTGCCTTAACGTCAACACTCGCAGCTTCACCATGCCTCACCACCGAGTGGATGCCAGATCTCTTCTTGAAATTTTCAAACCAGCCATGACTTGCCTTACACATATCTTCTGCTGCCTCTTTTGAGGTTGATAGTTCTTTCTTCTTCAAGTCGCCATAAATAATACGTGCCTTTTCGCATATTAGTCTCTGTCACTGCATCTCCTGCCAGTTCTTTCTCTTTCACCGACACCAGCAGAAGCTTCTCCATTTCTTCATGGATATTTGTCCTTAATTGGGACAGAATTGTAGTTCCTTTCACTGGATTTGCGCTTTTGATGGCATCCTTTTGTTTAAGGATGGTACAGATTGTAGATGTATTGCAGTCATACAGCCTTGCCAGTTCCATCACTCGTACACCACACTCATGTTTTTCTATTATTTCTTGCTTTACTTCTATTGACATTATTCTCTTCTTACCACTGTCCCTTACACTCACTTTCTTTGGCCTCATGAGAGCACACAAAAAAAGTTAGTAAAAAATGCAAAAATAATGCAAGAATGAGTACAGTGCACGAGATTTGACTTGATTCTGTGGGTAACACGTGAGAAAGAACGAGATGCTGGTGTTGTGCTGCCAATACTCGACCCATGCGCCAATGTGCCAACTAGCAGCAACTTCCTGAATCATGACTCATATCTCAGAATTTTGCTCAAATCTTGTAAAAAAAAATGAACCAGTTCGCAGCTCGTATCTTACAAAATTCTTATGTTGGTCTACTCGTGTCTCAAGGTACCACTGTATACAGATTGTGCTTCATAGATATACACATTTGAATCCCACATGACACTATTGACCAGTGTCACTCCAATAAATTTAACATAAAAATAATGTCCCCTACTCCACACTTCCACTATCAGAGCCTGGCTGATGAATAATGGCATTATCACAGGGTTGCTGAGATCTCTGTGGACAGAAACTAGACACAGGATGGCCCATGCCAGGGGATTCATTTCTTACCTGTTTCTACTTCTCTTGCCCATGTTTCCTGCAACCCATTTACTCCAAAAGAACCATGGAAGCTAAATAGCAGCAGCTCAATATCTAATGAAAGACAAAGAAATAGTGGAAGATTAAATAATTGTGGATGCCTGACCAGCCAATGGCACAGTGGATACAGTGTCAGAATGGGACACAGATGACCCAGGTTCAAAATCCTGAGGTTACCAGCTTGAGTGTGGACTCATCCAGCATGAGCACAGATTCACCAGCTTGAGCGTGGGATTATTGGCTTGGACCTGGGATCACAGATATTACCTCATCATCACTGGCTTGAGCCCAAGATCTCTGGCTTGAGCCTAAGGTCACTGGTTTGAGCAAGGGGTCAGTGGCTCTGCTATAGATCCCTGCTCCTAGTCAAGGCACGTATGAGAAAGCAATCAATGAACAACTAAGGTGTTGCAACAAAAAACTGATGCTTCTCATCTCTCTCTTTTCCTGTTTGTCCCTACCTGTCCCTCTCTCTGTCTCTCTCAAAATCTCTATCGTTAAAAAAAAAATTGAGAATGAAGATGATAAAGCAGAGATAGAAGAAAATGAACCCACATATTTGGCAGAAGATAAAAAAGATGTATATGTTGAACCCTCGGGTTTACCAAGTGTGAGATAACTGTCTTATTTGTGAAAGATTTTCCATGAAATAACATGAAATTTCTGTTAAGCTTTACAAACCAGTGTACAGAAGATTTTATTGTTAGATCTCTAGATTCTTCATTCTGTTATCCTCAGGACTACTACCTTTCTACCCAGAGTTTCATGGCTCTTCCATTGAACACTGTATTGCCACCCCAGAGAATTTTGAATGCTCTTTCTCTCCTTCAGAACCCATAGGTCAATGACACTTTGTTCCAGTTAACAATCTGAATTACAATGATTTGAATGGCAATGTATTTCAAGATGCTGTCTTCAGTCAAATAGTTACAATGATTAAAGAAAGGGTGGCTTAGATGAAGTAACTATTCTTATGTATATGTTTCTTGATAGTTTTAGGCTCTTTGTTGTTGTTGGCCTTCATAAACTGGAATCTAGAAAGCTCAGGAGACCCATAAAGAAAGTAGAGATAGGTACATCAAGTCAGAATCATGAGTTATATTCCTCAGGAAACTTTGAATCAGATAAATAAAGTTTCACCAAGAAGGTTGCCCAGGAAATGAGCACAAAAGATATCAGTAGGATCTGATGAGTAAATGCTCCTTTGTGCAAAATTCAGTCTATTTGACTTGACTTAATGTTTTTTGACCTGATAAGATTTAGTGTAGAATCCATATCACCAAAGAAGGCAACTACTACTTAGGTGTGGACTGAGCAATCAAAGTCTGTGACTATTTCAAGCATGCCTTTGGAATACTGGTATAATGTTATTGTCTCTTTCTTGTTGACATGTTCTGATATTTTCTCCCAAAAGTCAATATTTTCCCAGTATGATTATAAATTTCCTGCCTTGGACTGTTTTAAAGAAAACAATTTGCTTCCTCCTTAGAATCTCAATTGAGGACATACATGAACATTTTGTTGTTATTGTTGCTGTTTTGCAACTAGAATTCTAAAGGCATAAACAGAAGCAGCTGCTTTTTAGCAATAGATATTTCTTGGTATTTTGCTGCTGTTTACTATAAAATGATCTCTCAGTACACTTCCCAAATGAATTCAAGGATTTTTGGATCTCTAGCAACAAAATATGAAGTATAAAAATTCTGCTGAGTTTGATTTATAATATCAACCTCACTTTTTTTTTATCAAAAATAAAATGGTATGTTTGTAATAGAAACTGAGTTGTGTTGTCTATTCCTTACCCAAGGAATAGCTTTGTAATAATTTTAGACCTACTTACTTTTTTTAAAGAGATCATTTGTTTTTCTTAATAGAAGCATTTTGTTTAAGAAAAGGTACCTTGGTTACAGATTAAGAAAAGATCAATTTATAGGATCAGAGATATATTCCAACTAATTTAAATTAGTTAAAAAAAAGTAGGTGGTTATTTTTAAAATGGTCAATCAATTGATTTTTATGGAATCTTTTGCGATTTTGGTTGTTGATAAACATTTTTATGTTTAATCTGAATAATTCCTAAATTTTAAGCACCTAATATCTGAGAACCAAAATCAAATTCAACTTTATAAAATCCTTTTAGGGATTTAACCTTGTCTTAGGTAGTAAAATAAATTTGGCATTATTAGACTGGATAAAGGATAAAATATAACAGAATAATCAAATAAGAGGCTTTTACCCTCTGTTTTTAAGCCACATTCTTCTACATGTATTTTCTAAAGAAATGGTAAGTGAAATTTTGGTGACTTTAATTTCTGATTGCTTTTATTATAATGACTGATCACTCTTCATTTTAATCCTCACATGTACCCATGCCCACACAAAAACAACAACAAAAAAAACACACATTTTTTTCCCAAATTTTTTTAGTATTTAAACATTTGAGCCACAGTCAATGACAATAAAATAAAAGTCATTGTACAATTAGTAATTATATTGCAAGTACAGTGTAGTGTTGAAGAGGTCAAATTATCCATATTGACATTGCTAAAATATAAACTTTTTATATCTGTAAAATTAAGTGTTTGAATTTTTAACTGGGCTGTTTGATCAGTATTTTGTTTGTTTATTTATATGTTTCATTTAGAGCCAGAGGAAAGGGATGAGAAAAAGAGAGGGAAAGAGATAGGGAGAAAGAAAGAGAGAGAGAGAGAAACTTTAATTTGTAGTTTTTCTTATTTATACATATATTAGTTGTTTCTTGGAGATTTCCTGACTGGAGAGCAAACAATCAACCTTGTTGTATGGAAACAACACTCTAACTGAGCTACCAAGTGATCAGTAGTTTATTTTGAAGAAGCTCTATCAGCTCTAAGAAACTGCATGTTTTTGTTGTTTAATGTAATAGGAAATCCCACCACCTTTTAAAGAAATATATTCCTAGATATTTTTTGTTACTGTCTGAGTTTGTGAAACTACTAGAACCTAATGCAGTAGAGTGTAATTACAAAATATAAAAGACTTCTAGAGTATTTTATTGAATACCTGGTAATACTGAGACAATGGTAGAGCCACGTTGAGTTACAGGTATCAGCCATTCCAAAGTAATTTGTCTTACATACTAGCCATTTTACTTCTAAGGTTCAAATTATTGCTTAAGAAATTATTTGTCATGCTTTGTGATATATTTATTTGCTACATCAAACATAATTTCAGAATTTATTTTTTTGAATAACTTGGTTTCAGAACCATAAAATAAACTAAGAATCTTGTGTATCAATTCAGATGTGTGAGAATATTTGTTCATAAAGCATGGATCATGAAAGATTAAAATAAATTAAAAATAAATAAGTTATATTTTTATAGTTGGTTTTATATTTATAGGCAACACAAAACCAAACCAAAACTACACAGAACCTATTCTGATTTTCACCACAAGATGGAACCATCAATATTCAAATCATAAAGACGACAACAACAAAAATAAAGCCTAGGTGAGAATTAATACAATTTCAAATTCTGTTCAAACAGATATTGAACAAGAATTTATTCATTGCTTGGAACAGAAAAGATAACTCAAATTTTCTATATTTTAGACCTATGTTTCCTATACTAAAATAAAGGCATAAATGTTTTATCAGGGAATATATTTTTTTAAAAAGATTACACTGATTTTATTAAAAGTGGTTAAAGTAAATATTCATTTTGTTTCAAAGACTAGAGCACACCTATTGCCAGTCTCATAAAAGAGATTTTTGTAGTTAGTGCTTTTATTTTTAATTTTACATTTGATTATTCAGACTTACAAAAGAAAAAAGCCTTAAAACTGTCTCACAGGATGAAACCCTAATAGTTGTCACCAATTTTCTTAGCTTAGGCAAATTCAAGAAATTTAAAAATCTGCTTTTTCCAAACATTTGAATCACTATTAAATTGAATGGTCCAATAAGGTTATATTTATTAGCACTTCTGTTTTTTTCTTTTATCTTCATTGAAATAAATATCTGTTGTCTATCAATTGCAAGGTCCTATTTTTAAAAGGCACAAATATTACCACCTAAATCCACTGACTCAGTGACCTCCTAGATTTACCTTGCAATTCTACCACCTTGGGTAATACTTTTCATTTCTACACTTGAGTTTCTCAAAGTATGTGGAAAAAGTCACAGATCTTCTGTCTGTCTTTATTAAAAATGCATTTTATTTGACATATGGAAAGAATTTTCTACTATAATATAAGAATTTTGTTTATACTAAAGTCCATAAACTGATGACTAGAGGGAAAGGTTTAGAATACAGACTCTGAATTTGGGAGATTTTGCCTGACAGTCCAAATGTTTAGGTACTTTTAAAAATGAGAATGTCTTAGCACTGAATTTCTAATTACTTAATGCCAACAGTTGGCAGGAATTGAGAAGTCACTGCAACCCACAGATAAAAATTTTCACTCTAAATTATCACAGTTCCCAGAAATATTTATTGAATAATATCTGATTACTGAACTAATTTTCATTATTCTGCTGAACAATTGTAGGGGCTTTTTTACTCCCTGGTTTATGTATTTCAGTATAACATCAGTGGCCAGTCCTCTGAAGTTGCTAACAGCACTCTAAAAAAAAATAGATGACAAATAGGTTACTTAGGAAATGTAAGTAAAATTTTGAATGAGTAAATTAATAGAGACAGAAAGTAGCTTAGGATTTACCAGGGGTTGAGGGTGGAGTGGGGAGTTATTGCTCAACAGTTACAAATTTCTGTTTGAGATGATGCAGTTTTTAAAACAGATAGTGGTGATACTTGCACAGCATTTTGAAAGTACCACTGAATTGTACACACAAAAAAATGTTAAAATGAAAAATTCACTGGGTACCAAAAAGCCATTTTGAGCAAGAAGTATAAAGCTGCAGGCACCACACTTCCTGATTTTAAAGTATATTGCAAGACCACACTAATTGAAGCTGTGTGGCACTGACATAAAGGCAGCTATATAGACTGATTGAATTCAATGTAAAAATTCCACACATATATAGTTAACTGCTCCTCCACATGAGTGCTAAGAATAAATAATGATGATGGGATAATCTCTTCAACAAATAGTGCTGGGGGAAAAACCTGAATACCCACACACGAAGAATACAATTGGATGTTTCTCTTACATGATATACAAAAATCAACAACTACTAGTAAAGAACTTAAATAAGTAATTGAAAATTTCCTCGTAAAAATTTGGGACCAAATGACTCCACTGCTAAGTCTATCACACATTTAAGGAATTAATGCCAATTCTTCTCAAACTCATAAAAATAGAAGAGGCAGAATCAATTGCAAATGCATTTAATGAAGCCAGCATTACCCTCACACCAAACCCAAGCAAGAACAATATAAGAAAAGAAAAACACACTTCGATATTTTTGATGAACTTACTTCAACAATACATAAGGATCACATACTGTGATCAAGTAAGATTTATTCTAGGGATGAAAGGATGATTCAACATCTGCAAATTAATTAATGTATTGTACCATATTAATCAAATGAAGGCTAAATATTATATGATATTCTCCATATATGCAGAACAATCATTGAAAAAATTCAAAATTTAATTATAAAAACTCTCAACAAAGTGGTATAGAGGCAGCAGTTAAAATTTCATTCAAGCAGCCAAGGCCTCCTCTCTATGATAGCTTATTATCCATATCACATTACGTTGTCAAAGAAAGAATCAATTAATGTCTATGGGTCTATGGTAAGATGAACAATGGGTCTCTCATATGCAGTCTTCACTGGTTCTCTGGAACTATTATGAAAGGAATGATAAATTATTGAAAAATAATGCATTTCCATTTATACAAATGACACTGACATTAAAAAGCCTGAATAACCACTTTTTAATTCAAATATTATTATTTTCTTTGAAATTAAAGTTTTTTAACAAATTTATTAATTTTAATGGGGTGATATTAATAAATCAGGGTACATATGTTCAAACATCTCCAGGTTATCTTGTCATTCAATTATGCTGCATACCTGTCACCCAAAGTCAAATTGCCCTCTTTCACCTATCTGGTTTTCTTTGTGGCCCTCCCCTCCTCCATCTCCTTCCCTCTCCTCCCCCGCCCCAGTAACCACCACACTCTTGTCCATGTCTCTTAGTCTCATTTTTATGTCCAACTTATGTATGGAATCATGCAGTTCTTAGTTTTTTCTGATTTACTTACTTCACTTCGTATAATGTTATCAAGATACATCCATTTTGTTGTAAATGATCTGATGTCATTATTTCTTACGGCTGAGTAGTATTCCATAGTATATATGTACCACTTTTTCTTTATCCATTTATTTATTGAAGGGCTTTTTGTTGTTTCCATGTCTTGGCCACTGTGAACAATGCTGCAGTGAACATGGGGCTGTATGTATCTTTACATGCCAATGTTTTTGAGTTTTGGGGGTATATACCCAGTAGAGGGATTACTGGGTCAAATGGCAGTTCTATTTTTAGTTTTTTACGAAACAACCATACTTTCTTCCATAATGGTTGTATTACTTTACATTCCCACCAACAGTGGATGAGGGTTCCTTTTTCTCCACAGCCTCTCTAGCACTTGTTATTACCTGTCTTGTTGATAATAGCTAATCTAACATGAGTAAGGTGGTATCTCATTGTAGTTTTGATTTGCATTTCCCGAATAACTAAAGATGATGAGCATCTTTTCATATATCTGTTGACCATTTGTATTTCTTTCTGGGAGAAGTGTCTGTTCATGTCCTCTTCCCATTTTTTATTGGATTGTTTGTTTGTTGTTGAGTTTTATGAATTCTTTGTATATTTTGGATATTAGGCCCTTATCTGAGCTGTTGTTTGAAAATATCATCTCCCATTTAGTTGGCTGTGTTTATTTTGTTGTCAGTTTCTCTTGCTGAGCAAAAACTTCTTAGTCTGATGAAATCTCATTCATTTATCTTTGCCTTCATTTCTCTTGCCTGTGGAGTCAAATTCATAAAATGCTCTTTAAAACCCAGGTGCATGAGTTTAGTACCTATTTTTTCTTCTATGTATTTTATTGTTATAGGTCTTATATTTAAGTCTCTGGTCCATTTTGAATTCATTTTAGTACAAGGGGACAAACTGTAGTAGAGTTTCATTCTTTTGCACATGGCTTTCCAGTTTTCCCAGCACCATTTGTTGAAGAGGCTTTTCTTTCTCCATTGTGTGTTGTTGGCCCCTTTATCAAAAATTATTTGACCATATATATGCAGTTTTATTTCTGGACTTTCTATTCTGTTCCATTGATCTGAGTGTCTATTTTTTCTGCCAATACCATGCTGTTTTGATTATCGTGGCTCTATAATATAATTTGAAGTCAGGTATGTAATGCCCCCAGCTTCATTCTTTTTCCTTAGGATTGTTTTGGCTATTCAAGGTTTTTTTATAGTTCCATATAAATCTGATGATTTTATGTTCCATATCTTTAAAATATGTCATTGGGATTTTGATGGGAATTGCATTAAATTTGTATATTGCTTTGGGTAATATGGTCATTTTGATTATACTTATTCTTCCTATCCAGGAACAAGGAATATTTTTCCATTTCATTGTATCTTTTTTGATTTCCCTTAACAATGCTTTGTAGTTTTTGTTATATAGGTCCTTTACATTCTTTGTTATGTTTATTCCTAGGTATATTCTTTTTTTGTTGTTGCAACCGTGAAGGGGATTAATTTTTTTAGTTCGTTCTCAAATGTTTCATTGTTGGCATATAGAAAGGCTATGGACTCTTGTATATTAATTTTGTATTCTGCGACCTTACTGTATTGGCATATTGTTTCTAGTAATCTTTTTGTGGAGTCTTTGGGGTTTTCGATGTGTAGGATCATAATATCTTCAAATTGAAACTTTTACTTCTTCTTTTTCAATATGGATGCCTTTTATTTCTTTATCTTGTCTGATTGCTCAGGTTAGAAATTCTAGCACCACATTAAATAAGAGTGGAAAGAGTGGACAACCCTGTCTTATTTCTGATTTAAGGGGGAAAGTCCTCAGTTTTATGCCATTTAATATGATGTTAGCTGGTGGTTTATCCTAAATGGCCATTATCATGTTGAGAGATTTCCCTTCTATACACATTTTGTTGAGTGTTTTAAAAATAAAATTGTGTTGTATTTTATCGAATGACTTTTCTGCATCTATTTATAGGATCATGTGGTTTTTGTTCTTTGTTTTGTTGATATGGTGTATTACATTAACTGTTTTATGTATGTTGAAACATCCTTGAGATTCTGGGATGAATTTCAATTGATCATGATGTATTATTTTTTTAATATGTTGTTGTATTCGATTTGCTAGTGTTTTGTTTAGTATTTTAGCTTCTGTATTCATTAGAGATATTAGTCTGTAGTTTTCTGTTTTTGTGCCATCCTTGCCAGGTTTTGGTATGAGGGTTATGTTGGCCTCATAAAATGTGTTTGGAAGTATTGCTCCTTCTTCAATTTTTTGGAAGGCTTTGAGTAGAATAGGAACCAAGTCTCTTTGAATGTTTGATAGAATTCACTAGTATAGCTGTCTGGGCCTGGACTTTTATTTTTGGGGAGGTTTTTAATAGTTTTTTATATTAAGCTTTCTGCTTCTTCACGACTCTGTCTAGGAAGGTTGAATTGTTCTAGGACTTTATCCATTTCTTCTAGATTGTTGAATTTAGTGGCATATAGTTTTTCATAGTATTCTACAATAATTCTTTGTATATCTTTGATATCTGTGGTAATTTATCCTCTTTCATTTTGGATTTTGTTTATATGGGTCCTTTCTCTTTTTCCCTTGGTAAGTCTTGCGAAGGGTTTGTAAATTTTGTTGATTTTTTCAAAGAACCAGCTCCTTGTTTTATTAATTTTTTTAATAGCTTTTCTCTTCTCTATTTCACTTAAGTCTGCTTTGAATTTTATTATTTCCTTTCTTCAGCTGGTTTTGGGTTGTCTTTGTTCTTCTTTTTCTAGTTCCTGTAGGTGTGAAGTTAAGTGGTTTACTTGGGCTCTCTCTTGTTTAATCATGTAGGCCTGAAGTGATATGAACCTCCTTCTTATTACTGCTTTTGCTGCACCCTTGAGATTCTGATATGTCGTATTGTCATTTTCATTTGTCTGTATATATCTTTTGATCTCTGTGCTTATTTCTTCTTTCACCCACTCATTTTTTAAAAGTATGTTGTTTAGTATCCACATTTTTTTTTACCTCTTTTTGCAGTTGAATTCTAGTTTCAAGGTTTTATGATGTTATTTTTGTAGCCCAGCATATGGTCAATTCTTTTCTTTTCTTTTTCGCTTAGAGAGAAAGAAAGACAGAGAAAGAGAAGGGGGGAGGAGCTGGAAGCATCAACTCCCATATGTGCCTTGACCAGGTAAGCCCAGGGTTTTGAACCGGCAACCTCAGCATTTCCAGGTCGACACTTTATCCACTGCACCACCACAGGTCAGGCTGGTCAATTCTTGAGAATGTTCCATGTATACAAGCGAAAAATATTTACTCTGTCACATTGGGATGAAATGTCCTGTATTTTTGTCAGTTTATGTTTTTAGGTCAGTCAGTAGCTGTCTTATATATTTTGGTGCTCCTTGGATTGGTGCATATATATTAAGAAGTATTATTTCTTCTTGATTCAGTTTCTCCTTAATCATTATGAAATTCCATTTTTGTCTCTGAGTACTTTTGCTGTCTTGTAGTCAGCATTGTTAGATATGAGTGTTGCTATACTTTCTTTTTTTTGTGGATGATTGCTTTCCAGCCTTTCACTTTTAAATTGTTTTTATCCTTGTTGCTTGGATGTGTTTTTTGTTGGCAGCATACAGTTGGATTTTTTCCATTCCATTCTGCTACTCTGTGTCTTTTTATTGGTGAGTTTAATCTGTTTACATTTAGTGTAATTATTGACACTTGGGGGTTCCCTATTGCCATTTTATATATTGCTTTCTGTTAGTGTTGTATCTTGTTTGATTCTTCTCTTTTGTTTTTCTATCATTTGTTTTTGTTTGGTTCTAATCCATACTTCTGTCCTCTGTTACTACCTTTTTTAAGTCATGTGCTTCTGTGGTGGTTTTTTCAGGGGTGGTTACCATTAAGTAATGAAATGGGTACCTACCATGTTCATTGTAGTACACTATCTTATGAGTGCTTCTGCACTCCATCATCCTTTGCTATGTTAATCTGCGTCCTCTCCCCTTTTTTTGTTTTTGTTGTCACAGTTTAAATTTGGTTTTATTGTGTTCTTCGTGGAGCTTTTACTTGTGGTTTTGTTTTGTTCTTTGTATCTGGTTAAATACGTCCTTTAGTATTTCCTGAAGTGGGGGGTTTCTGATGATAAATTCCCTCATCTTTTCTGTTTTTGTGAATGTTTTTATTTCTCCTTTGTGTTTGAAGGATAGCTTTGATGGGTATAGTATTCTTGGCTGGAAGTTCCTCTCTTTCAGAACTTTGAATATTGGGGTTCATTCTCTTCTAGTTTGTAGAGTTTCTGCTGAGAAATCCACTGATAATCTAACAGGGCTTCCTTTATATGATGTATTCTTCTTTTTCCTGGCTGCTCTGAGAATTTTTTCTTTGTCATTAGTTTGTGCCAATTTCATTATGATGTGCCTTGGAGCAGGTTTGTTGAGGTTAAGATAACTTGGTATTCTGTTTGCTTCTTAAATTTGAGGCTTTAGTTCTTTCCACAGGCTTGGAAAGTCTTCATCTATTATTTTTTTGTATATGTTCTCCATTTTATTTTCTCTCTCTTCTCCTTCTGATATACCTATTATTCTTATGTTACTCTTTTTGATGGAGTCAGAAAATTCCTGTAGGGCTTTTTTATTTTTTTAAGTTCTTGAGTCTCTCTATTCTTCTCTCTGGTGTGCCTCAAGTTGCCTGTCTTCTATGTCACTAATCCTCTCTTTTATCTGGCCTGTTCTATTAGATAAGCTTGTTACCTCATTTTTCAGTTCATGAATTGAGTTTTTCATCTCTGTTTGATTTGTTTTTATAATTTCAGTTTACTTGGTAATATATTCTTTGTGTTCATTGAGTTGTTTTTTGAGCTCTCTAAATTGCCTTTCTGTGTTTTCTTGTTATTTCTGAGTATTTTTAGGATTTCTATTTTATATTCTTTGTCATTTAACTCCAAGGTTTCCAATCAATTTTTTTCTATAGATTTTTCCTCATCTATCTCTGCTACATCTCTGTCTTTCTTATCCATGATATTTGATTTTATTTTTCTTAATGCCATCTGAGGGTGGTTTTTTTAATGCCACTAATGAGAATTAATAAAAAATAAAAAGTAAAAAGACAACAATAAAAAATAATTCAAAAAATTATTATTTTTTTAATTTTCTTTCCCCCTTTGAGAAAATACCATAAAAACTGAGTATTATATTGTGCTAAATGGAGCAAAAACTACCTATAATGGAGTTCCTGAGTTGGGGAGAAGTGATAAAGGGGAAAAGGGAGGTAGGGATACACAAAATGCAAAAAAGGAAAACATATATATCAAGAATAAAATAATTTGCTTGTAAATGATGGTTGACTGAGAGATTTAGGGAAAGGGATAAGAGGGAAACAAGAAAAAGAAAAAGAAAAAATACTATTGTATTAAGTGGAACAAAAACTATCAATACATAGAATGGAGAACTGGGGTTTGGGGGAATGCTAATGAGTTAAAAAGTGAAGTAAAAAGCACACAAAATGCCACAAAGAAAAAAATTTGAATCCAAAATAAATTAATTTGTTCTTGAGTGAGGATCAAATGAGAGGAAAAGTAAAGGAGAAAAGAAAAAAACTAAGAGATTGGGATAAAAAAGAAAAAGGGAAAAAGGAGTGAGTTAAGGGGTTTGGAGTGTAACCTTCATAGAGAGAAAGAAAAAAGAAAAGAAAAAATTGGGAAATGTAACATTTATGGGTAATGTAGTTCAAGATGAAGAGAAAAAAATAAGACAAGCAGAGAATAAAAGGAACAATGTGGAAGAAGAAGAAAAGAAAAAAAATAAAGATAAGATGAAAGAAACAAAAAAAAGTGGAAAAAGTTATAAGGACTTTTAAAGACTGAATTTTTCTTGATTTTGATAGGTTCTCTTCTTCCTTTTTCTTTCCTCTCCCTTTTCCTGGTTGGTTGCTCTGTACCCCAGGCTCTGCCCCTGTGGCACAGTTAGGTAGAGTTTTGTAGTTGATGTGTCTCTATAGTGATGTCATATACTAGGCCTCAGTCTCATTGGCAGTCGGGGTTTGTTAGCATTTGCAGGCTCCAACAATGGGAGAGTTTTTTTTCCTGGAACCTATCTCCTAGTCTCTCCTTTCTGAATTAGCTACATGATGATCCAGCTATGAGGTTGCTGATGCCATTGCCTGGAGATTAAGAGGATCAAAGAGCTGGCAGAACCCTACTCAGCATAGGGCTCTGTGTAAGGCTCTGTCAGTCAGAACAATGAGCATAATCAGGCAGGGCTGGGAGCCAATTGCTCTCAAGGTGTCTTTCTGTGAGCCTCCAGTCATGTCCAGTATGCCTCAGCACTCTGTGGGACCACTCTCCCCAGGCTTTTTCCACTTTGTAACCTTTCTTGGCTGGGAAGAAGATGCTCTAGTAGCTACCTGCAGAACAGGAGGTCTTAAAAGCTGCCAAATCCCTCTTTTTAGTGCACAGCCCTGAGTGTGAAAGCTATGCCAATCAGAGCCACCAGCTTAAGCAGGTAGAAGGGCGTGTTGATTTCTGTTCAGTTCTCCAGGTATATCTAGTTAAATTTGCCTTAGCATTCTGTGGGATTGCTTTCTGCAGGCTTCTTCCTTGTTAAAAAGTCTACAACCTAGCCTGTCTATCTTCTGTAGAGTTCTCTGAGGTTTGTACCATAGGAATGTGTTTTTCACCCTCTATCGGCTGACAGGAAGTTGCCCCCGCCCCTACGTGCAGAGCAAGAGGCACTAAAAATATCTCGTATTTTGTCTTAGATCGCTGTTCTGAGAGAGACCTTGTCAACTATAGCCTCATAAGCCAGTTGGGCGGTGAGCAGACTGTGGGTTAAGCTAATTTCAGCAATTGGATCCACAGATCCACTCCAGAGACAGTCTGCAAGCTGCCTGCATGCCCCTCCCCCTAGTGCTTTTGTACTTTTTCTTCCCTGGGATATTAGTCTGAATGGAGTTTAGCCCCGCCTGCATGAAAAAGCCCAGGTGTAGGGAAGTTCACTTTTGCACACTCCTCTTGCGCTGTTGTTGGGGAGCAGGGACCACACCAAGACTCTGGTCACAGCCCACACAGAAGCCTCTGACTCTTCCCCTCCATCCAGGAATATGGATGCCCACACCCAGGGCACTAGGAGGAACGTCTCGCACACTGTCCGCTCTCACTGACCAGGATATGGGGAGTAATGGCGGCCGCCGCTAGCCCAGCTTTGCCGGGGTTTGGCGCCAGCATTAGCTCATGTGGGCTGAGTCGCCGCGGGCACACTCTTTCCTCAGCTTGAACATCTGTGCCGAGCCTGGCTCCCTCCATGCCCCCAGCCCCCACTCTCTCTCAGTTCCTAGTGAAAACAGCCCTTGCTCGTGTTAATGAGAAAGGCAGAGTGTTCCGTTCTCCATCTTATTTCCTTCAGGGTTGATTATATATTTAGCCAACTTTTCACCCAATCATACCTTCTTGTTCAGTGTGTGGGACTTCCAGATGCTCCAGGGATAGATTTTTCTGTCTCCAGTTGTAAAACTTGTTGAAATTTTGGGGAGAGGTATCAGAAGTGCTCCTTACAGCACCATTTCTCTGACATCACTCATAACTAAAGTTTAATTTTAAACATATCCTTATTATTTCTACCAGTATCTTTCCAGAAAAGAAAAAAGACTAAGTGGACATTTAAGAGGTGCACCACTGAAGAGGAAAAAAAATTTTTTTTTGTTGACATAGAGGGTTGATATGGAATTTCCTTTGAATTTAATCTGAATTTTCACCTAGACTTATCTTCTTTTTTTATTCTTCCTGACCCTATTCCTGTGTACATGGAGAAAATATGAAGACACTGTGTTCTTGTATATCTAAATATAATTCAAAACTTTTTTTTCAGTCTTTTGTAAGTAATTCTGACATCTTGACTAGTCTTCACTTTTCTCCAATTTCCAGTAGATGATTCCATAGCTCCTTCTGGTGTGAAATACAGTCACTCCAAGTCAGATCTTTTTTTATTTCTTCTCTGAAAGCTAGAAGTGTAGAATTGGTAAATGAAAATGAAACAGACCAAGATCAAAGTTAATGAAGTCAAAACTAAGAGATTTGTTGTTATATCATGAAAGTACCATTTATTAGATACATTTATTCAATAAATATTTACCCAGTTTATTATATACTGACACTTTGCTATGCATTGCCTATAAAATAGTAATGCAGCTATAATAATCAGTAAATTCAGTTTGTAACATAAACTAAATATAGTAATCAATAAGTTTAAATTTACTTGAATAATGTATATTATTTTAAAAATTAAATGCTGAATAAAATTTTAAAACAAAATAGAAAGATATCAGATATAAAGAAATGTTGCCTAATAATGAAGAAAAGTATTTTATTCTGTTCATCATTCACTGTGAATTTTTGCACTAGTAAATTTATTATTTTATTAAAATACTTTTATTTTTTTAATGGGATGAAATCAATAAATCAGGATACATATATTCAAAGATAACAAGTCCAGGTTATCTTGTCATTCAATTATGTTGCATACCCATCACCCAAAGTCAGATTGTCCACTGTCACCTTCTATCTAGTTTTCTTTGTGCCCCTCCCCCTTTCCCTCTCCCTTTCCCCCCTCCCCCGTAACCACCACACTCTTATCAATGTCTCTTAGTTTCACTTTTATGTCCCACCTACATATGGAATAATGCAGTTCCTGGATTTTTCTGATTTACTTATTTCACTTCATATAATGTTATCAAGATCCCACCATTTTGCTGTAAATGATCTGATGTCATCATTTCTTATGGCTGAGTAGTATTCCATAGTGTATATGTGCCACATCTTCTTTATCCAGTCATCTATTGATGGGTTTTTTGGTTGTTTCCATGTCCTGGCCACTGTGAACAATGCTGCAATGAACATGGGGCTTCACGATTGCAACAAAAAAAATAAAATACTTAGGAATAAACATAACAAAGAATGTAAAGGACTTATATAGTAAAAACTATAAAAAATAAATTTATATATCAGAAACATTGATACGTAAATTTATTTTTTAATCTTCTCATTTAAAACATATGTGGTAAAATAGTGGCAACGCAAATGAAATAATCAGAATGACAAAGTTTGTAAAGTGAAATAAAGAAAATGAAAGATTGTTACATTTGAGAGAAAACTATTAGAGTAAGGTATAAACAACTTATTCTCATTGGTTTATAACAAAAAATGAAACATTGAAGAAAATGTAATTAATTAATTAATTAATTATTATTTTTTTGTGTGAGAGAAGGGGAGGCAGAGACAGTCTCCTGCATGCACCCTGACCAGAATCTACCCTGTAAGCCTAGCCATCCCACTAGGGTGTGAGACTCTGCTCATCTGGGGTCATTGCACCATTGCTCAGCAACCAAGCCATGTTTTAGCACCTGAGGTGGAGGCCATGAAGCCATCCTCAATGTCTGAGGCCAACTTGCTCAATCCAATCGAGGCATGGCTGCAGGAAAGGAAGAGAGAAAAAGAGAAAAAAGAGAAGGGAGAGGTGTGTACAAGTAGGCGGTCACTTCTCCTGTGTGTGCCCTGACTGGAAATTGAACCTCAGACATATGCATGGCAGGCTGATGCTTTACCACTGAACCAATCAACCAGAACCAGAAAATGTAATTTATACAGGAAAATTTTTAAACTAAAAGTGGTTGGGGAAAAAACAAACAAACACAATCAAATAAACAAAAATACTATTTCTGTATCTCTCTCACTAGTCCCCTTCCCAATAGCTCTCAGACTGATAATTATGTATGAGTCTGTCTCTGAGAACAAGCAATACAGTGTAAAGAGATGTATTATAGAATCGGGCACCTGAAATATGTATAATTATGTTAACCAGTGTCATTCTAATTTTCAATAAAAATTAAAGAGATAAAGAAAAAATACGGAAAAAATATATTGCTCAAAAGATCTGTATAGGGACCTGAAGATGGCAGTGGAGTAGGCAGACTCACACTCCCAGCTCACACCACCAAACTGTATTATAAACTAATTTATGAACAATCAGTGTGAAAAACCAAATCTGGACTACAAGAACAGCTTTCAAAAACCAAGGAGCAAAGAAGAAGCCACAACAAACCTGGTAAGGAGCGCCTGAATTTCCCCTGCTTACAGGAACAGAGGGGGGGTGAGGCTGGGCTCTCACTCCAAGGAAAAGAGCAGTAAATACTGCTCACAGCCACTTGCCTGGCCACCAGGGAATGAGGTGTGTTGAAAGGGCCCACTTGGCTTCCAAAAAGAAAGGAGAGAGAGAGAGACGGATGGTGAGGGGGAGAGGAATATAGGTGATGACATGAAAAGCTGACTCGTTCAGTGCTGGAGGCAGCCATAACTGGGGGAGGAGCTGATCCTTTCACAAAGCAAAATACAAAAGTACTTCCAGGTCACAGAGATACAGACATCTCTGCAGATCCAATCAGCGCAACAAGACACAGTTGAAAACAAGAAGTGGGGAGGAGGGGCCGTAACTCAGGTCTCCATGGAGATCTGAGCTACACCTCCCCCTACTGAAGCTGAGAAAGTAACCCACCCCCAGAGGGATTAAATGACTTCAGAGCCTCAAGTAACATCCACCGCATTCCTGGATACAGTTTCAAATAAGCCCCCTGCTGAGATAAACAAATAAGACAATCACCTGTTAAGAAAACAAAAAAATCAAGACTTCAAAGTGGCCCAAATCCTAAAGTAGATTACAAATAATAGCAGATGCCAACCCAAGAAGACCTAGAAACAACAAAAGTACAAGCTGGCGGCAAAAAAACATCAAGCATAGACTCAACCAGCTCTAAAAAGAAAACACCCAAACATCCAGACACAATGAGAAGACAAAGAAGTGCAATCCAAATGAAACCATGAGAGAAACCTTCAAAAGATGAACTGAGTGATATTGAAATAATCAAACTTCTGGACAGGGAGTTTAAAATAATGATTGTAAGAATGCTTAGCAATATTAGAACAACAATAGATGGTCATCACAAACACCTAAATAAAGAAATAGCAAGTATAAAAAAAGATATTGAAATATTAAAAAATAATCAGTTGGAGAACAAATACAATATCCAAAATGAAGACCACAATGGAAGGAATTAAAAACAGGATGAATAGAGCTGAGGATCGAATCAGCGAGTTGGAGGACAACTGGAATGAAGGCATGAAAGCAGAGAAGAAAAAAGAAAAAAGACTCAAAAAGTCTGAGGAAACTTAGAGAATTCTGTGACAACATAAAGAGAAATAACATCCGCATTATAGGGGTTCCTGAAGAAGCAGAGAAAGAACAAGGGATAGAGGTTTTGTTCAATCATATCATAGGTGAAAACTTTCCTAAATTAATGCAGGAGAAACTCTCACAAATTCAAGAAGCACAGACAACTCCACTAGAAAGAAACCCAAATAAACCGACACCAAGACACATGATAATTAAAATACCAAAGCTAAGGGATAAAGAGAAAATATTAAAAGCTGCGAGAGAAAAAAAAAAGGCTATCACCTACAAAGGAGCCCCCATAAGGATGACATCAGACTTCTCAACAGAAACACTTGAAGCCAGAAGGGAATGGCAAGAAATATTCAAAGTAATGCAGAACAAGAACCTACAACCAAGACTACTTTATCCAGCAAGGCTATCATTTAAAATTGAAGGAGAAATAAAAAGTTTCCCAGACCAAAAAAAAAAAAAAAAAAAAACTCAAGGAATTCATTACAACTAAACCAATGCTGCAGGAAATGTTAAGGGGCATGGTGTAAACAGATCAAAGTGGGAAAAGAATATAGCAAAAGAGGAATACAGCTTTAAGGAATAAACTGGCTATAAACATGAGGGTGCATTTCTCCATCTGGAACCCTTCTATGGTGTCCTTGGGGTATATTCCTAAAAGTGGGATGGCTGGGGCAAAAGGCAGTTTGATTTTTAATTTGTTGAGGAATATCCATACTGTTTTCCACAGAGGCTGCACCACCTACATTCCCACCAGCAGTGTAGAAGGTTTCCTTTTATCCACATTCTCACCAGACTTTGGATGAGGAGTATGAGGCATAATCTAAGGTCAAAATAATCTGGAGATATTTTCTCGGAAGATATGTACCCTGATTTATCAATGTCACTGCATTAAAATTAATAAAAATAAGATAAAAAATAAAGAAAAAACTGGCAATAAACAACTACATATCAATAATAACCTTAAATATAAATGGATTAAATGATCCAATCAAAAGACATAGGGTAGCTACATGAAAAAGAACACAGGATCCATACATATGCTGTTTACAAGAGACACACCTTAAAACAAAAGATGCACATAAGTTGAAGGTAAAAGGATGGAAAAAAACATTTTATGCAAACGGAAATGAAAAAAAAAAAGCTGGGGTAGCAATATTTATATCGGACAAAATGGACTTTAAAACAAAGAATATAGTAAGAGATAAAGAAGGCCACTACATAATGATAAAGGGAGCAATCCAACAGGAATATATAACTATTATAAATATCTATGCACCTAATATAGGAGCACCTAAATATATAAAGGAGACTTTGATGGATATAAAGAGTGAGATCAACAGCAACACTATAATAGTAGGGGATTTTAATACCCCACTAACATCACTAGATAGACCCTCAAGAAAGAAAATTAAAAAGAAACAGCAGACTTAAAGGACACACTAGATCAACTCGATTTAATAGATATCTATAGAACCTTTCACCCTAAAGCAGCAGAATATACATTCTTTTCAAGTGCTCATGGTACATTCTCTAGGATAGACCACATGTTAGGGCACAAAAGTGGTCTCAACAAATTTAAGAAGATTGAAATCATATCAAGCACTTTCTCTGATCACAATGGCATGAAACTAGAAATCAACCACAATGGAAAAACTCAAAAATTCTCAAACACATGGAAACTAAATAGCAGGTTGTTAAATAACGAATGGATTAAGAATGAGATCAAAGAAGAAATAAGTAAATTCCTAGAAACGAATGATAATGAGCACACAACAACTCAAAATTTATGGGGCCCAGCAAAAGCAGTACTGAGAGGGAAGTTCATAGCACTACAGGCACACTTTAAGAAACTAGAAAAAGCTCAAATAAACAGCTTAACCCTGCATCTAAAAGAACTAGAAAAAGAACAGCAAGTAAAGCCTAAATGTAGCAGAAGGAAGGAAATAATAAAAATCAGAGCAGAAATAAATGACATAGAGACTAAAGAAACAATACAGAGGATCAATGAAACTAGGAGCTGGTTTTTTGAAAAGGTAAACAAGATCAATGAACCTTTAACTAGACTCACCAAGAAAAAGAGAGAGAAGATTCAAATAAATAAAATTAGATATGCAAAGGAAGAAATAACAACTGACACAACAGAAATACAAAGGATTGTAAGAGAAATACTATGAAGAACTGTATGCCAAAAAACTAGACAACCTAGATGAAATGGACAAATTCCTTGAAACATACAATCTGCCAAAAATCAATCTGGAAGAATCAGAAAACCTAAACAGACCGATTACAACAAATGAGATCAAAACAATTATCAAAAACTCCCAACAAAGAAAAGTCCTGGGCCAGATGGCTTCACACGTGAATTCTATGAAACATTAAAAGAAGAAATAACTCCTATCCTTCTCAAGCTATTTCAAAAAATTCAAGAGGAAGGAAGACTTTCAAGCTGCTTTTATGAGTCGAGAATAATTCTGATTCCAAAACCAGGCAAAGACAACACAAAGAAAGAAAATTATAGGCCAATATCCCTGATGAATATGGATGCTAAAATCCTCAACAAAATATTAGCAAACCGGATCCAACAATATGTAGAAAAAATCATACACCATGATCAAGTGGGATTTATTCCGGGGAGGCAAGGCTGGTACAATATTCATAAATCTATCAATGTTATTGATCACATAAACAAAAGGAAGGAGAAAAACCACATGATATTTTCAATAGATGCAGAAAATGCATTTGATAAAATCCAGCACACATTCATGATCAAAACTCTCAGCAATGTGGAATACAGGGAACATACCTCAACATGATAAAAGCCATCTGTGACAAACACACAGCCAACATCATACTCAATGGGCAAAAATTAAAAGCAATCCCCTTAAGATCAGGAACAAGACAGGGGTGCCCCCTTTCACTACTCTTTTTCAACATAGTCTTGGAAGTCCTAGCCACAACAATCAGACAGGAAAAGGATATAAAAGGCATTCAATTTGGAAAAGAAGAAGTAAAGATATTATTTATTATTTGTAGATGATATGATATTGTATATAGAAAACCCTAAAGTCTCAGTCAAAAAACTACTGGACCTGATAAATGAATTCAGCAAAGTGGTAAGATATAAAATTAATACTCAGAAATCAGAGGCATTTTAATGCACCAACAATGAACAGTCAGAAAGAGAAATTAAGGAAACAATCTCCTTCACATTACAACCAAAAAAATAAAGTACCTAGGAGTAAATTTAACCAAGGAGACTAAAGACTTGTACTCGGAAATTATAAAACATTGATTAAAGAAATCAAGGAAGATACAAACAACTGGAAGCATATACCATGCTCATGGTTAGGAAGAATAAACATCATTAAAAGGTCTGTATTACCCAAAGCAATTTATAAATCCATGCAATACCAATTAAAATACCAATGACGTACTTTAAAGATATAGATCACATATTCCAAAAATTTATATGGAACCAAAAGAGAACACGAATAGCCTCAGCAATCTTAAAAAAGAAGAATAAAGGGGGAGATATCACACTTCCTGATATCAAGCTATACTACAATGCCATTGTACTCAAAACAGCCTGGTACTGGCATAAGAACAGGCACGTAGATCAATGGAAGAGAACGGAGAACCCAGTGATAAACTCATAGCTCTATGGACAACTGATATTTGACAAAGCATTTAAGTGCATACAATGGAGTAAAGACAGCCTCTTCAACAAATGATGTCGGGAAAATTGGACAGCAACCTGCAAAAAAATGAAACTTGATCACCAGTTTACACTACTCACAAAAATAAACTCAAAATGGATAAAAAACTTACATGTAATTCGTGAAACCATAAGCATCTTAGAAGAAACCATAGGCAGTAAGCTCTCTGACATCTCTTGCAGCAATATATTTGCTGATTTATCTCCATGGGCAAGGGAAATAAAAGACAGGATAAACAAATGGGACTATATCAAACTAAAAAGCTTTTGCACAGCCAAAGACAATAAGAACAGAATAAAAAGACAAACTACACAATGGGAGAACATATTTGACAGTTATTCTGATAAGAGGTTAATAACCAAAATTTATAAAGAACATGTAAATCTCAACACCAGGAAGACAAACAATCCAATCCAAAAATGGGCAAAAGAAATGAATATACACTTCTGCAAAGAGGGTACACAGATGACCGATAGGCATATGAAAAAATGCTCAACATCACTAATCATTAGAGAAATGCAAATTAAAACCACAATGAGATATCACCTCACACAGGTCAGAATGGCGCTCATCAACAAAACAACACAGAATATGTGCTGGCGAGGATGTGGAGAAAAGGGAACCCTCTTGCACTGCTGGTGGGAATGCAGACTGGTGCAGCCTCTGTGGAAAACAGTATGGAGATTCCTCAAAAAATTGAAAATCGAACTGCCTTTTGATCCAGCCATTCGACTTTTAGGAATATACCCCAAGGACACCATAGAACTGTTCCAGAAACAGAAATGCACCCCCATGTTTATAGCAGCATTGTTTACAAAAGCAAAGATCTGGAAACAGCCCAAGTGTCCATCAGAGGACAAGTGGATTAAAAAGCTTTGGTACATATACACTATGGAATACTACTCAGCCATAAGAAATGATGACATCAGATCATTTACAATAACATGGATGGACCTTGATAACATTATACGAAGTGAAATAAGTAAATCAGAAAAAAGTAAGAACTGTATGAACCCATGCATAGATGGGACATAAAAATGAGACTCAGAGACATGGACAAGAATGTGATGGTAACAGGGAGTGGGGTGGAGGGGTGGAGAGGGGGCGAGGAATGAGACGGAGGGGGTGGGGGGAGGGTAGGGGACAAGGAAAACCAGATAGAAGGTGATGGAGGACAATTTGACTTTGAGTGAGGGGTATGCAGCATAATCAAAGGTCAAAATAATCTGGAGATGTTTTCTCGGAACATATGTACCCTGATTTATCAATATCTCTGCATTAAAATTAACAAAAGTAAGATTAAAAAAAGAAAGTATAGAGGACATAAATGGTGATGGATAAAGACTTGACTTCAGAGGTGAACACAAAATACAGTATACAGAGATGTGTTATATAATCTTGTACCTGAAACCTGTATAATTTAGTTCACCAATGTCACCGGAATAAAGTCAATAAAAAAAGACGAAAAAAAAATCTGTATATTAGAGAAGACAGTCAAGTTAACTCTTCTTAGATTAAGTTTGTTATAGAAATAGTGACTATGATTTTAGAATTTCTTAAACCAAATTTTTTTTGCCTGATACTTCCATTTTTTCCCTGAATTATACTGAAATTTCATTTTAACATCTCTATTGAAACAAGCATCAAATAGGTTCAACATCAGTATCATAATCATTAAAAACAAAAGCATAATTGGGTGACCAGAAACTTTATATCCTTTACTATATTTCTTTTTTAATTAATTTATTTTTGTGTGTGTGTGACAGAAACAGAAAGAGAGACAGAGAGAAGGACAGACAGGGATAGACAGGATGGGAGAGAGATGAGAAGCCTTAATTCTTCGTTGGAGCACCTTAGCTGTTCATTGTTCTTTTTCTCATATGTGCCTTGACTGAGGGGCTGCAGCAGTAGTGTGATCACTTGCTCAAGCCAGAGACCTTGGGCTGAAACCAGTGATTTTGGACTTCAAAGCAGTTACCTTTGGGCTTAAGCCAGCAACCATGGGTTCATGTCTATGATCCCACACTTAAGCCAGCAACCCTGCGCTCAAGCTGGTGTGCCTGAACTCAAACTGGTTGAGCCCTCGCTCAAGCCAGTGATCTCGGGGTTTCAAACCTGGGTCCTCTTTGTCTCTGTCTGAGACTCTATTTACTGTGCCACCACCTGATCAGGTCTTTAATACATTTCTTTACTCTGTTTTTATGGAACTCTTTAAATTTTGTCCAGCTCCATTTTGCCAAGAGTAGGCAAATTACTATCTTTGTATTTCTACGGTAGCAACACCAAAATGTGTATCTAAAACTCAGCATTCTTAAAGCTATGGTTCTATATCAGTTTTTAGAGGAAAGTATGAATCTCTTATGAAAATTATGTGTCAAAACATCTTAATTACTTTGATTCCTTTATTCACGGTAGTCTGTAAATCTTTCTCCCCCCATGCTTTATATTTACATTCTTGTAATACAGAGAAATCTCTATATTTCACTTTATAATACTGCATTTTTGCCTAAAGAAAATGGAAATATTTCTTTTCACTGGATTATGCCAGGTATTTTAAACAAATTTCACTTTTATTTCAGGGCAAAACTTCATTGTGTATTATGTAAAAGAGGCCATAGATTAATATATTACTTTAATAATATATTTTGATTTGTTTGTCTATAATAAACCTAAGTATTACAGTGTTCTATTAAAATGAATTTCTGTATAAGATACAACATATGCTGCTTTATGTGAACAGTCTGCAAAATAGAATATATATTAGTAATAGTTGATTGTATATTATGCAATTCTCTAACATAAATGTTTGTACTGATACTTAAAACTATGATTCTTTTCATCTCTTTTATTGATGTCTAAACCTCTCGTTTTAAAGAAGGAAGATTCACTTTTATTATGCCAAAGGTTGAATAGCATGATCTATATATGGAGTTTTAGTAAATTCTCACAGATTTGTAAGATAATAAAAATAATCCAAAAGGAACAAAGCTGTGTGAAATTAAATAATTTGGACACAATGGGCAAGATTAACATTATGGCAAATATGTTTTACTTTCTATGTACTTGCCTATATAACAGTTATTGTTTAGAATTAAAACCCTCTGTATCTGTAGGATACTTCTTTTCAAGTGTTTATTGTTTTCCAGGTTGTAAGGCATCTTTCCCCCCTCTCCGACTGGAATAAGTTGTTTCCATCTAATATGTTAATAGTTCTAATTTGAAATGTTCCTATTTCTGAATGGATGTTTTGAAGAAAAGAATATCTGACTGATTGGGTAGAAAGAGGTTTATGAAAATTTATATGTGATTGACAAGACAATCACAGAAAAGAATTAGAAATTTAAAAAGTTGCGATGCCTGACCAGGTGGTGGCACAGTGGATAGAGCATTTGACTAGGATGCAGAGGACCCAGGTTCTTCTGCCTTTCTTTTTTTCTTTTTCTTTCTTTCTTTCTTTCTTTCTTTCTTTCTTTCTTTCTTTCTTTCTTTCTTTCTTTCTTTCTTCTTTCTTTCTTTCTTCTTTCTTTCTCTCTCTCTCTCTTCCTTCCTTCCTTTCTTCTCTCTCTCTCTCTCTCTCTCTCTCTCTCTCTCTCTTTCTTTCTTTTTTATTAAGTGAGAGGCAGGAAGGCAGAGAAACAGACTCTCTCATGCATCCAGATTGGGATCTACCCAGCAAGTCTTCTACTGGGCAATGCTCTACCCATCGGGTGCCATTGCTCTGTTGCTCTGCAACAGAGCTATTTTAGCACCTGAGGCAATGGAGCCTTCCTGAGTGCCTGGGGCCAACTTGTTTGAACCAATAAAGCCTTGGTTGTCGGATAGGAATAGAGAGAGAGAGTGAGAGAACAGTGATGGGGAGGGGTGGAGAAGCAGATGGTTACTTTTCCTATGTGCCTGGACAGGAAACCAAACCCAGGACTTCCACATGCCAAGCCAATGCTCTACTGGTTAACTAACTGGCCAGGATCTGCTATATCTTTTTTGAGTTGACATCTTTATCAATTTGCAATTACTTTTTTTTCTTGTCTCTTGTGACCATTTTTTGGCATATAGTCTATTTTGTCTGTCATAAGTATCAATTCTCCTTCTCTCTTTAAGTTTCTAATTTCATGGGATATCTTTTTCAATCCTTTAACTTTTTGCCTATGTGTGTTTTTAAAGCCGAAACTTGTCTTTTTTATGCGGCATATTGTTAGTCTTTTTTATTTATCCATCCTTTTTTGTGCATTTGGTTAAAGAATTCACCCATTCACATTTAGAATAATTGCTGATATAGAAGGACTTCTTCCTAACATATTATTTTCTGTTTGCATATTTTTTGTTGTTCTTTTTCTCTTTCTTTTCATTCTTGCAAAGTTTCTCTGTAAATACATGTTTCCCTTTCTGACCAGGCAGTGGTGCAGTGGATAGCACATAGGACTGGGACACAGAGGACTCAGGTTTGAAACCCCGAGGTCACTAACTTGAGTGTGGGCTCACCAGCTTGAGCACAGGGTCCCTGGCTTGAGTGTGGAATCATAGACATGACCCCATGGTCACTGGCTTGAGCCCGAAAGACACTGGCTTGAAATCCAAGGTCACTGGCTTGAGCAAGGGATCCCTTGCTCTGCTGTAGCCCCCAAGTCAAGGCACATATGAGAAAGTAATCAATGAGCAACTAAGGTGCCACAACAAATTATCGATACTTCTCATCTTTCTCCCTTCTTGTCTCTCTGCCCATCTCTCTCTCTCTGATTCTCTGTCTCTATAAAAAAAAATTCATATTTTCCTAAGGTGGTATGCTCTGATTTTCTTGTCTTTAAATTTTGTGAATCTAACACAAATTTTTGCTTTGTGTTTACCATTAAGAATATGTAAAATACAAGTCCCGGGTTCGATTCCCGGCCAGGGCACACAGGAGAAGCGCCCATCTGCTTCTCCACTCCTCCCCCTCTCCTTCCTCTCTGTCTCTCTTCCCCTCTCGCAGCCAAGGCTCCATTGGAGCAAAGTTGGCTGGGGTGCTGAGGATGGCTCCATGGCTTCTGCCTCAGGCGCTAGAATGGCCCTGGTTGCAACAGAGCAATGTCCCAGATGGGCATAGCATCGCCCCCTGGTGGGCATGCAGTGTGGATCCCAGTCGGGCACATGCAGGAGTCTGTCTGACTGCTTCCCCGTTTGCAACTTCAGAAAAATACAAAAAAAAAAAACCAAAAGAATACGTAAAACATCTTATAGTTCTAAGTCCAATTTATGTGGATGACAACTTAGGATCAACATAAATCTCTACTTTTTACTCATACTTTTATTTTTTAATGTCATAGTTTGCTTCTTTTTATATTTTGTATTCTTTAACAATTCAAAATAGGTTTAATTATTATTGATATTCTTGTTCTTTAACCTTTATACTATAGTTAATTAGTCAACACACCACGGTATTAATATTAGAGATTTATTAATTTGACCATATATATTTGCCTATATCAGTATGTTGTATGTTTTCATGTTACTAGTAGCATTTTTTTAAATTACAGCTTAAAGAACTTTTTCAGCATTTCTTGTAAAGCAATTTAGTGGTGATAAATTCTTACAGCTTTTGATAATCTTTAAAAGCATTTCCTCCCCTTCATTTATAAAGAATAACTTGGCCAGGTAGACTATTCTCGTTTGGCATTTTTTTTCTTTCATCATTTTGGGTATATCATATTGCTCTCTCCTGACATTTAAGGTTTTTGCTGACAACTCTGCAGATAGATTAAAGGGGGTTCTTTCCTAAGATATTTTTTTTCCTTTGCTGCTTTCCAAATTCTGTATTTGTCTTTATTTTTTAAGTTTCATTATAATATGTATATGAAACCAGAGAAATGGACTGCAGGTCCAGCTGCCTGCCATTATATAAAAATCCAGACTTATGAGACAGTGTTGATGAGAAGGAAAAATGTATTCAAGTGCTGGTGACTTGAGAACATTTGGGAACTCTTGTCCTCAAAAACCCATTTTAATACCTCAGATGCCTTGTATAGATTACATATGAGACTAAGGGAATTGGGCAAGGTGAGAACTCTTAAGGAGAGGGTAGATGTGCATATTGTCTTGACAAAAAGACTTTCTTATATTCATGGCTGGCTGGACTTTCAGAGTCATCTTGGCCTCCTAATGGGAATTGAAGCTAACAAGTAATTTATTAGCTAGTGTTATTGTTCTCTGAAGCCAGTTCCTACACATTCCTGCAGTCAGGTTGTCTTCTTGGCCTTTTCTGAAAATTGAAACTGCAAGCCTCAGGGCGGTGGGTGTAAGGTGAGGGTGTTGAGGTGGAGTCACGATGCTCCTGCTTATGTTTATTGTTTTCACTCTCATGTTATTTCTTGATGTGCATTAGCTGGATATCTGTGATTCACTGTCAGCATCAATATGCTCTATCCTGAATTGGCTATTCAAACTATAACAAGGACTTGGCCAGAGGTGAAAGCATAGGGTTGATTATATGCCTTAGATTTGTTACAGAATATGTAACTTTGATCACTAGATTGGTAATATTAAATCATAGTTACAGGAACCTGGGTTTAATATTTAGTAAGATTAACGAGTAGCTTTACAGAAATCATTTTATAAACTTATTTTATTAGTATATTTTTTAAAAATTCTATTCTATGGCTCACCAGACTTTTTATCAGTAATATAGCATATTTATTACCTGTTACACCCAGATAATGTCTTTTTGGTTTAAATATGGTCTTCTTTATTACGTCCATGAACTTGGATGTCCAGATTTTCCCCCAGGTTTGTGAACTTCTCAACTATTCATATTTTCTTTTTTCTTTTTTCTTTTTTTTTTGTATTTTTCTGAAGCTGGAAATGGAGAGGCATTCAGACAGACTCTCGCATGCACCCCACTGGGATCCACCCAGCACGCCCACCAGGGGGTGATGCTCTGCCCATCCGGGGCATTGCTCTGTTGGAATCAGAGCCACTCTAGCGCCTGAGGCAAAGGCCATAGAGCCATCCCCAGTGCCTGGGCCATCTTTGCTCCAATGGAGCCTCGGCTGTGGGAGGGGAAGAGAGAGACAGAGAGGAAGGAGAGGGGGAGGGGGAGGGGTGGAGAAGCAGATGGGCGCCTCTTCTGTGTGCCCTGGCTGGGAATCGAACCCAGGACTTCCACACGCCAGGTCGACATTCTACCACTGAGCCAACCAGCCAGGGCCACAACTATTCATATTTTCAAAAATGATTTTAGAAAAAAAATGTATTTACCTAGTTCAATCATAGCAATATTATATAATTTTTTGAGAAAATCTATTAGATTTTAATATGTTGCAATATCTCCTAATCTAGACCATTACAGAATTTCAAATAAGGATTCTTGTTGTGAAAGTTCTTTTGACCTCAAGAAAAACAATTTGAAATCTCTAACTTAACTCATAAAACATTATGCATACCTTTGGAGTTGCATATTTCATTACTGACACTTTGTTTACTGTCTGATTTTTTTAAATTTATACTAAATACTAAAGAAGCAAAATAAGTTTTACTGTTTGTTGGTTTAAACATTTAAACATGTGAAAAGACTTCATTGCTTTCTATTGTGTTTGACATGTATTATTTTTTAATGAGCTTTTGTACATATCGACTTTTCATCTCCTTTCGGCACTCTAATGATTCAAATTTTTTTTAAGCGATCATGTACATTTTCTTCACTCTTTTTCATCTTTTTCTTTTCAAATTGTGTTATCTAAAAGTTTCTACCCTCTGTCTCACTATTTTTTCCATTTTGTCTACTGTGCTTTATTTTTTAGATTTTATTTATTTATTTTAAAGAGGAGAGAGAGAAGAGAGAGAGGGGGAGATGAGCCAGAAGCATCAACTCCCATATGTGCCTTGCCCAGGCAAGCCCAGGGTTTCCAACAGGCCACATAAGTATTCCAGATCGAAGCTTTATTCACTGCACCACCACAGGAAAGGCTATCTACTGTGCTTTTGGATCTCCCTATTCTATTTTAAAATATAATTGATTGGATTCTTTACCTCCTGAATTTTTATTTGGTTCTCTTTAGTAATTTCTATTTCTATGCTGTATTTGTCATTTAATTGTGTATTATTATTTTTTGATCTCACTAAATTGCTTTTCTGTATTTTTTGTAGTTCATAGAGTACCCTTAAGACAGAGACTTTGATGAATTCTTTGTTGGGTAGATTGTAAATCTGCATGTCTTTGGACTAATTTGCTGGAAGATTCGTACAATATTATGGTGGATTTTTCATGTGCCTTGAAGTTTTGCTTTGCTGTTTTTGAATTTGAAGTAGCAGCCACCTCCAGTTTTTACTAAATGCCTTTGGAATTAAAAAATACCTTTGGTCAGCCCTGGTTTTCACACTTTGTATAAATACATGTGCTCCATACTACTTGCTCCCTCTTGTGGCAGAATTTAGGCTTCTACTTCTTATTTCCTTCTTACAATGTACCAGAAAGCCTGCTGATAATCTCTCTTTTGTTTTTCTGAAAGTGGTATTGCATTTCAAACTTGTGGTTTCTTCAGTGCCCCAAGACTCCTCAGTGGATTTCTGAAAGATTGGTGAGACACCATGATTCTGAATGAGAGAATCACTTTACAAGAACAATTGTATAAGACTTATTTTACTATGCTTTCATCCCTTTTTCTGTTGAGAATGATTAGAAGACTGGGATGCTTCTTAAAGTTGTATTATTATCTAATTTTTTTAATGTTCTAGATCAGTGGTTCTCAACCTGTGGGTCGCGACCCCGGCGGGTCGCCTAAACCCATCAGAAAATACATATTTATTATACAATACATTTTTAAATAAAATATGTATTTCCGATGGCTTTAGGCGACCCCTGTGTTTTGGTCATTTGACCCCCGCTGGGGTCGTGACCCACAGGTTGAGAACCGCTGTTCTAGATCATTTTATTTCTTTCCTGTTCCATGCTTGGAAAGAAGGTGAAGGTGGAGCCTGTTTGGATATGCCTAAACAAAAATCTCACAAGGCCAACTTGAGATTTTTCAAGAGAGATTTCTGTTTGGTATTTATCCTTGTCACATTCCTATTAAAATAGCCCTACATGTAAGATCTAGCAGGCCATATTCTAATCTCTCAAATCCTGGGTTTCACTCTTGATTTGTGTGATTATATATAAAGTCTTTGTTTAATGTCTAAATGTGTCTATCTTCAAGGCCTGAATTAATGTATGCATGCAAAAATTGAAAATGCTGGCTCTAATATTGTAAAAATAAAATATCATCCCTACAAATTTAAAACTTTAATTGGAACAAGTAAGGTGCGCTCATTGAAATTTGGATAAAATGAAATGTAGATCCTAAAAACTTCCTAATCTGTCCAAACTGCTCCAAGCTAAAGTTGCTGCAACTGCAAAGCTTGAAGCAGAGTGGATTTGCTTAACAGAGGTGTAAATTTTTATTTTTTACTCTTTGAATTGCCTGTTGATTGATTGGGTAGAAGTGTTTTGTTGGGTGTGGGAATGTTGCTTGAAAGTGCATTTTCAAAGTGTATTTTGTTGGAGGTTGGCATTGAGATGGGTGTTTCTTGCAGTTTTTGAGGTCAAGGCATTGTGGAATGTACTCAACAAATGCTTCAGCAAATGCTGAATAAATAATAAAAGGTGGGGGAGTCATATCCTGGAACCTGAAGAATCCTGAAGAAACCACAAGCTTGAAATGCAATACCACTTTCAGAAAAATGAATCTATTTACATTGAAGAATTTATTTTGAATGCTGATGTACAGGAGACACCAAACCTTTTTCTTTTGCAAACTTCTACCCTCTTTTATTTGATCCAGCTAGTAACACTGTTTTGACTTTTTCTAAATAGTTCCAGATATACAGAAAAGGTTTATATAGGCAGATGTGGACCCTCAAAACCCTCAGCAAGATCTTCTGAGCATGGCTTTTAAGGTCTGTAATAACCAAGAGGAAAAGAAAAGGCAGAGAAAGCCCAAAAGAGATCAGAAAAAATGCCAGCTCTTGGCATACACCCTTAAAGGCTTTAACGCCACAAAGGGGCCTCATAGGACTCATCAGAGCCCTGCTTCAAGAGTGGAAAGGAAAGTCATTGAGCTCAAGCCTGCCAGGCTTCTCTGCCCCAACCAGGGACATACCTTTGCTGTGGGAAGAAGGGACACTAGAAGGTAAACTGCCCTCTCACTCTTCTGAGGGAGGGTTCAGTCTCTTTCAGCCCTGCTCCAGCCACCTGTGACCTGACCTTGCCCAGCTTTCTGCAACTTGCCACTGAAGGCTAAAGGTGTCCATGGCCATTGGCTCCATCTCACATCACTGTGGATGAGCCTAGAGTATTTTTTCCAAGTAGCAGATAAACTGATCTCATTTCTTGTGGACACGAGGGCCACTTACTGTTTTTATTTATCCTTCAAAGATCTCTGTTGTGGGTGTTGATTGTCTTATTTTCCACTGTTTTAATATGTATATAGTGTTTCCCTTACTCCTCCTGCCTTAATGCCCCATGCCTATTTTAGGCTGGGACCTGCTCCTAATTTAGATGAATTTACCTCTGCCACCCAGCAGGTTCTTTTTACCAAAGGTTCTCTTTACCACGCTATGGCTGGAGAGCTCCAGGGAAAGGCACCCTGGGTTCATCTCTCCAGTTTAAAGAAAATGGAAGCTCCATCTCCATACATGCTACAGATGGCTTTTCCAGTCTATCTGAATCATTGTCAGCTAGAAGCAATGGACATTGGGACTTGGACACTAGCTGAAAAGTGTGGAAATGTGAACACAACTCCAGTGCCTTGTGGACTTTTCTTGAATGTGTGTGACTCCTGCTCCTTGGGACAGTTCTCAGACTAAAGTGGGGTTGGGTTACATTTACAAATAATATGAAAGTAATTATGGTGTGAACATGGACTTGGTGAAATTGCATTGACATGTTGGGGACATTTGGGACTGTGGGAATTTTATTGTAGATCCTGTTGTGTTTGTTGAGACTTTGCTTGATAATCTAATCACTTAATTATATTAGAACACTTGTTATAGTATCTGCTAGCTTTGGCTATTTCAATTTTGTTGTTTATTTTATAATTTTCCAGTCTGCCTCCAAATCAGAACATGGGAATTCAGATAAATATGAATCAGAGCACAAGAATTGAAGTTTTAAAAAATAAAAATAAAAAGGGGGATATGTTGGGGACTGAATAAATAAACAGGGTATTTTTGCAATCTGGACAGAGGTGCTGGGCCCAAACCCCACCTCATTTGCCTAGTTAACAAAGAGCTACACCTGATTCTCATTTGTCTCACCCATGTTCTCCGGAGGAGGCTGGAAGCAAGTTTCTTATTAGTATAAAGTAGATTTGGATGGTATGGTGGGGTTGTCTTTGGGTTGCCTTGGAAACTTAATTGAATTGCTGATAGACCACATTTTTTTTCTATGAATAAAAGTGGTTGTGCTTCTTGGGGCATGGGGGTTATGGCTAAGAATCAGTAGAGACTGTTTGCTGTGGCATCCTCCCGAACCCATCTATATATATACTTTAAGTCCCTGTCTATTATTTATTTCAATTCCATACATTTTCCCATTCAGGACTCTGGTATATACTTGTTGTGACTGGACTGCAACAAACAATGAATTGAAAAGTTCTACAAAACAATGTAATTTCATTTCTTATGTAACAAACTGGAACTGTATTTCTGTAGATCCATACGTAGGTATCTAGTTGATATTTGTTGGTTTCATCTCCAAAATTTTATTTTCACACATACCATCTAGTAAAGCAGTGAAACCATAGAGGAAAATATAATTGTTTAAAAATCTATAATGTACATAAAAAACAGAGCCAAAACTTAAGATAAATTTACACATGTTGTATATAGAAAATGAAGAATACCTAAACTTGTCTCTCTTGTACATTTAAGTAAACACTGTTTTAAATAAAACTAGGCAAATGAGGTGGGGTTTCTTATTTAGGCTTTAATAAGAAAACAGTTATCTTTCAATGGTTTTTTATCTTATTTTTATTAATTTTAATGCAGTGACATTGATAAATCAGGGTACATATGTTCTGAGAAAACATTTCCAGATTATTTTGACATTTGATGATGCTGCATACCCTTCACCCAATGTCAAATTGTCTTCTGTCACCTTCTATCTGGTTTTCCTTGTGCCCTTCCCCTCCCCCCACTTCCTCTCTTCCTTTCCTCACCCCCACCCAACCCCCCACCCCCGTAACCATCACATTCTTGTCCATGTCTCTGATTCTCATTTTTATGTCCCATCTATGTGCGGGTTCATATAGTTCTTACTTTTTTCTGGTTTACTTATTTCACTCCGTATAATGTTATCAAGGTCCATCCATGTTATTGTAAATGATCTGATGTCATCATTTCTTATGGCTGAGTAGTATTCATAGTATATATGTATCAAAGCTTTTTAATCCACTCATCCTCTGACGAACACTTGGGCTGTTTCCAGATCTTTGCTATTGTGAACAATGCTGCCATAAACATGGGGGTGCATTTCTGTTTCTGGAACAGTTCTATGGTGTCCTTGGGGTATATTCCTAAAAGGGGGATAGCTGGGTCAAAAGGCAGTTCCATTTTCAATTTTTTGAGGAATCTCCATACTGATTTCCACAGAGGCTGCACCAGTCTGCATTCCCACCAGCAGTGCAGGAGGGTTCCCTTTTCTCCACATCCTCGCCAGCAATTATTCTGTGTTGTTTTGTTGACGAGAGCCATTCTGACTGGTGTGAGGTGATATCTCATTGTGGTTTTAATTTGCATTTCTCTAATAATTAGTGATGTTGAGCATTTTTTCATATGCCTATTGACCATCTGTATGTCCTCTTTGGAGAACTGTCTATTCATTTCTTTTGCCCATTTTTTGATTGGATTGTTTGTCTTTCTGGTGTTCAGATTTACAAGTTCTTTATAAATTTTGGTTATTAACCTCTTATCAGAATAACTGTCAAATATGTTCTCCCATTGTGTAGTTTGTCTTTTTATTCTGTTCTTATTGTCTTTGGCTGTACAAAAGCTTTTTAGTTTGATATAGTCCCACTTGTTTATCCTGTCTTTTATTTCACTTGCCCATGGAGATAAATCAGCAAATATATCCCTGCGAGAGATGTCAGAGAGCTTACTGCCTATGTTTTGTTCTAAGATGCTTATGGTTTCATGGCTTACATTTAAGTCTTTTATCCATTTTGAGTTTATTTTTGTGAGTAATGTAGTCTGGTGATCAAGTTTCATTTTTCTGCAGGTTGCTGTCCAATTTTCCCAACACCATTTGTTGAAGAGGCTCTCTTTACTCCATTGTATGCCCTTATATCCTTTGTCAAATATCAGTTGTCCATAGAGCTGTGGGTTTATCACTGGGTTCTCTGTTCTCTTCCATTGATCTACGTGCCTGTTCTTATGCCAGTACCAGGCTGTTTTGAGTACAATGGCCTTGTAGTATAGCTTGATATCAGGAAGTGTGATTCCTCCCTCTTTATTCTTCTTTTTTAAGATTGCTGAGGCTATTCGTTTTCTCTTTTGGTTCCATATAAATATTTGGAATATGTGATGTATATCTTTAAAGTATGTCATTGGTATTTTAACTGGTATTGCATTGAATTTATAAATTGCTTTGCATAATATAGACTTTTTAAATTTTTTTAAATTCATTTTAGAAAGGAGAGGGGGGTAGAGAGAGAAGGGGGGAGGAGCAGGAAGCATCAACTCCCATATGTGCCTTGACCAGGCAAGCCCAGGTTTTCGAACCAGTGACCTCAGTATTTCCAGGTCGATGCTTTATCCACTGCGCCACCACAGGTCAGGCCATAATATAGACATTTTAATGATGTTTATTCTTTTAACTATGAGCACAGTATATGCTTTCACTTGTTCGTATCTTCCTTGATTTATCAATGTTTTATAATTTTCCGAGTACAAGTCTTTAGTCACCTTGGTTTAATGTACTCCTAGGTACTTTATTTTTTTGGTTGCAATAGTGAAGGGGATTGTTTCCTTAATTTCTCTTTCTGACTGTTCATTGTTGGTGTATTAAAATGCCTCTGATTTCTGAGTATTAATTTTATATCCTGCCACTTTGCTGAATTTATTTATCAGGTCCAGCAGTTTTTTGACGGAGACTTCAGGGTTTTCTATATACAATATCATATCATCTGCAAATAATGATAGTTTTACTTCTTCTTTTCCAACTTGAATGCCTTTTATTTCTTCTTCTTGTCTGATTGCTGTGGCTAAGACTTCCAGGACCATGCTGAATAAGAGTGGTGAAAGGGGGCACCCCTGCCTTGTTCCTGATCTTAAGGGGATTGCTTTTAATTTTTTCCCATTGAGTATGTTGGCTGTGGGTTTGTCATAGATGGCTTTTATCATGTTGAGGTATGTTCCCTGTATTCCCATTTTGTTGAGGGTTTTGATCATGAATGGGTGCTGGATTTTATCAAATGCTTTTTCTGCATCTATTGAAATTATCATGTGGTTTTTCTCCTTCCTTTTGTTTATGTGATAAATCACATTGATAGATTTGCAAATATTGTACCAGCCTTACATTCCCAGAATAAATCCCACTTCTTCATGGTGTATGATTTTTTTCATATATTGTTGGATCCAGTTTGCTAATATTTTGTTGAGGATTTTAGCAGCTATATTCATCAGGGATATTGGCCTATAATTTTCTTTCTTTGTGTTGTCTTTTCCTGGTTTTGGAATCAGAATTATGCTCACCTCATAAAATGAGCTTGGAAGTCTTCCTTCCTCTTGAATTTTTTGAAATAGCTTGAGAAGGATAGGAGTTATTTCTTTGAAAGTTTGGTAGAATTCACGTGTGAAGCCATCTGGCCCAGGACTTTTCTTTGTTGGGAGTTTTTTGATAACTGTTTTGATCTCATTTGGTGTAATCACTCTGTTTAGGTTTTCTGATTCTTCCAGATTGATTTTTGGAAGATTGTATGTTTCAAGGAATTTGTCCATTTTATCTAGGTTGTCTAGTTTTTTGGCATACAGTTCTTCATAGTATTTTCTTACAATATTTTGTATTTCTGTTGTGTCAGTTATTTCTCCACTCTCATTTCTAATTTTATTTATTTGAGTCCCCTCTCTTTTTTTCTTGGTGAGTCTAGTGAAAGGTTCATCGATATTATTTACCTTTTCAAAGAACAAGCTCCTAGTTTCATTGATCCTTTGTATTGTTTCTTTAGCCTCTATGTCATGTATTTCTTCTCTGATCTTTATTATTTCCTTCCTTCTACTACATTTGGGCTTTACTTCCTGTTCTTTTTCTAGTTTTTTTACATCCAGGATTAAGTTGTTTTTTTGAGCTTTTTCTAGTTTCTTAAAGTGTGCCTGTAGTGCTATGAACTTCCTTCTCAGTACTCCTTTCGCTGTGTCCCATAAATTTTGAGTTGTTGTATGCTCATTATCATTCATTTCTAGGAATTTTTTAACTTCTTTTTTGATTTCATTCTTAATCCATTTGTTATTTAACAACCTGCTATTTAGTTTCCATGTGTTTGAGAATTTTTGAGCTTTTGTGTTGTGGTTCATTTCTAATTTCATGACATTGTGATCAGAGAAAGTGCTTGATATGATTTCAAGCTTCTTAATTTTATTGAGACCACTTTTGTGCCCTAACATGTGGTCTATCCTAGAGAATGTACCATGAGCACTTGAAAAGAATGTTTATTCTGCTGCATTAGGGTGAAAGGTTCTGAAGATATCTATTAAATCGAGATGATCTAATATGTCCTTTAAATGTGCTGATTCTTTGTTAATGTTTTTCTTGAGGATCTATCTAGTGATGTTAGTGTGGTATTAAAATCCCCTACTATTATAGTATTGCTGTTGATCTTGCCCTTTGTATCCATCAAAGTCTGCTTTATATATTTAGATGCTCCCATATTCGGTGCGTAGATATTTATAATAGTTATATCTTCCTGTTGGATTACTCCCTTTATCATTATGTAGTGGCCTTCTTTATTTCTTACTATATTCTTTGTTTTAAGGTCCATTTGTCTGGTATAGATATTGCTACCCCAGCTTTTTGTTCATTTCCATTTGCATGTAATGTTTTTTTCCATCCTTTTACCTTCAGTCCATGTGCATCTTTTGTTTTAAGGTGTGTCTCTTGTAGACAGCATATGTATGGGTCCTGTTTTCTTATCCATGCAGCTACCCTATGTCTTTTGATTGGATCATTTAATCCATTAACATTTAAGGTTATTATTGATATAGTTATTTATTGCCATTTTATTCTTTAAAGCTCTATTTCTCTTTTGCTATATTCTTTTTCCACTTTGATCTGTTTACACCATGCCCCTTAACATTTCCTGCAACATTGGTTTGGTTGTAATGAGTTCCTTGAGTTTTTTTTTGGTCTGGGAAGCTTTTTATTTCTCCTTCAATTTTAAATGATAGTCTTTCTGGATAAAGTAGTTTTGGTTGTATGTTCTTGTTCTGCATTACTTTGAATATTTCTTGCCATTCTCTTCTGGCCTCAAGTGTTTCTGTTGAGAAGTCTGATGTCATCCTTATGGGGGCTCCTTTGTAGGTGATAGCCTTTTTTTCTCTCGCAGCTTTTAGTATTTTCTCTTTGTCACTTAGCTTTGGTATTTTAATTATAATGTGTCTTGGTGTAGTTTTCTTAGGTTTTCTCTTTAATGGATTTCTCTGTGCTTCTTGAACTTGTGGGAGTTTCTTTTGCATTAATTTACAGAAGTTTTCACTATAATATGATTGAACAAATTCTCTATCCATTGTTCTTTCTCTTCTTATTCAAGAACTCCTTTAATGCAGATGTTATTTCTCTTTATGTTGTCACAGAGCTCTCTAAGAGTTTCCTCAGACTTTTTGAGTCACTTTTCTTTTTCTTCTCTGCTTTTATGCCTTCATTGAACTTGTCCTTCAACTCGCTGATTCAATCCTGAGCTCTAACCATCTTGTTTCTTATTCCTTCTATTGTGGTTTTTATTTCTGATATTGTATTTGTCATCTTTGACTGACTCTTTTTTAATGTTTCAATATCCTTTTTCATACTTGCTATTTCTTTATTTAGGTGTTCGTGATGACCATCCATTGTTGTTCTAAGATCCCTAAGTGTCCTTACAATCATTATTTTGAACTTCACATCCGGAAGTTTGGTTATTTCCATATCACTCAGTTCATTTCCTGGAGGTTTCTCTGGTGGTTTCATTTGGATTGCACTTCTCTGTCTTCTCATATCTATGTATTTGGGTGCTTTGTTTGTAGAGCTGGTTGAGTCTAGGCTGGGTGTTGTCTGCCTCCAGTTTTCAATCACATTATTTCTAGGCCTTCTTGTGTTGGCATCAGCTATTATTTGTAATCCACTTTCGGATTTGGGTTGCTTTGAAGTCTTGATTTGTTTGTTTTCTTAACAAGTGATTGTCTTGTTTGCTGATATGAGCAGGGGGCTCATTTGAAACTGTATCCAGGAATGCAGTGGGTGTAACCTTAGCTCTGCCAGCTAATCTCTCTGAGGCAGGTTGCTTTCTCAGCTTCAGTAGGGGGATGTGTATCTCAGATCTCCATGGAGACCTGAGTTATTGCCCCTCCTACCCAGTTTTTGTTTTCAGCTTTGTCTTGTTGCACTGATTGTAGCTAGAGAGATGTCTGGATATCTGTGACCTTGAAGCACTTTGTATTCTCTTTTGTGGAATGATCAGCCCCTCCCCCAGCTATGGGCACCTCCAGCACTGAATGAGTCAGCTCTTCAGGTCATCTCTTGCATTCCTCTGCCCCTCTTTGTCTGTCTCTCTCTCTCCTCTTTCTTTTTGGAAAATAAGCTGGCCCTTTCAACACCCCTTATTCCCTGGTCACCATGCAAGTGGGTGTGAGCACTATTTACTGCTCTTTTCCTTGGATTGAGATTTCTTCTGGGCTCTTAGCCTCACCCCCCCCCCTCTGTTCCTGTAAGCAGGAAAGATTCAGTCACTTCCTACCAGGTTTGTTGTGGCTTCTTCTTTGATCCTTGTTTTTTTTTTTTTTTTCTGAAGCTGGAAATGGGGAGAGACAGTCAGACAGACTCCCACATGCGCCTGACCGGGATCCACCCGGCACGCCGACCAAGGGCGACGCTCTGCCCACCAGGGGGCGACGCTCTGCCCCTCCGGGGTGTCGCTGTGCCACAACCAGAGCCACTCCAGTGCCTGGGGCAGAGGGCAAGGAGCCATCCCCAGCGCCTGGGCCATCTTTGCTCCAATGGAGCCTTGGCTGAGGGAGGGGAAGAGAGAGACAGAGAGAAAGGAGGGGGGGCGGGGGTGGAGAAGCAAATGGGCACTTCTCCTATGTGCCCTGGCCGGGAATCGAACCCGGATCCCCCGCACGCCAGGCCGACGCTCCACCAGAGAGCCAACCGGCCAGGGCCAGATCCTTGGTTTTTGAAAGCTGTTCTTGTATTCCAGATTTGGTTTTTCACGCTGATTGTTCATAAATTAGTTTATAATCCAGTTCGGTGGTGTGAGCTGAGCGTCTGTGCGTCTGCCTACTCTGCTGCCATCTTCAGGTCTCCTCTCTTTCAATGTTAACAGCATTTTTACCAATGGTGCATTAGGTATTGTGATTGAGCATCAAAATTTAAAACTTATCTCTGGTAATTTTCCAAAACAAAATAAACAAGTTACATAGTTTCAAATTGATTTTAATGTTGTAAAGGAAAACAGGTCAATCAAATTTCATTAATCATATAATTCATATAGATCTAACTTTACATTTGGATAACTATATTTTACTTCAAAAGTATTGCTAATGACAAAATAATAATAATTTAGTTTATATTTATATCTTCTGATGTTGTCAAAATAATAATAAAATTAGAAACAAGTAGTTCACACTAGTTTGTCAGATATACTGAATGAGCTGAAGTGTTTAAAATGCTAATTTATTATATGGTTGTTTAATAACCATACATAACACATGTAGTTAATGAAGGACAACATTGCATTTAATCTTAAAAAAATATTTACTTGCGATATGTTGGTATCTAATTAAACAGGATCTTGTCATATTAAAGATTGATAGTTTCTTCCTCCACATGAGGAACCTCATGCAGTATGACCAATTTTGAAATTATATAATAATTGAGAGAAGTTAAGGTTTTAAAATACTTTTTGAAGAAATAGCTATCTTTTTTTATAATAGTGTAAGTGGAAATCAAGATGTGTTACTCAAAGTTCAGGTGGGTTCTTAACTTTTTAAATACTTAGTGATCAAATTAATTGTTATTGTTTTAACTTTAACAACAAAGATCTTCCTTCCCTTCTGAAACTGGAGAGAAATCAAATCTCACTATGTAATTTTTTATATACTGTTAATTACTGATTCCCCATTTTTTTTATTGTAATTGCCAACTTTTTGTCACAGATACCTCCTTTTTATTTTATTTTTTAAATAAAAGCCAGTAGACATTTTCATATAACAACACATGGTTACCTATATAAGATTCTAGTCCACAGTTGATTTATGAACCTCTTTGCCACTAAGTAAATTAGCTTTACCAGGCCTACTTAAACTTAAAGTTTGAGGATATCCTTGGGAATAAAGATGGTTATAGTAGTCATTTTTGGTACATGTTCATAACAAGCTTTTCCTTTAATGTTGACAGTGATGACCTTCTTGAAAAATGAGCACAAAGTTTCATTCCAACTTGTTCTTTTGGCCTGATACCAGCAGGATCCTTGCCAAATGGAAGATATTTGGACTCTCTTTTAACTGTGTGACTTTTTCAGCTGCCCTTCACTTAGTTAAAGAATAATGCATTCATCCAAACATTCTGAAGTTTCTAGAGAGGGGTTACATTATTTTCTTTATATGATATGATTGATTCAGGCAGGGTAGAAAGCCATACAAAGCAGTTGGTCAAAATCTGTCTATCTGGGCCCAGCTCTCTTCATCCCTTCTCCTGCTAGGCTTACTTCTCCCACCTGTTCAAATCATTCATATTCCTTGTTTCACTGAGCCCTTATAGCATTCCTTGAACCATTTATTATAATGTATTTGTGTTTGAGAAAGTAATAATTCCTGCTGAGACTAGCTTTCTTGCTATTAAGAGTAGGTTTTATGTAACTTTCTAATATCCATAAATATCATACTGTATTTAGAAAACAGTGTATTCAAATATCTATCTTTTCCCTTGATTAATAATTTTAACATGTCATGTATATCCTGTATTATTTTTATTGTACTCTTGCATAGTTTATGTTCTTAATAACAAATTATTTAATAACAGTGTCTCTTTTTTACATCCTGCATTATTACATAAAAATGTTTACAAAGAGTGCATGAAAAAACAGATGGAGTATTTGCTTTGAATGTCATAAGTTATTAAATAAAATAATTTAGCCTGACTGCGTGGTTGCACAGTGAATAGAGCTTCAGACTGAGACACAGAGGTCTCAGGATTGAAACCCCGACATTGCTGGCTTAAGCGGGGGCTCACCTGGTTTGAGCATAGGCTCACCAGCTTGAGCCCAAAGGTCGCTGGCTTGAGCAAGGGGTCACTCGCTCTGCTGTAAGCCCCTGGTAAAAGCACCTATGAGAAAGCCACCAATGAACAACTAAGGAACCCCAATGTAGAAATAATGCTTCTCATCTCTCTCCCTATCTGTTCCTCTCTCTGACTCTCTCTGTTTCTGTCAAAAATAAAAATAAAATAAAATAACTAAAATTTAAACCCTGGTTAACTGTGAAGGTTATTCAGTTAACAATAAAAATATGGCCATGCCCTTTTCCACACTCTTTACAAAACAAGGCATCACTGATCATGCTTTTTAAGAAGTTTCCTTTCTCTAATTGTATATAAAATCTTATTTAATAAATCATAATTTCTAGCATACCTATATTATTTTATTCCTGTCTTGCCCATTTCCTGTATCAACCTGTAGTTAGAGGATGGTATCTATGGCAAAAGAAATGATAGTCTTATATTAAGTTTATATTCTTTGTAAGAGAGAGTGCTTAAGCCCTGGCCAGATAACTATGTTGATTGGAGCATCATCTGGAAGCACAGAGGTTGCTAATTCACTCTCCAGTCAGGGCACATAGAGGAACAGCTTGATACTCCTGTCTCTCTGTCTCTTTCTTCCTGCTTCTCTCTCAAAAAACAAAAAACAAACATAAAAACAAAAAGAGTACTTTTAGCTTCTCTGCTGAGAGTTCAATATTGGTTTGTAAGCTATATATTTAATATTATATTTTGTGAAATATTTTGTATACTTTTCTTGCTGAATAATGTTTATTCAACAAGTGTTTTAAAAATAATCACAATAATTTTTTAACTAGGTAGTCACTTCCTTAACCTACATGAAAGACAGAAGAGCTATCATTTTTCCTTCTTTTCATTTTCTATAGTAACTGTGAAATTAATGAGCACCCATGTGCATGTGTGTGCGTGTGTGTGTGTGTGTGTGTTGGAAGAGATGATAGAATACAAGGTTTGTTTGTGTGTGGGAATCTTTGGAACATGATTGTGAATAGCCCAATGGCTTAATTGAATTAAATCATTTACTTTAATAGAGCTTCTCCCACTTGCCAGTGAAACCTAGAACAGTCACCAAAGATGTTAATCCTAGTTTTAAAACAGTGACTTCTGTTGAGATTTACGACCTTTTACTTAGCAGCTGGTCTTTTCAGTGCTTTCTTTTTCATACAATTTTTAAAAACAAAAAAATTGTATGAAAAAAATCTACCCATTGTAGTACAAAGATTGGAATTATTGCTCTCAAAACAAGAATTATTGGTTCTAACGGCGTTATTCTATTTCTGGTTGTTTGAAATAAACTATAAATTACTTGCAACCGAAACCTGTGAAAGTTTTGACTCTAAAAATGGGATTTTAGATATTGAAAAAAGGTAAACAGAAATCTAATGAACACACTTCTTTTTTTATTTATTTTTTATTTTTTTGATTTATTCATTTTTAGAGAGAAGAGAGAGAGGGAGAGAGAGAGAGACAGAGAGAGAAAAGGGGGGAGGAGCTGGAAGCATCAACTCCCATATGTGCCTTGACCAGGCAAGCCCAGGGTTTCAAACCAGCAACCTCAGCATTTCCAGGTTGATGCTTTATCCACTGCACCACCACAGGTCAGGCTGAACACACTTCTTAAAAGTTTTGGAATTTTAAATAATAACAAGCAAAGAAAACTTTATTTCAACATTGTAATGTTAGCAGTATGAGATGATATTTTGGGTTTTAATTTGAACAGATTTTCTTTTTCAACCTTAAAAATGCTTTCTAGGATTGATTTGTAGATTGGAGATAAAAAAACACAGGGTTAGCTTCATATAGAAAGAGTGGTGTATCAAGTAGGATGTATGACAAACAACTTGAATGAATATTGTTGCATATTTATAGGTCAGGAATATTATTCTCAAATTAAAATATAGTACTCTTGTGTATTAGTTTAAAAACATTTTTTTTTGTTTTTACTTTGTGTTTGGTCATGTTTCCCAATTAAAACTGTTGGTTTTGGGAAAAAATATGCTAATAATTGGACCTAAAGAGCTAAAGTAGAAATTTCTGAGAAAAATAAGTATAAATATTTCTGTCCAAACATTAAATAAACTAAAATACTGTTTGTCTAGACAGGATCTCATGAAGAAAAAGAAAATGCTGTTTCAGGGCTGCTGAAAGTTGCTTTTCCTTTGTTATAACTTTAGTCCAATATAAAAGGATATTTTATGGAAAAGTTTGATTATGAAACAAAACCTTTTTATATATTGTAACGTAGGGAAGCTTAAATATACTCATGTTACACAAATATTCCTCATTCACTATTAAGTAATAATAACTGGTATTTTTATTTTTACTTATTTTTTGTGACAGAGAGAGAGAGACAGAGAGAGAGAGAGAGAGACAGGAACAAGCAGACAGAAAGGCTGAGATGAGAAGCATCAATTCTTTGTTTCGACACCTTAGATGTTCATTGATTGCTTTCTCATATGTGCCTTGACTGGGAGGCTACAGCAGAGCGAGTGGCCCCTTGCTCAAGCCAGCAACCTTTGGTCTCAAGCCAGTGACCACAGGGTCATATCTAGAATCCCACACTCAAACCAGCAACCCTGCACTCAAGCTGGTGGTCCCATGCTCAAGCTCGTGACCTCACACTCAAGCTGGCGACCTTGGGGTTTTGAACCTGGGTCCTCCGTGTCCCAGTCCAAGGTAATTGTTATTTTTATAAATTTATTTATTCATTTTAAAGAGAGGAGATAAAGAGAGATGGGGAGGAGCAGGAAACATCAACTCCCATATGTGCCTTCACCATGCAACCCTGGAGTTTTGAACTGGCAACCTCAGTGTTCCAGGTCAACACTTTATCCACTGTACCACTACAGGTGAGGCTGGTAATTGTTCTTAAAACATCCTCTTGTGAAAAATAAATATATTTGTCCTGTGAAGTGATTCTCTAGTAAAGAATAAAACCCATTACACCTCTTAAGGAGTCAATACCACAGCGATAACTGGCAGCCTAATCCAACATCTCTGGATTGTTCTGTGTGAAGAGTGTCAAAATGCTGAAGTCTTTGTTCTCAGAAAACTTAAATGTGGAATAAATTTTTATCTCATGTCATCATTTGTTTTGTATTCTATTTACTTGTAAGACAAGCTTTTATTTCTGCATTTTCTAACTACTTTATGATTTTCACCACCTAGCTCAGTATTATTAAAACTTGTTACCAGCTAAAGCTTTGATTTACTTATCCATCCACGAAGATGGTTAAAATATTACCACTCCCATGAATATTTATATTCTATAGGAATACAATAAACTGATTTCTAATAGTAGAATGAAGCTACATTAATCGTGGCTAGAGATATATTTTCTAAGGGGACATATTCTTGGCATCTATGATATCATACTATGTACACTGCCATTTATTCCATTTGTCACCTATGATTAGTTAGAAACTCTAGATAAGAACTCTTAGTTCTGCCCCATGATCAGTACTATATGTCTGTGAACATAACTTTCAGGTAACAAATAGAATTTTAAAATATTATAGCTAGAAGTGATTTTAGAATTCATCTTATCCAAACTCTAGTAAGCACCAGCCACCTCACTCCCCTTTCATTACTTTGAGTTGGTGGCATTGCTTACAAAATTTATTGTATCTAAAGCAACCCATACACTGACTAATGCACACTTGTTTCTCAGTAATTGTTTGCTGTATGAATTATACTGATAAGAAAACTGATGTTCAAAAAGAAAAAAAAAAAAGAAATATAAAGAAGAACACCTTTTAAAGTATATGATTGGCTAATCACTATTCTGTACACCTGAAAGTAATACAAGATAATATTGAGTGCACACTGTAATTAAAAATTACAAAATAGAAACATTTAAAAAAGTAAGAAGTGACTTACTTAATTCCATGGAAATAGTGACTGAGCAACAACTAATTTGTTGCTCTGTCTCAGTTTAGTGTTCTATTCGCTGTTTCGTAATAATTTAATTACTTCAGGACATAGTATATATGTCGTTTTTATGTGTAAGAAGCAAAGATGAGTTCTGGAGCTAATGTCTTATAATAAGAAGTGATAATTAGCAAATCTATTAATTAACACATCTATTGTACTTATAATAATTAATTTGATGAAATGAAGGCATCTCCAAGTCAACAAAAATATAAGTGATTATCAGTATGAGAAAAAATGAGTTTATACATGTAGATTTTGAAGACCTGACTTCCTAGCAATTATTTAAATTCACAATACTTCTTCTATAATTGTAGTTGTTAGATAGTTGTAAAAATATTATTTAAAGTTGCAAATGTTTTAATTATGGAAGTATAAAAAGAAGTCTTATTGATGATCATAGCAATTGGTATTCTGGATGCTGCCTCTATGCTAGTTCCACATTAAAATATTATTTAGAATGATAATTGCTGGAATAAGAAATTAATAAGTGTAGTAAATCAAAATATATCAAAAAGAATTAATTCAGTGCAATTAATTTTTATTTTCTCATAAAGAATTACAGAGGATGAGAAGAGAGTATTACACTTATGTGAAGAAAGCAGATCACATTATGAAGACCCAATGTTGTACATATTAACTTTTGTTTGTCATCAGTATTTAACATCATCTCATTGAGCAATGATAACTGAATTATAGAGAAAGAAATAAAAAAAACACTGATCCACAGCATATCTCCTATCTTATTTTGGTTAGCAATTTCTATTTACATTCTTCTCTTATAATACTAAACTAATCATCACTTTAAGCAAATGAAACAACTGACAAATTTTAACCATAACTCTTTTTCTGGATGGCCCTTGTTTAACTCAAGGTTTCTTAGACTACCAAGTGCTACAGAATTTCTTAGGAGATTTTTCTATAATTTTATTTTTTTAATGTGGCGACATCAATAAATCAGGATACATATATTCAAAGATAACATGTCCAGGTTATCTTGTCGTTCAATTATGTTGCATACCAATCACCCAAAGTCAGATTGTCCTCTGTCACCTTCTATTTAGTTCTCTTTGTGCCCCTCCCCCTCCCCCTTTCCCTTTCCCTCTCCCCCCTACCCCCGTAACCACCACACTCTTATCAATGTCTCTTAGTCTCACTTTTATGTCCCACCTACGTATGGAATAATGCAGTTTCTGGTTTTTTCTGATTTACTTATTTCACTTCTTATAATATTATCAAGATCCGACCATTTTGCTGTAAATGATCCAATGCCATCATTTCTTATGGCTGAGTAGTATTCCATAGTGTATATGTGCCACATCTTCTTTATCAAGTCATATATTGATGGGCTTTTTGGTTGTTTCCATGTCCTGGCCACTGTGAACAATGCTGCAATGAACATGGGGCTGCATGTGTCTTTACGTATCAATTTTTCTGAGTTTTGGGGGTATATACCCAGTAGAGGGATTGCTGGGTCATAAGATAGTTCTATTTTCAGTTTTTTGAGGAACCACCATACTTTCTTCCATAATGGTTGTACTACTTTACATTCCCACCAACAGTGTATGAGGGTTCCTTTTTGTCCACAGCCTCTCCAATATTTGCTATTACCTGTCTTGATAATAATAGCTAATCAAACAGGTGTGAGGTGGTATCTCATTGAAGTTTTGATTTGCATTTCTCTAATAACTAAAGAAGATGAGCATTTTTTCATATATCTGTTGGCCATTTGTATTTCTTCTTGGGAGAAGTGTCTGTTCATATCCTCTTCCCATTTTTTTATTGGATTGTTTGTTTGTTTGTTTTTGAGTTTTATGAGTTCTTTGTATATTTTGGATATTAGGCCCTTATCTGAGCTGTTGTTTGAAAATATCATTTCCCATTTAGTTGGCTGTCTGTTTATTTTGTTATCAGTTTCTCTTGCTGAGCAAAAACTTCTTAGTCTGATGTGGACCCATTTGTTAATTTTTGCGTTCACTTCTCTTGCTTTTGGAGTCAAATTCATAAAATACTCTTTAAAATCCAGGTCCATGAGTTTAGTACCTATGTCTTCTTCTATGTACTTAATTGTTTCAGGTCTTATGTTTAGATCTTTGATCCATTTTGAGTTAATTTAGTACAGGAGGACAAACTGTAATTGAGTTTCATTCTTTTGCATGGGTGGCTTTCCAGTTTTCCTAGCACCATTTATTGAAAGGGCTTTCTTTTCTCCATTGTGTGTTGTTGGCCCCTTTATCAAAAATTATTTGACTATATATATGTGGTTTTATTTCTGGACTTTCTATTCTGTTCCATTGGTCTGAGTGTCTATTTTTCTGCAAATACCATGCTGTTTTGATTGTTGTGGCCTTATAATATAGTTTGAAGTCAGGTAATGTAATGCCCCCAGCTTCATTCTTTTCTTTAGGATTGCTTTGGCTATTCGGGGTTTTCTATAGTTCCATATAAATCTGATGATTTTTTGTTTCATTTCTTTAAAAAATGTCATTGGAATTTTGATGGGAATTGCATTTAATTTGTATATTGCTTTGGGTAATATGGCCATCTTGATTATATTTATTCTTCCTATCCAAGAACAAGGAATATTCTTCCATCTCATAATATCTTTTTCGATTTCCCTTAACAATGGTTTATAGTATTCATTATATAAGTCCTTTACATTCTTTGTTATGTTTATTCCTAGATATTTTATTTTTTTGTTGCAATCATGAAGGGGATTATTCCTTTGAGTTCGTTCTCAAATGTTTCATTGTTGGCATATAGAAAGGCTATTGACTTCTGTATGTTAATTTTGTATCCTGCGACCTTAGTGTATTGGTTTATTGTTTCTAGTAGTCTTTTTGTGGATTCTTTGGGGTTTTCGATGTATAGTATCATATCATCTGCAAAAAGTGATAGCTTTATTTCTTCTTTTCCGATATGGAAGGAAGCCTTTTATTTTTTTGTCTTGTCTGATTGCTGTGGCTAGAACCTCTAGTACCACATTAAATAAGAGTGGAGAGAGTGGACAACCCTGTCTTGTTCCTGATTTAAGGGGGAAAGCCTTCAGTTTAGTGCCATTTAGTATGATGTTAGCTGATGGTTTATCATATATGGCCTTTATCATGTTGAGATATTTTCCTTCTATACCCATTTTGTTGAGAGTCTTAAACATAAAATTGTGTTGTATTTTATCAAAAGCCTTTTCTGCATCTATTGATAAGATCATGTGGTTCTTGTTCTTTGTTTTGTTGATATGGTGTATTACATTAACCGTTTTACATGTTGAACCATCCTTGAGATTCTGGGATGAATCCCACTTGATCATGATGTATTATTTTTTTAATATGTTGTTGTATTCGATTTGCTAGTATTTTGTTTAGTATTTTAGCATCTGTATTCATTAGAGATATTGGTCTGTAGTTTTCTTTTTTTGTGCCATCCTTGCCTGGTTTTGGTATAAGGGTTATGTTTGCCTCATAAAATGTGTTTGGAAGTATTGCTTCCTCTTCAATTTTTTGGAAGACTTTCAGTAGAATAGGAAACAAGTCTTCTTTGAAGGTTTGATAAAATTCGCTGGTATAGCCGTCTGGGCCTGGACTTTTATTTTTGGGGAGGTTTGTAATGTTTTTTTTCTGTTTCTTCTCTACTAATAGGTCTGTTTAGGCTTTCTGCTTCTTCTTGACTCAGTCTAGGAAGGTTGTATTGTTCTAGGAATTTATCCATTTCTTCTAGGTTGTTGAATTTAGTGGCATAAAGTTTTTCATAGTATTCTACAATAATTCTTTGTATATCTACGATGTCTGTGGTGATTTCTCCTCTTTCATTTTGGATTTTGTTTATATGAGTTCTTTCTCTTTTTTCCTTGGTAAGTCTTGCCAAAGGTTTGTCAATTTTGTTGATCTTTTCAAAGAACCAGCTCCTTGTTCTATTAATTTTTTCTATAGTTTTTCTGTTCTCTATTTCATTTATTTCTGCTCTGAGTTTTATTATCTCCTTTCTTTGGCTGGTTTTGGGTTGTCTTTGTTCTTCTTTTTCTAGTTCCTTAAAGTGTGAAGTTAAGTGGTTCACTTGGGCTCTCTCTTGTTTGTTCATATATGCCTGAAGTGATATGAATTTCCCTCTTATCACTGCTTGTGCTGCATTCCATAGATTCTGGTATGTGGTATTATCATTTTCATTTGTCTGTATATATCTTTTGATCTCTGCACTTATTTCTTCCTTGACCCATTCATTCTTTAAAAGTATGTTGTTTAGTTTCCACATTTTTGTGGGATTTTTTTCCTCTTTTTTGCAGCTGAATTCTAGTTTCAAGGCTTTATGATCAGAAAATATGCTTGGTACAACTTTGATTTTTCTGAATTTGCTGATGTTGTTTTTATGGCCCAACATATAGTCAATTCTTGAGAATGATCCATGTACACTGGAGAAAAATGTATACTCAGTCACTTTGGGATGAAATGTCCTGTAGATGTCTATCATGTCCAGGTGCTCTAGTGTTTTGTTTAAGGCCACTATATCTTTGTTTATTTTCTGCTTGGATGACCGATCTAGAGCCGTCAGCGGTGTATTGAGGTCTCCAAGTATGTTTTGATTTTTGTCAGTTTTTGTATTAAGGTCAATAAGTAGCTGTCTTATATATTTTTGTGCTCCTTGGTTTGGTGCATATATATTAAGAATTGTTATGTCTTCTTGATTCAGTGTCCCCTTAGCCATTATGAAATGGCCATTTTTGTCTCTGAGTATTTTTGTTGTCTTGTAGTCAGCATTATTATATATGAGTATTTCTACGCCTGCTTTTTTTTTGGATGTTATTTGCTTGGAGTATTGTTTTCCAGCTTTTCACTTTGAATTTGTTTTTATTCTTGTTACTTAAATCACTTTCTTATAGGCAGTATACAGTTGGATTTTCTTTTTTGATCCATTCTGCTACTCTTTGCCTTTTTATTGGTGAGTTTAATCCATTTACATTTAGTGTAATTATTGACACTTGTGAGTTCCCTATTGCCATTTTATTGATTGCTTTCTGTTAGTTTTGTGTCTTCTTTGATCTTTCTCTTTCGTTTTTCTATCTTTTGTTTTTATTTGGTTGTGTTCCATACATCCTTCCTCTGTTGCTATCTTTTTTAAATCATGTGCTTCTGTGGTGGTTTTTTCAATGGTGGTTACCATTAAGTAATGAAAAGGGTTCCTACCCTGTTCATTGTAGTGCACTATTTTGTGAGTACTTTTGCACTCCATCGTCCTTTGCTACTGTTAATCTCCATCCTCTCCCCCCCCCTTTCTTTTTGTTGTCACAGTTTAAATTTGTTTTTATTGTGTTCTTCTTGGAGGTTTTTACTTGTGGCTTTGTTTTTTTTTTATTATTATTCTTTGTATCTGATTGGAGAACCCCCCTTAGTATTTCCTGTAGTCGGGATTTTCTGGTGACAAATTCCCTCATCTTTTCTGTATCTGTGAATGTTTTTATTTCTCCTTCATATTTGAAGGATAGCTTTGATGAGTATAGTATTCGTGGCTGAAAGTTCCTCTCTTTCAAGACTTTAAATATTGGGGTCCACTCTCTTCTAGCTTGTAGAGTTTCTGTTGAGGAATCTGATGATAATCTAATAGGCTTTTCTTTATATGTTGTATTCTTCTTTTCTCTTGCTGCCTTGAGGCAGTAGTTGGTTTTTTCCCTTTTCTTTGCAGTTGGTTTGTGCCAATTTCATTATGATGTGCCTTTGAAGTACGTTTGTTGGGGTTAAGAAAACTTGGAGTTCTGTTTGCTTGTAGAATTTGAGGCTTTATTTCTTTCCACAGGCTTGGGAAGTTCTCATCTATTATTTGTTTGAGTATGTTCTTCATTCCATTTTCTCTCTCTTCTCCCTCTGATATACCTATTATTGTTATGTTATTCTTTTTGATGAAGTCAGATAATTCTTGTAGGGCTATCTCATTTTTTTTTTAAATTTTTGAGTCTCTTTCTTCTTCTCTCTGTTGTGCCTCAAGTTGCTTGTCTTCTATTTCACTAATCCTGTCTTCTATCTTGCCTGTTCTATTAGCTAAGCTTGTTACCTCATTTTTCAGCTCGTAAATTGAGTTTTTTATCTCTGTTTGATTTGTTTTTATAGTTTCAATTTCCTTCTTGATATACTCTTTGTTTCATCGAGTTGTTTTCTGTGCTCCTTAAATTGCCTTTCTGTGTTTTCTTGTATATCTCTGAGTATTTTTAGGATTTCTATTTTAAATTCTGTGTCGTTTAACTCCAAAGTTTCCAATATCTTAAATTTTTTCTCCATAAATTTTTCCTCATCTATCTGTTTTACCTCTCTTTCTTTTGTATCCATTATATTGGATTTTCTCTTCTTTAATGGCATCTGAGGGTGGTTTTGTTGATAGTATTAATGAGATTTAATAAAGAATAAAAAGTTAAAAAAATAAATAAAATAAAAAATTGAGGTTTTTTAAAATTAATCATTAAATAAAGAAAAATAAAATAAAATAAAAATTTGACTAAAGAGGGAATTATTCCTTCCTTTCTGTTTTTCCTCTCCCCTCTTTCTTGAGAAAATCTTGTGGTGAACTGTGAATTATATTGTACTAAATAGAACAAACAATGCCTGTACTGGAGGGCCTGAATTGGAGAGAAGTAATAAAGGGGTAAAGGAAAAATAAAAATAAAAAAATAAATAAAAAAAATAAAAAAGGGGGGTGGTATTGACCCACAAAAAGCAAATAAGGAAAAAATTTGGGTCAAGAATAAAATGATTTGCTTTTAGGTGTTGCCTGACTAAGAGTTATGATGAGATGAATAAGAGGGAAACATGAAAAAGGGGGGGGGAATTAAAAAATTACTATTGTATTTAGTGGAACAAGAACTAGATAAAATGGGGAGCCAGGGATGGGAGCACTGCTAGTGAGTTAAAAAGGTGAAGTAAAAACACGCTAAAATGCCACAAACATAAGTTTGAGTCCCAGATAAGATAATTTGTTCGTTATTGAGGTTTGAATGAGAGAGGATGTAAAGGAGAAAGGAAGAGACTAATATAGAGGGAGAAAAGAGAGAGAGAGAAAAGATGGAACCACTAAAAGAAGAAAAAAGAAAAAGGAGGAGAGAGAAAGAGAGAGTTAAGGGTTTTGGAGTGCAACCCTCATAGATAGAAAGGAAGAGGAAAGAAAAGATAATGGGAGATGTAACACTTATGGGTAGTGTAGTTCAAAGAGAGGAGAGAATAAGACTGGCAGAGAATTAAACGACCAAATTGGAAGAGGAAAAAAAAATCAAGAATGAATATAAGAGACAGAGACGAACAAATATAATAAAATGGGATAGGTTATAATGTCTGCTGATTATTTTTGATTTTGAGAGGTTATCATCTTGCTGTTTCTTTTCTGTCTCTCTTCCTGGTCGGTGACTTTGTACCTCAGGTTCTGCCCCTGTGGCACACTTTGGTAGAAGTTTGCAGTTGATAATTCTCTATGGCGATGTCATGTATTGGGCTTCAGTCTCGTTGGCAGTCGAGGCTCATTCTCGTTTATAGGCTCTGACAGTGAGAGGGTCCGTGTTCCTGGAGCCTCTCTCCTAGTCTTTCCTTCCACAATTAGAAGCCTGATAATCCAGCTATGGGGTTGCTGCTGCCTCTGCCTGGATAGTAAGAGGCTCAAGGAGTTGGCAACTCCCCACTCTATTCCCACTCAGCACAGGGCTCTGAGTAAGGCTCAGTCAGTCAGAGCTGCTAGCATAATCAGGCGGGGCTTCCACCCACACAGAAACCTCTAACTCTGCCCCTTTGTGGGATAACACAGGTGCCCACTCCTGAGGTGTTCGGAGGAATCTCTTGCCCACTCTCCGTGTGCACTGACCAGGAATTCAGACCAGCCGCATCACACTTTGAGTGAAACCCCTGCCCGCACGGAAAAGTTCCAGTGTTGGAATTGGCTCTCACTCCCTCCCCTTGCGCAGCCCCCTCAGCATGCTGGGGTGGTTCGGAGATTCCACTCCTGGCCCACTCACAGGCCTCTGACTCTGCCCCTCTGTGGGAAAACACGCGCGCCCACCCCTGAGGTGTTCAGAGGAATCTCTTGCCCACTCTCCATGCGTGCCGACCTGGATATCAAGCCAGCCATCTCTCACTCTGAGAAAGCCCTCTACCCGCACGGAAAAGTTCCAGCGTTGGAATTGGCTCTAGCTCCGTTCCCGTGTGTGGCTTTTTCAGGGCGCTGGGGCAGTTCGGAGATTCAGCTTTTGGCCCACACACAGGCCCCTGACTCTGCCTCTCTGTGGGATAACATGGGTGCCCACCCCTGAGGTGATCGGAGGAATCCCCTGCCCACTCTCCGTGCGCACTGACCAGGATATCAGGCCGGCCGCCTCTCACTCCGAGAAAGCCCTCCACCCACACAGAAAAGTTCCAGCATTGGAATTGGCTCTAGCTCCCTCCCCGTGTGCAGCCCCCTCAGGGCGCTGGGGCTCTTCGGAGATTTCGCTTTCGGCCCACACAAAGGACTCTGACTGCCTGTCTGTGGGTTAGCATGGGCAGCGCCCACCCCTGGAGTGTTCATAGGAATCTCTCGCCCACTATCCACATGCGCCGACCAGGAGATGGGGAGAATGGCTGTCCCACTTGTCTTTCTTTGTCTGGGTTTGGCGCGTGTGTTAGCTTGAATTGCCCAGGTTTTTCCTCGGTTTGGATCTCCGTGCCACAGCCTGATTTGGCCGTTTGTACCGCGGCCTGGATCTATTCACTCCATCTGCCCTCCTCAGTTTCTATATTCTCAGTTCCCAGTGAAAGCCACCCTGTTTAGGTTAGCGAGGAAGGCGGAGCATTTCTTACTCCCTATTTCCCCTGGGGTTTGACCATATATCTAGCCAATCTTTTGCTTGACCATACCTTCGGGTGTGTTGCGAAACATCTGAAGGCTCCAAGGATAGGTTTTTCTGTTTCTGGTTGAAGATCTTGTTGAGTTTTTGGGGAGCTTTATCGGTATTGCTTCCTACCATGCCATTACTCTGACGTCATCTGAGTTTCCTCAGATTTTTAAACCTCTTTTCTTTTTGCTGCTCTACTTTCATGTTTTTGTTTATCTTGTCTTCTAAATCACTGATTTGATCCTCTGGTTCATCCAGCCTGCTTTTAATTGCTTCTAGTGTAGTCTTCTTTTCTGATATTGTATTTGTCATTTCTGACTGGTTCTTTTTTATTATTTCAATGTCCTTTTTGTTGCTTGTTATCTCTTTATTTATATGCTCTTTGTGTCCATCCATTGTTGTTCTAAAATCTTTCAGCTTTCTAATAATTATTATTTTAAACTCTGTATCTGGTAGGTTGCTTATTTCCATCTCACTCAGTTCATTTTCTGGAGGTTTCTCTTGTTGATTCATTTTGATCGCACTTCTCTGTCTTCCCATTTTGTAAGTGTCGCCCTGGGCCTTCCTGGTCAGGGCCTGATGCAGATCAGTGGGGGTCACTGCCTAAAACTAGTTCTTATCCACCTTTTGGGAGCTACCAGTTATTCAGGTCTGTGGCTCCCTTTGCTCAGTCCAGGTGCCATTGTAAATATCAATGGCACCCTTAGGCTTGCTTTTTATTTATTCTTGGCCTGGAGAAGTTCCTTTAGAAGTTCAAGTTCCTCTATAATCTGCTCTCTGTTGCCTCTTAGTGCTGGCTACTTCTTGGTCTCAGTACTGTAATTCAGTGATTAGATCAATATTAGATTTGTCCTACTCCTTAACCTCAGGTGTCATTCTATCCAGACATTTATTTACTTATTTTATTTTATTTTGTTTTTTTGTTCTTTTTCAGCACTCATTAGGGTGTAGTCACAGGGGTCCAGTGGGTGTGGCCCTGTGCTCTCATTGTGTGGTCTGTCTACCGGACCTCCTCTGCTGTTGCTGCCTGGACCTTTGAGCTCAGGTGTTGCTGGTTCCAGCCCACCTCTATGGCCACTGCTGCCCTGGTTGGGCTCACGTATGCCTGTATGCCTATTTAGACTGCTTCCATGGCTGTCCCAGTCTCCGCTTCCTCTGAGAGCTGGTCTACACCAGGGGTACTATTACGGGCTTGGGCCTCTGCTCCAGTTTTCTCCTTAGCTGATGGGGCCATGCATGCCCACTTGGACCACTTTTGAGCCTTGGGTGGGAGGGGCTGCACATGTCTGCTTGGATCACCACCAAGGACACCCCTATTTTTGCTGCTGCTGAGGGTGTGCTGGCACCTTGAGCAGTTTTGTGCAGGGGCCCAGATCCCCACTGCAGCTGGTGTGACTTCTTCCCTCACTGGCGGGCTTGTGCATGCCCACACTTACGCCCTCTGCTGATGCTCAGGCCTCCTCCGCCACCGAGGGTGGGCCACTCAGCAAACAGGATTGTGTGTGAGCCCGGACTACCCCAGTGGCCGCTATAGTTCCTGGCTCCACAGGTTGGCTTGCACATGCTTGCTCAAACTTCTGCAGCCGGACCCTGCTGCTTCCATCCTGCCTGCCTATGTCAAGAACTCAGCAGTGCAGGGGTGGTGTAGCTTAGATCTCTGCACTCCCTATTTGTGTCCCTATCATGGTGCCTGGTTCTAAGTGCCTTTGTTCTAGCTAGGGTAGGGGAGCCTCCAGTGCATGGGGCACTTTTTTTCCTTTGCTGGTGATGCCATTCCCAGGAAAAATGTTCACTTTAAATTTGAGGAGTGACTCAACCCATGGGTTAGAGTGTCCTCCTGGAGCTCTGGGAAAATGGCTTTCAGTGAGGCTCTCTGTACAGTTCCTTTAATATGGTTTCTGGGTCTGAGGTCCTACCTTCTACTCTCAAACCTTGTCTAGGCTTTTTTTCTCAATTAAATATAGTCTATAAGCCCCTTCTAGGCTCCAGGGCTCTAGGCTGAGATTCTGGTTTTGGGGATAAGGACCTACACCTTGCTGGACAGCCCTCCCCATCATAAAAGTCCCTCCCGGCTGCTGTTCGCTCCTGGGAGTGGAACAACCCTTTCCATGTATCCGCCTTTCTTGCCATTCTCAGTGTGGGTTCTTTGGTGGTCCTTGGCTGTAGAATCCTCTTAGTTTAGTCCAAAGTTTATCTTTTACAATGAGTGTTCTCAGATTTAAGTTGTAATCCACCTTGGTTCTCTGAAGTGTGAGTTGGAGTGTTTGCCTACTCTGTGGCCATCTTGGAACTCCTTGAGATCGTATCTGTTTAATTGGCTGTTTTTTAGCAAATGATAGTTCTTAAAATGTTATATAAAATAATGTGAAGAATGTCAATAAAAATAGAGATTATATTTAATAATTTTAAACACTATTCCAGTAGGTATCCCTGGTCAGTCTTGTAATACTAGAATATGTGTATCAAAGGGTGAATGTCATTTACTCTTAATAATCCAATAACCTAAGGATCTTATTAACAAGTGTGCTTAAGAGATTCTTGCTTCTATTGATGAATAAAGTAAATATAATGTTAATACAAACAGTCCTTTTATTTGTAATTATTTTTTTTGTTTTTATCTTTAACTAAATTTATTGGGATGACAATGGTTAATAAGATTACATTGGTTTCAGCCTTGGCCAGTTGCTCAGTGGATAAAGTGTTGGAGAGCCTGTGAAAGTCCCAAGTTCAATCCCTGGTCAGGGCACACACGAGAAACAACCATCTGCTTCTCTTTCCTTTCTGATCCCCCTTCTGTCTGTCTTCCCCTCCTGCAGTCAGTGACTTGATTGGATACAGCAATTGTTGGCCCTGGGAACTGAAGATAGGTTGTTTGGTCCAAGCATGGTCCTCAGGTGCTGAGAATAGATCGGTTGATTCAAACATTGGCTCCAGACGGGAGTTGCTGAGTGGATCCTGGTTGAAGTGCATTTGGGAGTATGTCTCACTATCTCCCCTCTTGTCATATAAAACAAAAGAGAATAATTCAGGAATAAAAAAATAAATAAACTTTTGAAGCAGCAACAACATGGATAAAATATTACATTATTAAAAAAAATACCTACAAGAAACTATATATAGTATGCTTTCATTTATATAAAATGTCTTGAAAAGAAATTTATGAAGACAGAAAAATAGTGGTTGTTTAATACTAAGTGATGGATGTATGGAGAATAACTGATATTTTAGGGTGATGGAAATATTCAAAAATTAAATTATAGGCCTGGCCAGTTGGCTCAGTGGTACAGCGTTGGCCTGGCATGCAGGAGTCCTGGGTTTGATTCCAGGCTAGGGCACACAGGAGAAGCACACATCTGCTTCTCCACCCCTCCCCCTCCCCTTCCTCTTTGTCTCTCTCTTCCCTTCCCACAGCCGAGGCTCCATTGGAGCAAAGTTGGCTTTGATGCTGAGGATGGCTCCATGGCCTCTGCCTCAGGTGCTAGAATGGCTCTGGTAGCAACAGAGCAATGCCCCAGATGGGTAGAGCATCGCCCCTGGTGGACATACCGGGTGGATCCTGGTCAGCGGCATGCGGGAGTCTGTCTGACTGCCTCCCCGTTTCCAACTTCAGAAAAATACAAAAAAAAATAGATTACAATTATTGTTGCACAACTTTGTGTATACACTAAAAGCCATTGAATTGAGCACTTCAATAGGTGAATTATATTCAAATATGTAATTCAAATGTTAGCAGTCTAGGTTATAAAATTTTCACTGCTGGTGGGAATGTAAACTGGTACAGCCATTATAGAAAACAGTATGGAGTTTCCTCAAAAAATTAAGAATAAAGTTACTATATTATCCAGCCACCCCTCTTCTGGGTATCTACATTAAAAAAATTAAGTATTTATTCACAAAGGTGTATACAGCACTATGTTTATTGCAACATTATTCATGGTATCTCAGACATGGAAACAACTGAAGTGTCTTTTGATAGAAGATTGGATAAAGAAGATGTGGTTCATACATACAATGGGATATTATTCAGCCATAAGAAAAGATGAAATACCACCATTTGCTACAACATGGTAGACCTTGAGAATATCATGCTAAATGAAATAAGTCAGACAGAAAAGTTAAGACATATGATTTTACTCATATGTGGGATATAAAACTGAAAGCAATGAATGAGCAAATAGAAACAACAAACAAAAACTCAAAAGATACAGACAACAATATGGTAGTTACAAGACAGATAGGGAATGGGGGTAGTAAAGAGTAAAGGGAGTCAAATATTCGGTGACAGAAGATGAATTGACTTTGAGTGGTGAACACAGAATGCAGTATACAGATCATGTATCATTAAAATGTTCACTTGAAATCTATATAATCTTATTGACGTATGTTACTCCAATAAATTTAATAACAAATTTTAAAGAGTCTTATAAAAAATAAAAACAGAATAATAGACCCAAAGAAATTATAAGCAAGACTACTTTAGATAAGGAGTCTGAGTAAGGCCTTTATGAGGAATTGCAGACCGAGATTTGAATTATGAGGAACCAGACATAGGAAGAATGTGTGTTTGTGTGTGTGTGTGTGTGAGTGTGTGTGTGTGTGATGGTGGGGGGGGGCACTGTTCAAAGGTACATTGTGGAAAACAAAGTTTGGTGCATGATGAAAACTTGGAAGAATAAAGCAGCGTTATGTGAAATTCATAAATTGGTAAAGAGTTTGTAAGTATGAGAGACTCTAAGGCACATTATTGCTAGATCATAGGTATCTGTTGGGTGAGTAGCAGAAAATAAGTTTCATAAGGTAAGCAAAACTGGATCAAGAAGGCTGTTTTTATAGGCCATGATGAGGAGTTTCCTTTTTTTTCCTAGTGCAATGACAAACCATTGGAGATTTTTATCTATCTATCTGTCCATAATCTATCTATCTATCTATCTATCTATCTATCTATCTATCTATCTATCTATCTATCTATCTATCTATCTATCTATCATCTATCTATCTATCTCTCTATCTATCATCATCTATCTATTTATCTATATATCATTTATTTTTAGAGAGAGAGAAGGGAAGGGAGAGAGATAGGAAGGAAAAAAGGGAGATCAGAAGCAACAACTCATAGCTTCTTTATTTTAGTTATTGGTTGCTTCTCATACGTGCCTTGACCAGGGGAACTCAAGCCAAACCAGTGACCCTTTGCTAAAGCCAGTGTATTTTTGCTTTAAACCAGCCAACCTGGGTTCAAGCCAGAAACCTTGGGATTATGTCAATGATCTTGCAGTCCAGGCAGTGACCCTGCACTCAAGCTGGAAAACCCGTGCTCAAACCAAAGATCCCATTGTAGTCAGTGCCTTGCTGTTTCTAACTTGAGTCCTCAGTGTTCTCAGGTGATGCTCAATCCACTACACCACCACCAGTCAGCACATTGGATTGTTTAAGGAGAAGAGGACCATGATCTTACTTAGACTCTAAAAAAAATTTCTTCTGCTACACTCTAGTGAATCTAGTGAATTTTTTGAAAATAAGAAAAACAGAAAAGCCTCTTAGAAGTCAGAGTGGTCCAAGAGAAAGGTTATGGTGGTTTGAACTAGAAAGTGGTAATAGTGAAAGGAAATAAGTAGTTTTAAGATATGATACATAAATTATATGTACATATTATATACATACACATAAACATAATAGAATCAAGGTCTTATGAAATACGAGGAAGGGAGGAGGCAGAATCAGCAGAGTACCAGGTTATGTGCATATTACTGATTATATTATCTTAAAATATTTTTAGAAGAAAATGTGTATTTTATGCTTTTGCTAAAAAAATGCCAAATTGTCTGACCTAACATAATCTCTCTCAAGAAGTGTATATTTTCTGAAATCTTAGTATTTAACAACATATTAGTTTATAAACTGTCTAAAGTCATCAAAATATAACAGATTGTTTGTATTTATATAGGTATTTAAGTTCATTTTCATTTCTATCCGTGCTTAGTATACAAAAATTACTCTGCCTAAAACAAGGCTCTCTTCTACTTTTGCAAAGTATTTATATTACTCAATATGTATAGTAAATCATATCTCTTTTCATGGAGTCTTACTTCTCCAATGACATTTTCCATTCATTTAGGGTGGGATGCATTTTTTTATGCTTATATGTCTGCTGTAGTATCTAAGATAATTCTGAGATCAAAAGTTACTTATTAATTGATTAATCATTGTCTGCTGAAATTTGTTTTCTCTGAATTCACATTCATGATTTATATTAGAATATTTGCTCCATGAAAAAATAAACATGGTCCTTGCAATTTATTAACGCTTGTTCTTAGAAGTATGCATATAAAAATGTCTTCTAACACATATTTTTGAGGGGCTGTTATATATTATAGATTATATAAAGCACAAAAAGGTAAGTAATTGAAGTGCAATGGGTACAGATAGATATATCACCAGATGTCAGCAGAGTGAGTGATTTGTATGAATTAGCACAGGCAGTAAGGCCATGTGGGGTTAAACTTCTGAATGAAGATTTACAGATATGACAAATATGGAGCATACATTATAGATTGGAAGACCAGCAGAGTGCAGTTGGGATACAACAGGTGCAAGAAAACTTAAAAAGGCTTTTGTGTTTCTTTCTGGAAATACTTGTAGAGCAAAAGAGTAGTGAAGTCAAATGGAATTTACAAAATTTGGGGGATTGAAAGACAGTTTTAGTTGAAGTTAAAGGGTGTGAGGGACTTTAGGTTGCTACTAAGAACCTCCAGAAATAGCTATGTGTTAGGCTGAGAAAAATAAAGAATGCAAGAAAAGACAACCTTTGAAGAATAATGGTGATATTAACTAACATTTATTGAGAACTTCTATGTACCAGATGCCTTTCTAAGTGTTTTACAAGTATTAATTATCACATAGAAAATTAATAACATAAAGTTAACTTTACTTAATTGATAAAGAAGTTGAAGCACAGAGAAGATCTCTAAATTTCAAAAGTTGGAGATCTGACATATGGTGAAATAAAACTTTAAAACCAAGCAGTTTGAATCTAGAGCCTTCCCTTAAAACAATACACTATAGCCTACCAGAATTGCAGAAAAGTAGAGACACATGAGGTAATAATGAGGACAAAAAAGAAATTTAAGAGTGAGAAAAATGGAGAGGTATATAGAGATAATACTTATTATAGTTTAGTTTGTACTATAATTATATGTGGTTTTTTATGTTCATTACTGAGTGAATTATGACAATCTTGAAGAAAAAATAAATATTTATTAATTACCTGTTAAAATCCTCTTATTAGTACATGGTAATGGATATTCAATAAATGCTTGATCAAATTTAAATAAAGGTCATAGGAGGAATTTCAGAGTTAAAAATCTTGGTTGTGGAACAATTAAGAGTGATATTAATACCCTAATTTGAGTCTCGGCAAGCAGATGATTAAATTGGAGTTTAAAGGGTAATTGGAATTGAGGTATCTCTGAAGTCAGAGTGATTAAAGAGAGACTTGGAAATAAAAGTTGACTTCTCACTTGCAAATAAACTGAGCTCATCCTGTTGTGTTAATTTCTAAGAAACCTAGTTTCAGACAGCTAATTTGGTCTTGAAAAAATATATTTTTTATTTTTTTTAATTTTTTATTAATTTTAATGGGGTGACATCAATAAATCAGGGTACATGTCCAGGTTATCTTGTCATTCAATTATGTTGCATACCCATCACCCAAAGTCAGATTGTCCTCCGTCACCTTCTATCTAGTTTTCTTTGTGCCCCTTCTCCACCCACTTCCCCTCTCCCTCCCGCCCTCGGTAACCACAGCACTCTAGTCCATGTCTCTTAGTCTCATTTTATGTCCCACCTGTGTATGGAATCATGCAGTTCTTACTTTTTTTCTGATTTACATATTTCACTTCGTATAATGTTATCAAGATCCAAATATTTTGTTGTAAATGATCAGATGTCATCATTTCTTATGACTGAGTAGTATTCCATAGTGTATACATATCACATCTTCTTTATCCAATAATCTATTGAAGGGCTTTTTGGTTGTTTCCATGTCTTGGCCACTGTGAACAATGTTGCAATGAACATGGGGCTGAATGTATCTTTATGTATCAGTGTTTCTGAGTTTTGGGGGTATATACCCAGTAGAGGGATTGCTGGGTCATAAGGTAGTTCTATTTTCAGTTTTTTTGAGGAACCACCATACTTTCTTCCATAATGGTTGTACTACTTTACATTCCCACCAATAGTGAATGAGAGTTCCTTTTTCTCCACAGCCTCTCCAGCATTTGCTATTACCCGTCTTGTTAATAATAGCTAATCTAACAGGTGTGAAGTAGTATCTCATTTTAGTTTTGATTTGCATTTCTCTAATAACTAATGAAGATGAGCATCTTTTCATATATCTGTTGGCCATTTGTATTTTTTCCTGGGAGAAGTGTCTGTATATTTCCTCTTCCCATTTTATTATTGGATTGTTTGTTTGTTTGTTGAGTTTTATGAGTTCTTTGTATATTTTGGATATTAAGCCCTTATCTGAGCTGTTGTTTGAAAACATCATTTCCCATTAGTTGGCTGTCTGTTTATTTTGTTGTCAGTTTCTCTCTCTTGCTGAGCAAAAACTTCTTAGTCTGATGTAGTCCCATTCATTTATTTTTGCCATCACTTCCCTTGCATTTGGAGTCAAATTCATAAAATGCTCTCTAAAACCAAGGTCCATGAGTTTAGTACCTATGTTTTCTTCTCTGTACTTTATTGTTTCAGGTCTTATATTTAGGTCTTTGATCCATTTTGAATTCATTTTAGTACAAGGAGACAAACTGTAATTGATTTTCATTCTTTTGCATGTGGCTTTCCAGTTTTCCCAGCACCATTTGTTGAAGAGGCTTTCTTCTCTCTATTGTGTGTTGTTGGTCTCTTTATCAAAAATTATTTGACCATATATATGTGGTTTTATTTCTGGACTTTCTATTCTGTTCCATTGCTCTGAGTATCTATTTTTCTGCCAATACCATGCTGTTTTGATTGTCGTGGCCCTATAATATAGTTGAAGTCAGGTATTGAAATGCTCCCAGCTTCATTCTTTTTCTTTAGGATTGCTTTGGCTATTCGGGGTTTTTTATAGTTCCATATAAATCTGATGATTTTTTGTTCCATTTCTTTAAAAATGTCAAATGGATTTTGATGGGAATTGCATTATATTTTATATTGCTTTGGGTAATATGGCCATTTTGATTATATTTATTCTTCCTATCCAAGAACAAGGAATATTTTTTCTATCTCATTGTATCTTTTTTGAATTCCCTTAGCAATGCTTTGTAGTTTTTGTTATATAGGTCCTTTACATTCTTTGTTATGTTTATTCCTAGGTATTTTTTTGTTGTTGTTGCAATCGTGAAGGGAATTATTTTTTTGAGTTCATTTTCTAATGTTTTATTGTTGACATATAGAAAGGCTATTGACTTTTGTATATTAATTTTGTATCCTGCGACCTTACTTTATTGGCTTATTGTTTCTAGTAGTCTTTTTGTGGAGTCTTTGGGGTTTTCGATGTATAAGATCATATCATCTGCAAAAAGTGATACCTTTACTTCTTCTTTTCCAATATGGATGCCTTTTATTTATCTTGTCTGATTGCTCAGGCTATAACTTCTAGCACCACATTAAATAAGAGTGGAGAGAGTGGACAACTCTGTCTTGTTCCTGATTTAAGAGGGAAAACCTTCAGTTTTATGCCATTTAATATATTAGCTGATGGTTTATATATATGGCCATTATGTTGAGATATTTTCCTTCTATACCCATTTTGTTGAGTGTCTTAAACATAAAGTTGTGTTGTATTTTATCAGTGCCTTTTCAGTACCTATTGATAATATCATGTGGTTTTTGTTCATTGTTTTGTTGATATGGTGTATTACATTAACCGTTTTACCTATGTTGAACCATCCTTAAGATTCTGGGATGAATCCCACTTGATCATGATGTATTATTTTTTAATATGTTGTTGTATTCGATTTGCTATTATTTTGTTTAGTATTTTAGCGTCTGTATTCATTAGAGATATTGGTCTATAGTTTCCTTTTTGTATGTGCTGTCCTTGCCAGGTTTTGGTATGAGGGTTATATTGGCCTCATAAAATGTGTTTGGAAGTATTGCTTCTTCAATTTTTTGGAAGACTTTCAGTAGAATAGGAACCAAGTCTTCTTTGAATGTTTGATAAAATTCACTAGTATAACCATCTGGGCCTGGACTTTTATATTTGGGGAGGTTTTTACTGGTTTTTTCTACTTCTTCCCTGCTAATTGGTCTGTTTAAGCTTTCTGCTTCTTATTGACTCAGTCTAGGAAGGTTGTATTATTCTAGGAATTTATCCATTTCTTCTAGATTGTTGAATTTAGTGGCATATAGTTTTTCATAGTATTCTACAATAATTATTTCTATATCTATGATATCTGTGATGATTTCTCCTCTTTTATTTTGGATTTTGTTTATATGATATGAGTCCTTTCTCTCTCTTTTTTTTTTTTTTTGGTGAGTCCTGCCAAGAGTTTATCAATTTTGTTGATCTTTTCAAAGAGCCAGCTCCTTGTTTTATTATTTTTTTCTATAGTTTTTTCTGTTCTCTATTTCATTTATTTCTACTCTGATGTTTATTATCTCCTTTCTTTGGCTGGTTTTGGGTTGTTTTTGTTCTTCTGTTTCTAGTTCCTTAAGGTGTGAAGTTAAGTAGTTCACTTGGGCTCTCTCTTGTTTGTTCATATAGGCCTGAAGTGATATGAACTTCCCTCATTACTTCTTTTGCTGCATCCCAGAGATTCTGATATGTAGTATTGTCATTTTAATTTGTCTGTATGTATCTTTTGATCTCTGTGCTTATTTCTTCTTCGACCCATTCATATTTTAAAAGTATGTTGTTTAGTTTCCACATTTTTGTGGGATTCTTTTCCTCTTTTTTTGCAGCTGAATTCTAGTTTCAAGGCTTTATGATCAGAAAATATGCTTGGTAAAATTTTGATTTTTCTGCATTTGCTGATATTATTTTTGTGGCCCAATATATGGTCAATTCTTGAGAATGTTCCATGTACACTAGAGAAAAATGTATACTCTGTCACTTTGGGATGAAATGTCCTGTATATGTCTACCATATCCAGGTGCTCTAGTGTTTTGTTTAAGGTCAATATATCTTTATTGATTTTCTCTTTGGATGACCGATCTAAAGCTGTCAGCAGTGTATTGAAATCTCCAAGTATAATTGTATTTTTTTCACTTTCTGTTTTATGGTGAAAAAGTAACTGTCTTATATATTTTGGTGCTTCTTGGTTTGATGCATATATATTAAGAATTGTTTTATCTTCTTGATTCACTGTCCCCTTAATCATTATAAATTACTATTTTTGTCTCTGAGTACTTTTTCTGTCTTGTATTCAGCATTATTATATATGAGTATTGCTATACCTCCTTTTTTTTTTTTTAGATATTATTTACTTGGAGTATTATATTCCAGCCTTTTACTTTGAATTTGTTTTTATCCTTGTTGGTTAGATGTGTTTCTTGTAAGCAGCATGCAGTTGGATTTTCTTTTTTAATCCATTCTGCTACTCTGTGTCTTTTTATAGGTGAGTTTCATTCATTTACATTTAGTGTAATTATTGACACTTGTGGGTTACTTCATTGCCATTTTATAAATTGCTTTCTGGTAGTTTTGTATCTTGTTTGATTATTCTCTTTTGTTTTTCTATCATTTGTTTTTGTTTGGTTGCATTCCATACTTCTTTTCTCTGTTGCTACCTTTTTAAAGTCATGTGCTTCTGTGGTGGTTTTTTCAAGGGTGGTTACCATTAAGTAATGAAAAGGGTACCTACCGTGTTCATTGTAGTACACTATCTTATGAGTGCTCCTGCACTCCATTGTCCTTTGCTACTGTTAATCTCCATCCTCTTCCTCCTTTTTTTTTTGTTGTTGTTTTCACAGTTTAAATTTGGTTTTATTGTGTTCTTGGTGGAGCTTTTACTTGTGGTTTTGTTTTGTTCTTTGTATCTGGTTGGAAATTAGTAATTCCTGGAGTGGGGGTTTCTCATGATAAATTCCCTCATCTTTTCTGTATCTGTGAATGTTTTTATTTCTCCTTTGTATTTGAAGGATAGCTTTGATGGGTATAGTATTCTTGGCTGAAAGTTCCTCTCTTTTAGGATTTTAAATCCTGGGGTCCACTCTCTTCTAGCTTGTAGAGTTTCTGCTGAGAAATCCGATGAAAATCTAATAGGCCTTCCTTTATATGTTGTATTCTTCTTTTCCTTGAATGCCTTGAGAATTTTTTCTTTGTCATTGGTTTGTGCCAATTTCATTTGAAGTGCCTTGGAGTAGGTTTGTTGGTGTTAAGAAAACTCGGTGCTTTGTTTGCTTCTTGAATTTGAGGCTTTAGTTCTTTCCACAGGCTTGGGAAGTTCTTATCTATTATTTGTTTAAATATGTTCTCCATTCCATTTTCTCTCTCTTCTCCCCCTGATATACTTATTATTCTTATGTTAGTCTTTTTGATGCAGTCAGACAATTTCTGTAGGGCTGTCTAATTTTTTTTTTTAATTTTTGAGTCTCTTTCTTCTTCTCTCTGTTGTGACTCAAGTTGCTTGTCTTTTTTTTTAAAATATTTTTTCTAGGTCGACATTTTATCCACTGCGCCACCACAGGTCAGGGTCAAGTTGCTTGTCTTTTATGTCACTAATCCTACCTTTTAACTGGCCTGTTCTATTAACTAAGCTTGTTACCTCGTTTTTCATTTCAGGAATTGAGTTTTTCATCTCTGTTTGATTTGTTTTCATAGTTTCAACTTCCTTGGTAATATATTTTTTGTGTTCATTGAGTTGTTTAATGAGTTCCCTAAATTGCCTTTCTGTGTTTTTTTTGTATATCTATGAGTATTTTTAGGATTTCTATTTTAAATTCTCTGTCATTTAGCTCCAAGTTTTCTAATATATTAAATTTTTTCTCCACAGATTTTTCCTCATCTATCTGCTTTACATCTCTGTCTTTTGTATCCATGATATTTGATTTCATTTTTCTTAATGGCATCTTAGTCTGTTTTTTTTTTGTCATAGTACCAATGAGAATTAATAAGGAATAAAAAGTAAAAAAAAAATAAAAAAATTTTATTCCCCCCCTTTTTTTCTCTGCTCCTCTCCCCTTCTCCTTGAGAAAAATTGTGATGAACTGTGAATTATATTGTGCTAAATGGAACAAAAACTACCTATAATGGAGGGCTTGGTTTAGTGAGAAGTGATAAAGGGGCAAAAAAGGAGGTAAGGACCCACAAAATGCAAAAAAGGAAAATTCTGTGTCAAGAATAAAATTATTTCCTTGTAAGTGATGGTCAACTAAGAGATATAATGAGAGGGATAAGAGGGAAACAGGAAAAAGGGAAAAAAATTAAAAAAAAATTACTATTGTATTAAGTGGAGCAAAAAGTAGATAGAATGGAAAGCCAGGGTTGGGAGGAATGCTAATGAGTTAAAAAGCGAAGTAAAAAGCACCCAAAGTGCCTCAAAGAAAAAGTTTGAGTCCAAAATAAAATAATTTGTTCATGATTGAGGATTGAATGAGAGGAAAAGTAAAGGAGAAAAGAAGAAACTAATATAGAAGGAGGAAAAAACAAAAAGAGAAAAAAGAAAATAGAACAAAAAGAGAGAGAGTTAAGGGTTTTGGAGTGCAACCCTCATAGAGAGAAGGGAAGAAGAAAAGAAAGAAAATGGAAAATGTAACACTTATGGGTAGTGTAGTTCAAGAAAAGGAAAGAATAAGATGGGCAGAGAATAAAAGGACCAAGGTAGAGGAAAAAGAAAATAATCAAGACTAGAAGATGAAAGAAACAAAAAATATGGAAAAGGTTATAAAGTCTGTGGATTTTTATTGATTTTGAGAGGCTATCTTCTTCCTTTTTCTTTCCTTTCCTTCTTCCTGGTAGGTGACTCTGTACCCCAGGCTCTGCCCCTGTGGCACATTTAGGTAGAGATTTTCAGTTGATAAGACTCTATGGTGATATCATATTAAGCTTCAGTCTTGTTGGCAGTCAAGTCTCGTTAGCATTTGCAGACTCCAACATTGATAGAGTCCATTTTCCTGGATCCTCTCTCCTATTCTCTCCTTCCTGAATTAGCAGCCTGATGATCCAGCTATGGGGTTGCTGCTACCTCTGCCTGGAGAGAAAGAGGCTCAAAGAGCTAGAAAATCCCCCTTCTATCCCCCCTCAGCACAGGGCTCTGGGTAAGGCTCTGTCAGTCAGAGCTGCCAGCATAATCTGGCGGGGCTGGGAGCCAATTGCTCTTAAGGTGCCTTTCTTTGTGCCTCCAGGCATGTCCAGTATGCCTCAGCACTCTGTAGGATCACTCTCCCCAGATTTTTTGCACTTTGTAACCTGTTTTGGCTGGGTAGAAGATGGCCTAGTTGCTGTTTGCAAAACAAGAGGTCTTAAAAGCTGTCAAATCCCTCTTTTTAATGTATATCTCTAAGTATGAAAGCTCTGCCAATCAGCAGTTGTCCCCACCCCTACATGCATAGCAAGAAGCACTAAAAAATATCATGCCTCTTGTCTTAGATCACTGAACTGAGAGATATCTTGTCAGTTAGAGCCGCATAGTACAGTTGGGAGGTGAGCAGACTGTAGGTTAAGCTAACTTCAGTGACTGGATCAGCAGATCTGCTCCCAAGTCAGACTACAAGCTGCTTGCATGCCCCCTGGGGCTGTTAGCTTGAATGGCTGGGTGAGGTGCCCCATCTGCTCAGAGAAGTTCGGGTGTAGGAAATTTTGCTTTCATGTACTCCCCGCCCACACTGTTCAGGGTGCAGGGACCACACCAAGACTCTGGTTACAGCCCACACAAAGGCCTCTGACTCTGCCCCTTTGTCTGGGAACATGGGCGCCCACTCCCGGGACACTAGGAGGAACCTCTCGCACACCATCTGCGCTCGCCGACCAGGATATCGGGTCTAATGGTGGCTGCCATTCGCCTGTCTTTGCCAGGGTCTGGCGCATGTGTTAGCTCGCGTGGGCCGAGTCACCGCAGGCACACTCTTTCCTCGGCTTGGACATCTGTGCCACAGCCTGGCTTGATCCCTCCACACCCTTAGCCCTCTATCTCAGTTCCAAGTGAAAACAGCCCTTGCTTAGGTTTGTAGGGAAGGCGATATGTTTCTTTCTGTGTCTTATTTCCTTTGGGGTTGATTATATATTTAGTCAATTTTTTAGTTGATAATACCTTCATGTACAGTATGTGGAACTTCTAGATGCTCCAAGGATAGATTTTTCTGTCTCTGATTGAAGAACTTGTTGAAATTTTGGGGAGATTTATAGGTATTGCTCCTCCTGGCACCATTTCTCTGCCACCAATCCATTATATTTTTTTTCAACAAAAAAATTTATTTTGATGTCTAGGCTATCCAGATTTTGCTTGGTTAAGATCCTTAATTTTTAAATAAATAACAGTTCTTATTCTTACTCCAATAACTGTAACCTCACTCCTTTATGGGTAACTATGAGCAGAATCTCAGCTCAAAATAGTGGGAAATTACAACTGAATAATGACTGCCACTTGGAGTTCAGGTCTAGGATTTCACTACTCAGTCTTGTTAACTTGCAATGATTTAATTTCCTGGGTTTGGCATAATTTAGCTTTAGCTTACCATTGATAGTTTGAAGGGCTCTCTCTATGGGCTAGCCAAGACAATGACTTCTACTGACTTTATACATGAAGTTTCCTTTCTCTAAGAAATGCATTGTCAAGCAATTTGTTACTTGTAATAAAGACAGCTGACAATTTCCACAAAAAACTTTGAACAGTTGGAAGTGTTCTAAATAATCTACTTAAGTGTTTTACATACAATATTATGGTGTTGTTGTGACTGAAAATTCCATGTCTGTACTATTCCCTTTGGCATGTGTCAGTGCATTTAAAATTAACAGGAATAACTAACAATGTTTTCCAGGGGAAATATTTTATTTTTAATTTTTAATTAAATTTATTTGGTGACATCAGTTAATAAGATTATATAGGTTTTAAATATGCATTTCTAAGATACATGATTTGTATATTGTAAAAGAATGAAACTTAACTACAGTTTGTCTCCCTGAACTAAAATTAATTCATAATGGATCAAAGATCTAAATATAAGATTTGAAACAATAAATTACATAGAAGAAAGCATAAGTACTAGACTTATGGACCTTGATTGTAGAGAACTATTTATGAATTTTACCCCAAAGGCAAGAGAAATAAAGGAAAAGATAAATAAATGAAAGTATATTAAGCTAAAAAATTTGTGCACAGCAAAGGAAACTGACAACAAAACAAAAACACAGCCAATCAATGGGAGATGAAAATTAAAAAGAACAGCTCTGATTAGGGTTTAATATCCAGAATATAGACTGCTCACAAACATTAGGGGATATTTCCATGTTTGTGAGCAGTAAATATTGAACTCACAAAGTGCCCTGGTAGCTCCGTTGGTTGGGGCACTGGCCCAAAGCGCAGAGGTTACTGGTTTGATCCCCCATCAGGGCACATACAGGAACAGATTGATGTTCCTGTTTCTGTCTCTCTCTCTCTCTCTCTCTCTCTCTGTTCCTCTATGGCTAAAATAAAAAAAAGATGTTGTAGAAAAAAACCTCTCAAAGCTCAACAGCAAACTAACAAATAGTCCAATTAAAAAATGAGGGAAGAACTTGAACAGACACTTCTCCCAAAACGACATACAAATGGCCAACAGATATATAAAAATATGCTGATCTTCACTAGCTGTTAGAGAAACACAAATGAAGACTATAATGAGATACCACCTCATACCTGTTAGTTTGGCTGTTATCAACAAAACAGGTAATATAAAGTGTTGGTGAGACTGTGGAAAAAAGGAAACACTCATGCACTACTAGTAGGAATGTAAACTGGTACAGCCATTATGGAAGACAGTATAGTGGTTCTTCAAAAATTAAGGATAGAATTACCATATGACCCAGAAATCTCTTACTGGGTATTTAAATAAAAAACTTGAAAACATTGGTACATAAAGACACATGCATCCCCCATATCCATTGCAGCATTATTAAATAGATATAACCAAAGTGTCCCTTGATAGAGGGTTGTATACAGATGATGTGGTACATATATACAGTGGAATACTACTCAGTCATAAGTAATAATGATATATTGTCATTTATGACAACATGGATAAACCTTGAAAACATTACACTAAAAATGAAATAAGTGAGTTAGTAAAAGCTAAGAAATATGTGATTCCACACATAGGTGTGATATTAAACTGAGACTCATGTACCTAGATAAAAGTGAAATGGTTACCAGGGGAGGGGATTGTGGGGGAAGGAGTGAGGGAAAGAATGTAAAGAGAGACAAATATACAGTGATGGAAAATGATTTGACTTTGGGTGATGGGCACACAATGCAATGAACAGTTCAAATGCTATAGAGATGCTTACCTGGAACCTGTATACTCCTATTGATCAATGTCAGTCATTAAATTTAATTGCTAAATAAAAAAAATGGGGGAAAAAAGAAAAAAGTGTGTATCTTACATACAAGAGTGGGGAATACTTAATGGCATCCTATGCAGACAAGATTCGACAGGAGAGAGTTTAAGGGTCATCTGAATTTTGGTGTTTTACATGTAAGGTTAGCCATATAATCATTTTTTTCAAGAGAGATATAGAACTGTGAGACAGAAATAAGTCTAGGAATAAAGAGTAAATGATTGTGTTAATATAATGGAGAACTAGGCAGAGGTAGAGTAAGGACCTTCTGAAGAGAGGTAAATGATAATGACTTCTCATTTATTCATTCATTCAACCAATATTTCTTGTAGAAATATATCATATTTTGAATAAGAGACTAGACTGCAAAAATTATAGACAAAACCTAAACTCTAATTTGGTATTTATAAGGTGTGTTCTTAAATAAGTTAATAAGCTTTTGTGAGTCCCTTTCCTTGACTATAATTTTGGGAGAATAATAAGCATCTCACAGTGTTATGACGATGGAATGAGTTAATGTATTTGTGTTTAGCAGCATTCAATATATGAAACTTGTGAATAATAATATTATAATTATTTTGTTTTTTATGCTATTGGTACCACTTATTAAACTCTTTCTGTAAACAAAATAACAACAACAACAAAAAACAGCCCCTCAAAACAAGCAAAAAGAAAAAACAAAACTTCCAAGCTTTGGCGCTATTTAGAGACCAAAGCAAGTATGAAGAAAAGGAAGCCAGGGTTCTGGATAAGTCATATTTACCAAGACATCCATTTTAGTGTGGACTTGGAAATGTTCATGGGCTAGGAGAGAATCTGTAAAGAAGCCAACTTAACGAGAACATTGAGGAAGTCCCAAAAAACCTTTATGGTTTACCCATGGAATACATGGTTTGACTCTATTTAGGGTCCTGTTAAGTGCCAGATAGTGTTATCAAACTCATGTGCATAAATTAAATAGAAAGTTTATAATAGTTATGGCATGCTGGGAAATTAAAAGAAAATTGAATTGTTTAATGGGATGGTGTGCTCATCAAAATATTGTTTTCAGAAAACAATTTGTATATAAGGGGCAACATTTTTGCCATATGTTCTTAGTAGTCACAGATGGAAGCTTATGTGCAGAGCCCGTGATAAGACACTACTCTGTAGCAGGCCATCACTGTTACCTAAAAGCAACCTAAAATGGCATAAATAATTGTACTGTAGAAAGCCTTTCTGTTGCACCTTACCGATCACTGACAATTTACATATCTTAGGAAAACCTTTGTTGGCTTCTGTATTTCTGCACTATTATGTGCCTTTCTGGATAATTACCAGTTAATGTGAAAAAGCAGGTGGAAAAAAAAAGCCTTGAAATTTCTGATAGAGAATCCTCAAACCTCTCCTCTTATCTGTGCATAGCAGCTTCCTGATTTCAAAAGAAGTTTCAAAACCTTTGTTAAAAATGTCCCTGATTCCCAGTTTGAATGAACCAAATGACATTCAGCTAAAATTATTCTGCTTTTTCCACAATTAAATTCTATTATCATGAACTGTCAAAATAAAATGGAAGGCCTCTTAACTAATTTGTCAGTTGTTTTCATGGTATGTTTTGTGGTGTGAACTGTATAAAGCTGTGTGAAGTGTTTGTGTGTTTGGAGGGGAAATGATAATTGCAATTTTGCAACAGTGTGCGGACTGTATAAATCAGTCTCCTCCCCATTTTCTCCAGTTATGCCTTTATAGAAAATCTGACTGACCATTTAACCAAATGTAAGGTGGTGGACAGGTTTAATGTTTAGGTCCTCTAGATTACCTGCTTCCCTTACTTTGTCCATTATTTATGCTAGACATTAAACAATCTCAAATGTCATAACTCATATTAATAAAACTATGATTGCCACATAATTCTTGAACCTTATTACAAGATTATATTTCAAGTTCAATCATGAACAGAATGTGTTTATATCTGAGTTACGAAGCAAATAAATTACTACACACTGGCAGTGATAAAATTCATTTCCTGACATAATCTTCTGTGAGCTTGTATGTCATTCAAATATCACAACATCTTTGGGTATGTATAATATTTAGTCCTTTCAAAAAGTTAAAGCCCTCTTTTCTTATTTTTAAGGAAATTTGATATTAATGCTAGAGTGAACTTATTAATTCTCTGTCAAGTTAATTATTTACTTTGTGGAACTTAAATGGAAATATTTAGAGTTCCATTTCAGCTTTATTCTTTGTTGCCTTTGCACTTTTTTCAGCCTTCTGGATATTCAGAGAATATAAAGAGAAAAGAAAATATTATATAATGCCTTCTATACATTGCATATACTACATCAGTTTCCTCTACATATGAATGGTTTTCACAAATCCTGAGATGCTATTGAAAAAAGGTGATAGCAATAACAATAACAGTAACTTCCTTTACAGTCATCATTGGAACAGCCTTATCATAATCATCATACTGGCTACTATTTACTGACTGTTTATTCTGTACCATGTTCTGTCTTAATTGTTTATATTCACAATTTCATTTAATTGCACAATAATCTAAAGTTGTAGGTACCATTCTTTTTCACATTTTGCATATGACACAATAGGTTTTGGTGAAGTTTAGTAATTTCCTCAAGGTCATTCAATTAAAAAGTGACAAACCAAAGATTACAATTTAGCCTGTATCTTTCCAAAGTACTTGCACATAAATACTATATTGTCATCCAGGAGCTCTCATTCTTCTTTTGTTTTCAGAATTTGGAACTGGTTCCTAGTACTCTTTCCTTCTTTTACTGTATAGTCTGAACCTGCAATCCTCTGTTCCACTCTTATATCTTGTACATAATTTTTCATAGAAGGGTAGCTCCTGGGAATTAAAACCAGAAAAGGAAATTTAAAGAATTCTCTTCTCATTTTCTAACATTGTTGTTAACTTATTTTATACCAACCCAACCCTCTGCTTCATAAATTTACTATATGTGTCTACTTAAAGAATCTTATCTTCACTTCTCAGTTTATGCTTCTACTCCCTGTTATAAAATGTCAAAAATGGATAACTATGATTATAAATTTTGTTTCTTAAATGCAAATTAATCTTGCTGAATTCATATAGGCATACAGATATTCATGATTATCACCTATGAACATTTCAGCCAATGTAGTAGAAAGAGCATGAAACCTTACAGTCTAAGAAAGTTAAGTTAAATCTAGATTCTGTCACAAATAAACTTTGCAGTTGGAAAAGTTTCTAAATTGCTTTGATAATCACTTC